>NC_057714.1:64875104-64882557 GCF_004010195.1 Chiloscyllium plagiosum
GCAAGTTCATCTACCTTATTTCGTATACTTCTTGCATTGAAGTATACACACTCAAGCCACTTTCCTGTTTACAGGCACCCTCCTTTGAGATTGATGCCACGTTCCTAACCTCCCTACACTCCAGGTCCTGCACCCTAAAGCTACAGTCTAGGTTCCCATGCCCCTGCAGAGTTAGTTTAAACCATTTGCCATTTGTAAATCATTTGCCATTATTTTTATTTTATTCATAGTCTACATGCAATCGAAAATAATTAGCTTTTGTAAAATATTTCTTGAGCAGAGAAAGACAATTGCTACTGCAATTTTCACTAATAAAACTGTTCAGATTGCATTTGATTCATTTTAACTACCTGAAAAATTGAGTTTGAGCTTTGGTTTAATATCTCATCCAAGAGGCAGTACCTCCAAAAGCACAGTACTTGCTTATTGCATTCAAGTGTCAGTCTAGGTTGAGATTTGAAATCACAGTGTTCTAGCTTGGAGACAAATGACTTATCTCATAGAAAGCACTGGTGTTTTCCTGGATAATTTAAACCAAGGAGAATTAAATCATGGTAAGTAGACTGCAGCTTCAAAATAATTCACTATGAATCATACCTCAGATTTGGAAAAGTGGCCAATATTCACACTGAATAATAAATATATATTATTTTGCCTGAATTCCGCTGTAATTTGGATTCATTTGATAACTACATATTTACTTTGTTTAAATTTGTTAAAGACTGGCTAAATATTTTGCGGTTTGAAGCAACATGAGACGCAGAAGTAAAGTCAGCTAAGTAGGACATTAATGATGAAGATGTGAGTGTGTTAGAAAAATTAAATGAGAAAGAATTTGTCAGAAAAGCATCACATTCTGTCAGTTGCAGCATCTAATTATTTCATTTGATCTCCTTCCATAAATTTATCCATTTTATTTTAGAATCTCTGCCTCTTTCCCTCCATATCTCATTTCCTCAATATGGTTTAAACTAATATCTCATATTTTCCATTCTTGCCAAAGCATATGCTATTTTGTATGATTCTGTGAGATATCTCTTTTCCAGACTGAACTACTGAAGTGTTAACATCTTTCATTGACACTCATATCCTTGATGAAAAGATTAGCCTACTAGTTTTTCTCTGTATTTGAATATCTCATTTGTTTTTGGGTATAATGCTCATGTGTAGCCTGACTGTACAGTTTTATCGATCCTCCATTGCCCGATATTTTACTGTTTAGGTTCTGTATATAAGAAAATAAGAAATAGGAATAGGAGAAGACAATACAGCCCTTCAAGTCTTATCATTCTGAAGAAGGCTTCTTGAACTTGAAATGTGAATTCAGATTTCTCTTCACAGATGCTGCCAAGCCTGCTGAGTTTTTTCAGCAATTTCTGTTTTTGTTTTTGTTTCTGATTTCCAGCATTTGCAGTTCTTTTGGTTTTCTGATCAATCTGATCTTGTCCTGTAACTCCTGTTTCCTTTTTGTAGAACATGAACATCGAATGGTACAGCACAGGATCAGGCCCTTTGACCTACAATCTTGAGCCAAACATGATGCCAAACTAAACTAATCCCTTCTGCCTACTGGTCCAAGTCCCTCCAGTCCTTGCATATTCATGTACTTATCTAAAAGTCTCTTAAATGTTCCTATCACATCTGACTCCACTACTACCCTGGGCAGCATGTTCCAGACTCCTCTGTTTAAACAACTTGTCCCTCACATCTCCTTTAAACTTTCCCCTTCTCACTTTAAATGTACGCCACTAATTTTAAACATTTCAACTCTGGGAAAAAGTTTCTGACTGTCAACCCTATCTATGCATTTCATAATTTTATAGACTTTTAACAAGTCACCCCTTAGCCTTAGCCTTTCCAGAGAAAACAACCTGAGTTTTTCCAGCCTCTCCTTATAGCTCATATTATCTAATCCAGGCAGCATCCTGGTAAACCTCTTCTGTGCCCCCACCAAAGCCTCTGCATCCTTCCTGTAATGTGGTGACCAGAATTGAAAGCAATACTCTAAGCATGGCCTAACCAAAGTTTTATAAAGCTGCAACATGACATCCTGACTCTTGTAGTCAATTCCCATGACCAATAAAGGCAAGCATGCCTTCTGCCTTTACCACCCTATTAACCTACATGACCATTTTCAGGGAGCTATGGCCTTAAACCCCAAGATCTCTCTGTACATCAATGCTGTTCAGGGTCCTGCCATTAATTGTATATTTTTCCTTAACATTTGATGTCCCAAAGTGTAGTACCTGACACTTACTTGGATTAAACTTCATCTGGTATTTCTCCGCCTACAACTGCAACTGTATTCTTTGAGAACTTTCTACACAATCGACAATTCCACTGGTCTTTGTATCATCTGTAAACCTCCTATCCCAGCCATCTACAGTTTCATCCAAGTTATTTACATATATTACAAAACAGCAGAGGTCCCAGTATGGATCCCCGTGGAACACCACTAGTCACGGACCTCCAGCCAGAAAAACACTCTTCCGTCACTCCCCTTTGCCTTCTATTTTCACTCTCCATATTGTTTGATACCAAAAGACACCAGACATCTGTCTACATGAACCTTAATTATACTTGATAATGCCACACCCACAATCTTCTCAGGTGGAAAATTCCAAAAATTAACAGTCGACAATTGAATAAGTTTCTTCTCATCTGTCTTCAGTAATTATCCCCTTGTTCCCCTTCTGGATTCCCCAGCTAGCCTAAGCATCTACTTTATCAAACTGCTACATAATCATGAATATTTCTGTAGGATGTTATGAGAGTTAGCTTAACACTGTCCTTTGGGTAAATGCTGTTGTCTATTATTAAGAAAATCTTTCTCATAACATTTTAGTTGTACACCAGAACCATCTGAGATATCTTGGACATATTCACTGGCACAAATCCTTCCTCTTGGTTTAGTCTGAGTTACTAATGGAATATTAGGAAGAATACTGACACAACCTTTTGGTTCAATATTGATAAAAAGATATTTGTTTATTACGTATTATTTAATAGTTCATTTCATTACATCTGAGATACTTGATAGCCTCTTGTGAGACATCGATCTATACTCAAGAGTACATCATATTGCTACTGAAACATTCTGGTGCTCAACTGAGAGACATTTGAATGTCACTAACTTTGGTTCACCCCTACCAGGAACAATCCTTTATGTCCTGATGGGGGAGTTTATTTGTGATATCAGTTAATCTTTTCCAGTACTAATTGCTTATATAAAAGTTTCAGTGTTGTATTTAGAAGAGCATAGTATGATTAGAAGCTAACAAGCCTTTAGTTCCCTAAATCTCTTTTCCCCCTTTATTGAATAGCAGTGTTATACTTACTGACTTTTTCAAAACCAGCGCAATCACAATCTCAGCAACTACTTCTTTTAAGCTGTCACTTCCTAGAGATTTGTTGGATTTTAGTCACGGGTTTCTCCAGTTGTTCAACATTATTTTAGTTCTTTTAACTGCTGCTCCTCATTGATTCGACAGGACAGTCATCAATTCTACTTAAACCCATAGGGCTCTGAAACTTTTGTTCCTAGTTCTTGCAGCATGATTTGTGGAGTATACAAATTTAAGGATTGATATACGAAGATTAATTCATATATCTTCAGTCTGTGTCTGCTTTTTACATTTTCTTTATGTTTGAAGTGTATTTACAGCTCTCAATTCAGTGACAATGTTTATTTAAAGCTGTATGATTCAGATATAAATTTGGTATTCCAAAACCTTGTGGATAAAAATCACCCAAGTTAGTGGAATTTACATTTCTATTAATTTGGTTCACATTCTGTTTACCAGTTTTGTTAGATCTTAAGCAATGAGTAAATCAAGGTTTGCACTTTGCAAATTGTTACAGTATAAGAAATTCTGAATATGTGTAATTTTTTTGTATAATTTATCTCCAAAAATATAAATACTTCACTTCTGTAAAAACCTTTTGACAGTCTTCTGATTCATGACTTTGCACAATTATGATGTACCTTTTTTTTGTGAACAATCTCATTTTAACTCTATTCATAGACAGATAATTAGCTTGACTTTACCATTATTTGCAAACATCTTTCCAACATTTGCATTTAAACGCAAAATGATAACTCTTAACAGGTTTTGGTGTGATAGCTCCTGATAGTTTAATATGGCATTGTGCACAACTAATAGATAGTTCTGAGTGAAGGTTTCATGTATGCACATGAAGGACTAGTTTTCTTGGGTGGTTTGGTCTCATGAAGGGCAACACTGACTTGCTCTGACATCAAATTCTATGAAAGTCTAGCAACTAATGAATGGCTCTCGGGGCTCACATCCAAGAGTTGCAAGCCAATCAGAGAGCTGGCAGATTCAAAGCCCCAACATCATCACCAGGATCAGTGACCACTGCTCAAACTGCACCCAGTTGTGAGAATCACTGATGGATTCCGGCCTAGCAGCAAGATAATTGGGGCTGGAGGTCACCATGGACAGTCAGTCACACCCAGGTGGCAGTCTGGTTAGTATGAGTGGGTAAGTGAAGTATTACTACATAACTGGACACTCCCACTCTAGGGACCTCCTCTATAGGCTACAGGTTCCTGAAATTTGACAGGCCTGTCCAAAACATAGAGGGAGGTCATCAGGTGTTGCCGTGAAGTCTCCCCACAGGATGCGAGGTCCACTTAATGCTGTAAAATGTCAGTCACTGCTTAAGCCATCTTCGCAAAGGCAATTAGAGGTTGTAGTGGATATTGACCGTGACACGCAATGTGTAAAATCCAAAAATAAGTGAAACTGAAATGTGGAATAGAATTTTGTACCCTCTGCTGTGCTGAGTTTGTTGGTTGGGGACAGTTAAACAGGCACTTAAACAGAGTGGTGGGCAGGTGAGGACTACTCTACCTTCCTGCCTGCAGACTGAATAAGTACGTGGCAAAGAGACCTATGCATGGCTTCCCTTCCTTGCCACCAATTGAGACCCGTAGGTGGGCACTGAATCTGTCTTGCCTTGCCTACATCAAAATACATCATAGCTTTGGTATGACTAGTATGTTCAATTCCAAGTGTTAACTGGTTTTTGACTGCTCTTTTCATCCATTAACATACGTATGAACTCAGTAGCAGGTTGGGGATTCGCCAATGGGAGAGTACAACAGTCAAACCCTATGGGTTTGCTTGTGGTCCCCTGGAGAGGAGGGCTGGGTTTGGGTACTGGGGAATGGGCCAGTCATTGGAGAGCTCTTTCAGCAGTTCAAAGCAGGCAGGACATCTGCTCCAGGCAGGATTGGTGATTACGTGCCTGACTGGATGTGATTTCCAAAGAGAGGTAATGAGGCTTTCATTGACTCTCCAGCCAATGCTGAGACCCTGCCACTTCCACAAGATTCCATCTGTGATCTGTAATGATTATTTTATATTGATGAATCCATGTTCTCAAATCACTTGAATTAAATTATAACTAATATTAATGTCTGTCTTTCATTCAGTGAGCTATATGATAGTCATTATAATGAGCTGTGTTGTAAGTTATGCTCATTTAAAAATTCAGGAGTAATTCCTATCCCTCTGAGAGTCTCAACCATTGGAAACATCTCTCAGAAATGTGCAAATAGAATGCTGACAATTTTTTTGACTGTTATTTTAAATTATTGGAAATGTATGTGCAGTGGGCAGGAATTTGAGTTTGATCTCTTGAGAAGTGACAGTCCCCATACGGAGGCATCAAGTGTTAAAATTACTTTGCAGCTTATTGTTTAATTTGTAGAAATGTTCGATAATAATAACCCTTGTTGCTTATCAATCACAAGTCTCACCTAAATGATTTGTGATCTCTTCGGATTCTTTCCTCTTTGGTTCCCTTTTGAATATAAATCACTGGTTACATCCCACCTGGAAGGACAGATGAATATCAAGGCCCTGGATGTTGCAGGGGAAATGTACTGGAAAAGTGCCAGGGGTTCAGGAAATTTAGTTGCATGGAGAAACTGTTCACAGCATCGGTCTTCTTATTTAAGCAAGATTGTAAATGCATTGGAAGCATTTCAGAGAAGGCTTACCAGACTTATACCTGGAATGGGGAGTTGTCTCATGAAGGAATACTGGCCAGTTTTGACTAGTAACTGCTGGAGTTTAGAAGAGATAACTTGATTGAAATGTCTCATCAGGATAGATGTGGAAAGGATGATTTCCTCTTTTGGGAAAATTGAGAATGAGGCGTCACTCATTTAAATCAGAGATGAGGAATCTTTCTTTCTCAGGGGTTCATGGGTCTTTGGAACTCTACTCCCAACAAGTTTTCAGGAAGAGAGGCCTTGAATATATGTAAAGCAAAGCTAAATATATGTAGATATGAAAGGCAAAGCTGTGGCATAGTGGTTAGCACTGCTGCCTCACAGTGCCAAAGACCCGGGTTCAATTCCCGCCTCAGGCGACTGACCGTGTGGAGTTTGCACGTTCTCCCTGTGTCTGCGTGGGTTTCCTCCGGGTGCTCCGGTTTCCTCCCACAGTCCAAAGATGTGCAGGTCAGGTGAATTGGCCATGCTAAATTGCCTGTAGTGTTAGGTTAGGGGTCTGGGTGGGTTGCGCTTCGGCGGGTTGGTGTGGACTTGTTGGACTGAAGGGCCTGTTTCCACACTGTAAGTAATCTAATCTAGATAGATTTTTTTTGTTGAGTGAAAGGTTATTGGGGGTGTGGTGTTTGCAATTGGGGGGGGGGGTGGGGTAGGCGTGGAACCAAGAATTTGGATTTGAAGTTACAATCAGATCAGCCGTGATCTTATTTAATGTTGGAGCATTAATTTTGTATGCTCATTCCAGGGAAATTTAGCACTGGTGGCAAAATTATGAAAAACTTAATTTTTAGCTATAAAGCGAGGTTGAATAAGCTTGGGTTGTTTTGTTTAGAGCAGAGAGGTTGAGAGGGGATTTGATTGAGGTACATATGAAAATGAGGAGCATGGATGGTGTAGTAGAAAGCAGCTGCGCCCCTTAGTTGAAGGGTCAATAGCATAGGGGCATCATTTTAAGGTGAAACAAAGGAGAGGATTTTATGAAAAATGTTTTTACCCGGAGGAATGCACTGCCTTGGAGGGTGATTGAGATGCAAAACTTCACAACCTTTGGATGAACACTTGAAATGTTGTGATATTCAAGGCTATGGGCCTAGTGCCGGCAAGTGTTGATTTATGACAATAGACAATAGACAATAGGTGCAGGAGTAGGCCATTCAGCCCTTCGAGCCTGCACCGCCATTCAATATAATCATGGCTGATCATTCCTAATCAGTATCCTGTTCCTGCCTTATCTCCATAACCCTTGATTCCACTATCTTTGAGAGCTTTATCCAACTCCTTCTTAAATGAATCCAGAGAGTGGGCCTCCACTGCCCTCTGGGGCAGAGCATTCCACACAGCCACCACTCTCTGGGTGAAGAAATTTCTCCTGAGCTCTGTCCTAAATGATCTACCCCGTATTTTTAA
>NC_057714.1:64882920-64959432 GCF_004010195.1 Chiloscyllium plagiosum
TTTCACCCTGCCACCCAGCTTTGTATCATCAGCAAATTTGCTAATGTTATTGCTGATACCATCTTCTATATCATTAACATATATTGTAAAAAGCTGTGGTCCCAGCACGGATCCCTGCGGTACCCCACTGGTCACTGCCTGTCATTCCGAAATGGAGCTGTTTATCACTACAGATTTACAGTTGTTTTTGTCAGTACTGCTTTGATGGGCCAAAGGACCTCTTCTCTTTTCTGTATTGTATGATTCTATAAATTCAATTGCATAAGTAAGAAAATTTACAGTGGCAGAAGAGCCAGTATGCAGAGACCACAGATTTAAGGTAATCAAGAATTAGTCACAATGATCTGAGGTGATATATTTTAATACAGTGAGTTGTTCTGTGCTGGAATGTGCTGCTTGAATGGTTTGTAGAAGAATATTAAATATTTTCCAAAGGGAGTTAGAAATATACTTGAAGGAGAAAAGTTTTGAAGGATAGAGGAACATAGTGGTATTAATTTTAGAGTTCTACTGGTATGATGCATTGATTCAATGAGCTGAATGACCCCCCCCCCCCCCGTGCTCGACTTTTCTAAAATTATATAATTAGAAAATAAGGGAAAGAAAGAGTTCTGCCATACTTTATTATGGCACAAATCTGTTACTATGCTCAGTGGCTGCTTCCACAAGTGGAAACCAAAGCATCATTACGCCGATCGACATGAATTAGAACCTTTGAGTTGCCCACTGCCTGTCTGAAATAGGGAATTCCGAACTCCTCAAAGAAAAAATTTGTTTGCCCTGAATGTGACCCCTACTTTTAAAGCAATGCCCCTTTCTTGTGGACTCACCCACAATCTGAAACATCTTTTCCACATCTACCTTGTTAAGAGCATTCAGGATCTTATACATTTCAATTAAGTCACACCCTTGCTCTTCTGAACTCCAGTGGAAACAAGCCCAGCTAGACTAACCTACTCTCATAAGGCACACCACTCATTCCAGGTATCAATCCTTGTCCTGTATCCAATGCATTTACATTCATTCTTAACTATGGAAACCAACGCTGAACACAGTATTCCAGATGTGGTCCCACCCATGGCGATATAACCAAAGCATAACCTCCTTACTTTTATATTCAGTTCTTCTTGTAATAAAGAATAGCATCACAAAAGAAATTTAAACATATTAACAATCCAATTGCAAACTAACATCTCGTCATTCTACTGGGGACAAACTGTACTTTCAGTATCTAAATATTATTATTAATGAACATAATGCACTATTAGCTTATCAGTCAGCAAACCCCATTCTTCATTACTTTAAATGGTGCACCGGAATAGGGCATGGTTGATTTTTCAGAGCAACTGATTGTAATGCTGATTGATCATCAGTGTTAGACTGTGACTTATTTCCTTGTGACCCTAACTTTAATTGAATTTTGCCATTTCAAAATTAGTCACTCATTGTGTTTTACTCATCATACTGTCAGGATCAACAAATGTCCCAGATTGAACAAGGCTTTTTTTGAAACAGACTCACATCCTTAGTTTTTCACCACATTTCTTTCAGTTGCGAGCATTGTAAAAACTGGCATTATATGAGTTTCCTTTGTTCTGCCTACACATACTGAATAAAAGCTGTCAGGTTTTACACAAGGCATGAGAAAAATGAATGCTTCATAGTGTCACACATCATCACCTCTAATTGCTGTTGGACAGCTCTTATTTTTATTTTAAATAAAAGATGTTGTCTGTGGTCTTACGATCTGCTTAAACACTCTAACACAAAGTAACTCCAGTTCTTGCTGACGTTATTATACACAATGATGGACAGAGGAAATGCTTTTGTGTGTTATGCACATTATCCTTCAATTTGAATATTTGAATTGTTAGGTTGTAGCTTTCAATATTTCTTATAAATCGTTGAAGATAGCCTTGTTTGTATTTTTGAACAGTTATGAATTCGGTCATACTAATTCTTAATGTAGGCAGGAAGTAATGTTTACTTCATTCATTTAATATGATTTCTATTTCAAAGATTACTCGAAATATATAAACATGCAGAGAGGTAAAGCAAGAATAGAACAAATCGATTGTCTCAGCAAAGCATATTCTTATCTTGATTTCTGTTCATTTTTTGCAGGAATATTTTTTGGACAGGGAACAGCAATGAGGATAAAAATTGATGTGTATCGTATCTATTGTTCAGGAATGAAACACAAACAATTTGCACTAAATTCTGTGTAAGACTCACACCCTCATCCACCCTGTAGAAACAGCGAATGATGTTTATTCCACCTAGAGAATGGAGCTGATTGTAGATTTATTGCTCTCTGGTTGGTATCAGCTAACTCAATCCACATCAGGAATTGAACCTGAGATTTTATAGGTCTGTAAGGAATTGGCCAATAGTCAGAACATTTCCTCTAACTAACAACCACATTTCATTATAATTTACTGCTATGAAGGTTAACTTGTCAAAATAAATACAAAGTAGGAAGTTTCACTGCTTTGGGAAAAGGGTCATTTCAGTAATTGGGTAGATATCCACTGTACAGTTTAACACCTGAACTGCATACTGTCAGGATCTGCATACTGGGAGTTGGGAGTGAGTAGGTGGGTATGGGAGCAGGGGAACAGTGTTGGTGCATGATCCGAGTCATGTTGAAGGTAAAATAAAGAATGATTCATCTCTATTCTTGGAGTAATATATATTCCTGTAGAACTGGCTATCAATCCTTTGAAATTGATTTACCTTGTATGGTTATTGGTAGTCAAAAGGTTTTATATTTAGATGCCATTTAGTACTAATTTGGCCTAAGAGAGGTATTTAAGGCAAAATCCCTGGAACTGCCCCAGAATTATGGTGTGGGAGCAGCCTAAATTGATGATGGTCCGTGTGGGTGCCAATGATCATTTGCTAGCAATACATGCTGCTTTTTGCTGGAAATTTATGAATGAAGTAAGTACTTCACAATATTTTGGTACATTCTGGATTCTGTTCAGAGCTACAAAATTCCTGCTCTCTGTTGGGTGGATTTGCATTCTTGGGATTCTTGCAATTTATGAACTACAATATTTTGCTTTAAACATTTTGGCTTAATGGATGATGCAATACCGTTCTTTCTTGAGATTGGAAGGTAAGGAAGTGCAGCATGTTTTTCTTAAAACACATCTTGAAACCCCCTCAGATCATGAGAAGTCAAAAATGCAAGTTCTTTCTCACCATTCTGTGCTATGGATAACTAAATGCAATCTTCAGACACTGCCACACCTTGCATTCATTTGCAAGCTTGGAGAAAACAATTGAACCCGTTCCAACAGCTTCAGCTTTCCAGTGGTTGGAGTTTCACTTAAACCTGATGAGGTTGAATTTGACACAATTTCACAGGTAGCATTGGAACTCCGAAGCCATTATTCTTCATCCGTTCTTCAGAGGGACAGTAAATGGAAGCTCCACTGAAAAATAATAGAATGTAAAAACATATTTCTGCTGTATTTTCTAATTTCTTGTTTGGAGATCAGCAGGCTCTGATCATAATTTTGATTCCTGAAGAAGGGCTTATGCCCGAAACGTCGATTCTCCTGTTCCCTGGATGCTGCCTGACCTGCTGCGCTTTTCCAGCAACACATTTTCAGCTCTGATCTCCAGCATCTGCAGACCTCACTTTCTCCTCATAATTCTGGGTCAATAGTTAATGTTAAACATTCTGTAAAAACACTTTTTGTTATGGCCTTACATTGGATAATTAGATATTTATGAAATTGCATTATTATGAAATTCATAAGTTCGTGTATTTAGATTATACGTAATTGTATTTTTAGACAAACTTGCTGAACTTGAACTGCTAGTAGCTGATCATAGCCTTAATTTCTTTACCTGGATTAAAAGTTACTATAGGACTACCATGCCACAGAGCTGCTGTCTCATAAGAGAGAGATGACTGAGGGTGGTTTAACCTGAGGATTATCACACCTCAGGTGAGAAAGAGAATCCTTCATGGTAAACTCAGCCAAGTACAGGAACTGAACCCATGCTGTATTGTAAACCAGCTATCCAGCCACCTGAGCTAACCAACCTCCTATTACCAAGTGCCAAAACGTTGTGAAGTACATATTTCATGAGGAAAGAGTCTGCCAAAAGTCCATTTAAACCTCCAATACATTTTACATGCTACAGAATTGCTTTATTTTTCCCAAGTTACTTTGCCATAAGGGAAAAGGCAAAGGATTGATTTGTATTCTCTGTACTTTAGTTGGGTATAAAAGTTGCCATGGCACTGTTAAAAGAATGGGATAGGGCTAAGGCTAGGAGTAGGCAATTCTATCACATGGATATCCCTTTGGTCAATTTCCATTTGTTCCCTCAAACAATGCCATGAAAACAAACATCTATTTATTTATTTCAGTAGGATGTTATTGCGCATAAAATAAATTATCTTCCTTTCACGGAAATTCTTATGGAAAGGAATACACCTCAAAAGTACTAAAATGGCTGTGAAGTGTTTTGAGAAGTTGTAAGGTTATGAAAGATGCTTTATGTTGCAAGCGCACTCTGATTTTATTTTAAATAACTCCTTCCCTCAGACAGCTCATAAGGTTGCAGTGGACTTCCACAGGAAGGGCATTGCGATAGTAACCTACTGAATTGGTCAGCTGCACCTCACTTATCAAAACGCTTTCCAACTACCAAAGGCAAGCAGATCTCGTTTCATGCAAAAAGTAATTTTAAGTTTCTTTCGGTAATCTAATTTGAAATGTTAAACATTTCTGAAGGTTGATTCTGATTCTAGAAGCTGTCAGATAATGCTACTTTACATAATTTGGTTCACTACAAGTCCACAAAACCTCAAAGCTTGACTGCAATTCTTCACATGCTGCTTCCTATAAAGACTATGTTCCATTTTCCTGATGTCTATATCTCAGTCATTTCTATACTAATGATGTTATCTTCCACAGCAATACTTCTCATCCAGCATGGTCAGTAGGATTCCCCTTTGTGTACAATCCATTCCACACACCTTTGCTCTGACTCTTCCCGTGCCTCTCCGCACAATGATAGGGCCCACCATGTTCTCTCCGTGCAGTCTCACCTCCAGAATATTCAGCAGACTATAAACTATTTCTACCAGCACTAGTTTAAAGTAAACATCAAATACGTATTCTCCTGCCATAGGGATCATTCTCTCCAGGGCACTCTAGTCCTCTCCCCAATCACCTGCAACATCTTTTTGTGTAAATGTGGGAAATGCAATCCCTGTCCTTTCACCATATTCCTCTCACAAAACACTCCTTCCAAGTGGAACAGTGATGTCCTTCTTTCAGTTAGGTATGATGTATATGATGTGGCCTTCCCTACATTGGATGACCAATTCAGGTTGGATATTGCTCTGAAGGAAACCTCCAGTCCGTCCACAAGCAAGCTGTCGTCCCCACTTGTCTTTTCTGCCCATGACTATAGAATGAAGGAGGAAAAATGGGGTGTACACCCCATCAAGTCAGCTCTGCCATTCCATAAGATCCTGGCTGATCTGATCATTCTCAACTCCATTTATCCACTTTTTCCCTATAATCCTTGATTCCCTTACTGCTTAAACGTTTGTCTATCTCAGCTTGAATATACTTAGTGATGTAGCCTCAACAGCCCTCTACAGTAAAGAATTCCATTGATTCACTACCCTCTGAGGGAAGAAAGGAATCCTTCTCATCTCTGTCTTAAATGGTGACCCCTTATTCTGAGATATCGTCTCTGATCCCCGACTTTCCCACAAGGAGAAGCCACCATTCTGCATCTACCCTGTCACATCCCTTATAAATCTTGCATGCTTCAATAATGTCATCTCTCATTCTTTCAAACTTTCAGTGAGTACAAATTGAATCTACCCAATCTTGCCTCTTATTGACAGTCCTTTCATACCTGGGATCCATTTAGTGAATATTCTTTAGACTGCCAGTATATCTTTCTTTAAATAAGGGGCCCAAAATTGTTCACAGTATTCCAACTGTGGTCTGCCTAGTGCCTCATGTAGTTTCACCAAAAACTTCTTACTTTTATTCTCCATTCCCTTTGAAGTAAAGACCAACATCAAATGTCTTCTGAAAATGCAAGCTTGCTATTTCCATTGCTTCCCCATTATCTATCCTGCTTGTCCTCTTCAAAGAATTTTAATAAATTTGTCAGGTATTACTTCCTCCATCATTGAGGCATGATAACTTGATATGTTTCTAAATGCTCCGCCATTATATTCTTTGGTGATAGACTCTAACATTTTCCCAATAACAGTCTACAGATATCATTTTTTTTTGTCTCCCCCTTTTAAATAAAGGTATTACATTTATAGTTTTCCATCCCCTGGGACTCCCCCTGAATATTTGAATTCTTGGAAGATTACTACCAGTGCAAGCACTATCTCTTCTAATATCTTAGGCTGCACCCCACCAGATCCAGAGGACTAATCAGTCTTTAGCCAACTAGTTTCCCGAGCTTTTCTTGTTCAGTGATTAGTTATTGTATCTATTCCCTCTCCTCTTTTGGACTCTTGCATCATCCAATTGTTCTTTCTGCTTCTCCACTCTTCCCCTCTCCACTCCCTTCAATCTCTTACATTTCTTTCCTTATGAAAATCATCGAGATTATTTCTCTCCACAAATTCTTTCTGAGGTTTTCCTTTCAGGTTCCAGTAACCACTGTGTTTTGCTTTTGAATGGACTTGTACATCCCCCTGGCTTTCAGTTGGCAGAGAGAATGTTAAGAGAAGGATCAATGATCGTAGACACTAGAGGTCACTGTTTCAGCCAAACAGTAAACAATGATCACAGTACTGTTGCTGTTACAGTATTACTTTCATCCATAATTGGTTCAGATAACCACTTCTTTATAGCGACATTGACCTTGACGAGTTTGAGTTGATGTTTCATTGCTCAATATTAATATTGAATATATTGACGCATTTGAAGGAAATTCCTTTCAGACAAGAGATGTTGACATTTTAAAATTTTGAATATTGAACAAAACATTTGAGGGCTAGGCACTAATTATTTGTCACCAGTATTGCAGCTTTTGAATTCACTCAATAGAGGACAATTTTCTCTTGCAATCCTCTTCCAGAATTCTGTCAAGGAATTAAGATGTACAAAAATAAAACCAGGAGAAAGTGCGGACTGCAGATGCTGGAGATCAGAGTCGAGAGTGTGGAATTCCTGATGAAGGGCTCTTGCCCGAAACATTGATTCCCCTGCTCCTCGAATGCTGCCTGACCTGCTATGCTTTTCCAGCACCACACTGATGAATACAACCAGGGCCATGGGAAAATGATTTCATTTACTAGTACTGTTCTGTGTTATGCATCTAAACTAATTGATGACAAAAATGTACAAAGGAAAGTTTCTGCTTGCTAAGGACTTCTAAGGTGAATTATAAACTTGTGCAGCATTACACGGGAGAAGCTCTAGTCCTGTACTTCACAGGATATAACATTAAACAATAATACCTTTTTTAGTTATTGAGGTGACCAATTAAATACCTTATCTACATCTGATTTTAAGCAAAATGATCTATCAACCAAGTTTCTTAATAAACACAATTAAAGCTTTATTGTCAAATCAAAACTTACTGAATGAAGATATAATAATAGGTTAACACAATCAATAATACGGAACTATGATGCTTATCCCTCTAAATATCCCTAAAGCACACACATTAACATTTAAATGCTCTTCAGACATAGAGGAGAAAAATTTCTCAGCAGAGATTGGCTTTCTGACACTTTGGCCAATGGGTTTGCCTGAAAGCAAAAGGATAAAGGATAGGATATTCCAGAGTCTGTTGTCTTTATGTTCTGCACATGTGGGCAAATCAGTAAAGCACGATTGCCTCTGGAATCTCACAGGCACAGTCTGCTCAGGATATGCAATATTGAGATGTTCTTTCAATCATTTCAAAAGAACAAAAAAGTGTCATAGAGTCATAGAGATGTACAGCGTGGAATCTGACCCTTCAGTCCAATTTGTCCATGCCGACCAGATATCCTAATTAATCTAGCCCATTTGCTAGCATTTGCCCCATATCCCACTCCAAAATACAGCCTAAATTCTGTCCCCTCTACACTTCACTTTAGCTCTGACGATTCATCTAGACTCGAAATGTTAGCATGCTCTCTCACCTTGGATGCTGTCTGACTGGCTGTGATCTCCAGCATTGGTTGGCTTCAGCCCCTCTAAATCCTTCCTACGCTATACCCACCCAGATGTCCGTCTTTCCTTAAACCTATGCCCTCTAGTTTTGAACTTCTTCACCCTGTGGAAAAGACCATGACTATTCACTCTATCCATGCCCCTCATGATTTTTTAAACATCTATAAGATCACCCCTCAACCTCCGACGGTCCAGGGAAAACAGCCCCAGCCTAGTCAGCCTCATCCTGTAGCTCAAATCCTCCAACCCTGGCAACATTCTTGTAAATCTTTTCTGAACTCTTTCAAGCTTCACAACATCCTTCCTAAAGCAGAGTGACTAGAATTGAATGTAGTATTCTAAAAGTGGCCTATTCAATACCCTATCTAGCCACAACATGACCTCCCAACTCCTATACTCATGCACTGAACAATAAAGGCAAGCATACCAAATGCCACCTTCACTACTCTGATGGGTTTCATTCTGAACTGATGTCAAAGGTTTCCTTTTTAGAAATGAGAGAGATCAGCTAGACAGCTCATGCGTAACAATGTTTCTTCCAATTCATCTTATTTGAAAGCTTTCACGTCCAAAAGAACAAGTTAAAATTGCGAACATCTTCAAGCCAGCAGGGTCAACAGCAAAACAGTTATCACCAGAAGAGTTTTCACATATCTGCTGGGAAGCCATGTTAAAACATATCTTCAATGTTGACCATGAACTTTCAAAATGACCTCCTTTAAAGATGACACTCCAGATATTTCCACAAAGCGTGAAATAAACTGTTGCTTCTACAATCCTTCAAAACATATGTCCTCAAAGAAATATTCATTTTAAAACATCCTTGTAACAATATATATTCGTTATGAGAGCTGAATTCACATTGTGAACAGTTGTTGGTCAAGTAGAGATTTCAAAATATCACCAGAAGGCTGACAAAGATAAATCATAAAGTTGAGTTTTCAGCATATGACACCAGTGCCACAGCTATGATCACTTAGTAAAGCAGATGCACAGGGCAACCTGGGAGCCTAAGTGCATTGGCAGGCATGATGCACAGTTTCACTGACAAGTTTAGAGTGATGAGTTTGGGACCTTTAAGCCAGAAGGCCTGAGTTCAAATCCTACCTTCTTCGGAGGTGTGGTATAACATGTCTAAACAGGTTGTTTAAAAGTATCCACAACACTGAGTGTCTGCAATTGTGGAGACTTAGACGCAACAGGAAGCTGAAGACTGAGTTATGCTACCTGATCCATAATAACAACAGACAGGCTGCTACACCAGTGACAGGGACTAGAGCCACTGCCTTCAACTTGAATATCTTAGGAAGCATTTCTCCACTCACAGAAGAGACAATGTAAAAATCAGTCACTTTATTGCTCACTGCCCTGTTAAGGAGGTAATTTTTGGCTCATCACCAAGGCACCCACATGCACTTTAGCTACAACTGGCAGCAGCCAAGGCAAACATCCCACAACTCTTTCAAGGATTATCACTCAGTTCCTCAGAATTAGGCAATATGAAGCCTGTATTTTGCTGATATCACTGCATAATCCCTCAGGACTTTAACAGAGACATAGTATGAGGGGGAAACAGGGCCAATGTGAAGCAGATGCTGGGTTTGTACAGCAACACTGCAGATGTTTGACCTGTCCAGTGTGTCTTGCAATATCTCTTCAGAAAATCAGCAGGAGTTTCTTTGGAGATTTTTTCAACTAACTACTGAAGTAACACCTAGATTGGTGGAAACCCATTTACGTCTTCATCTAAAGTCTCTTTATCTCCTGCCAATTTAACAGGTTCTCTTGTTCACCCACCTAAAAGAGATTCTCAGTGAATTAAATAAAAATAAAACCACTGCAGTGATATGTTGTGAGCAATGACTGCACCATGGACTAGAAAGGTACTAACAAAAAGTCATAGAAAATGAAGAGGTAGAAGAAACACAACAGATACCAAGAGAAGATCGGATGCTGTATCCAGAATGTAGCAAATTATTAGGAGAAAGTGAGGACTGCAGATGCTGGAGATCAGAGTCGAGAGTGTAGTGCTGGAAAAAAACAGCCAGTCAAGCAGTATCCGAGGAGCAGGAGAGTCGACATTTCGAGCATAAGCTCTTCATCAGGAATGAGGGGGTGGCCCAAGGGCACTGAGAGATAAAGGGGAGGGGGTGGGCCTGTGGGGTGGGGGATGGTAGCTGGGACTGTGATAGATCGATGAAGATGGGAGGTTGATGGTGATAGGTTGAAGAGATTGGTGAGAAGGAAGATGGGCAGGTAAGACAGTTCAAGAGGGCGGTACTGAGATAGAGGGTTGGATCTGGGATAAGGTGGGGCCAGGGGAAATGAGGAAACTGGTGAAATTAACATTGATCCTGTGTGGTTGAGGGTCCTAAGGTGGAAGATGAGGCGTTCTTCCTCCAGGTGCTAGTGGCTAGAGTTTAGCGGTGGAGGAGGCCAAGGATTTGTATGTCCTTGGTGGAGTGGGAGGGGGAGTTGAAGTGTTCAGCCACTGGGCGATGGGTTCTTTAGTGCGTGCATCGCAGAAATGTTCCCTGAAATGTTCCGCAAGTTGGTGTCCTGTCTCCACAATGTAGGTCAGATGTATTCCTGATGCTTATGCTCGAAACATCGATTCTCCTGTTCCTTGGATGCTGCTTGACTGGATGTGTTTTTCCAGCACCACATTTTTTGACTCTGTAGTAAGTTATTAGGAAGGCTAATGGAGTGTTAGCTATTATCACATGAGGACTTCAATATCGTAGTTGTCAATTGTGTAGAAGTGCAGTGAGACCCCATCTGGAGTACTGTGAGCAGTTCTGGTCTCCTTATCTCAGGAAAGATATGATTGCCATAGAGGGAGGGCAATGAAGATTCACCTGACATGTTCCAGGGAGGGTAGAACTGTCCAATGAAGAGGAATTGAACAAACTCTGCTTGTATTCTTTAGAACTTCAGGTAATTTACTTCCTTTCATCAAGGAGTCCAAATCCAAGGGACACAACTTGAAAATAAAGGAGATGCCATGTAGGACACTGATAAAGAGAAATTTGTTTAGGTTCTAAGTTTGCTCACTGAGCTGAAAGTTTTGTTTTCAGATGTTTCGTCACCATCCTAGGTAACATCATCAGTGAGCCTCTGGTGAAGCAGCAGTGTTATGACTCTCTTTCTATTTATAGAAATAGAAAGTGGGACAGAACACCAGTGCTTCACTGGAGATTCACTGATGATGTTACCTAGGTTGGCGATGAAATGTCTGAAAATAAGCCTTTCATCTCAGTGAGCAAATTTACAACCGGAACCTCAACTTGATCCACAAATATTCTCAAAAACTTCAGAAATTCTTTTACTCAGAAGATTATGAATCTTTAGAAATCTTTACTCCAGAGGGCCGTGGAAGCTCAGATTTTGAGTATGTTTCAAATAGAGATGCACAGATTTCTGACAGGAGAGAAGAGGTAACACTGATGGGCGTGCTTTAGAGGCCTTGCAAAGTTCCAGGGATGTGGAGGAGAGGATTGGCTAATTGATTCTGGCAGGAGTGAAAGGAACAGGGTGGTCATTATGGGGGCTTTAACTTCCCCAACATTGACTGGAAATACTAAAACTGTAGTATGTCGGATGGATCAGTTTTTGTCCAATGTGTGCAGGAGCGTTTCCTGACAGAGTATGTCAAAGGGCCAACAAGAGGGAAGGCCACGCTGGATCTGGTACTTGGTAATGAACCAGGCCAAGTGTTTGATTTAGTGAGAGGTGGAGAGAGTGACCATTATTCAGTTACATTTTGTTTAACAATGGAAAGGGATAGGTACATGTCACAGGCAAGAGTTATAGATGGGGAAGGGTAATTATAATGTGATTAGGCGACCCTTAGGAGGCATAGAATGAGGCAGGAAAATGCAAGGGATGGGGACAATTGAAATGTGGAACTGGTATAAGGAACATTATTGTTAGTCTTTGGTAGGTATGTCCCTGTCAGGCAGGACGTTATTGATAAGGTAAGGCGACCGTGCTTTACTGAAGAAATTGTATCTCTTGTTAAGTGGAAGAGGGAGGCTTATGTGACGTTGAGGCTCGATGGTTCAGATGAGGCAATGGAAAGTTACAGAGTAACTAGGAAGGATTTAAAGAGAGAGTTAAGAAGAGCAAGGAGGGGAATTGAGCAGTTTTTAGTAGTTAGAATAAAGGAGAACCCTAAAGCTTTCTATAGATATGTGAGGAATAAAAGGATGACTAGGGTAGGAACAGGGCCTGTCAAAAACAGAAGTGGGAAGTTGTGAGTGGACCTTGTGGAGATTAGAGAGGTGCTAAATGAATATTTCTCATCTGTTTTCACTCAGGAAAAGGAAAATATTGCAGAGGAGAAGACTGAGATACGAGCTATTAGACTTGACAGGATTGAGGGTAGTAAGGAGGATGTGTTATCAATTCTAGAAGGTGTGAAAGTAAATAAGTCCCCTGGGCCTGATGGGATTTTTTTGAGGATTCTCTGGAAAGCTAGGGAGGAGATAGCCAAAACTTTGGCCTTATCTTTGAGTCATTATGGTCTACAGGTTTAGTACCTGAGGACTGGAGGATTGCAAATGTTGTGCCCTTGTGCAAGAAGGGAGGTAGAAATGACCCAGGTAATTATGGACCAGTAAGCCTTACGTCTGTTGTAGGAAATGTTTTGGAAAGGATTATAAGAGATAGGATACATAATCATCTAGCAAGCAACAACTTGATTGGAAATATTCAACATGGATTTGTCAAGGGCGGGTCATGTCTCTCAAACCTCGTTGCGTTTTTTGAGAAGGTGACCAAGCATGTGGATGAGGGTAGGGCAGTTGACGTGGTGCACATGGACTTCAGTAAAGCCTTTGATAAGGTTCCACATGGTAGGCTGTTGGAGAAAATGCAGAGGCATGGAATTGAGGGTGATTTAGCAGTTTGTATTAGAAACTAGTTTTCTGTAAGAAGGCAACGAATGGTGGTTGATGGAAAATATTAGCCTGGAGTCCAGTTACTAGTGGTGTGCCACAAGGATCAGTTTTGGGACCATTGCTGTTTGTCATTTTTATAAATGACTTGGACGCAGGCATACGTAGGTGGGTTAGTAAGTTTGCAGATAATACTAAAGTCAATGGAGTAGTGGACAGTTTGGAAGAATGTTACAGGTTGCAGGGAGACTTGGATAAACTGCAGAATTGGGCTGAGAGGTGGCAAATGGAGTTCAATGCAGCTAAATATGAGGTGATGCACTTTGGGAAGAATAACAAGAAGGCAGAGTACTGGGTCAATGGAAAGATTCTTGGTAATGTGGATGTGCAGAGGGATCTTGGTGTCCATGTACATAGATCCCTGAAAGTTGCCATCCAGGTTGATAGTGCTGTTAAGAAGGCATACGGTTTGTTAGGTTTTATTGTTAGAGGGATTGAGTTCCGGAGCCATGATGTCATGCTGCAACTATACAAAATGCTAGTGCGGCCTCACTTGGAGTATTGTGTACAGTTCTGGTTGCCCCATCATAGGAAGGATGTGGAAGCATTGGAAAAGGTACAGAGGAGATTTACAAGGATGTTGCCTGGTCTGGAGGGATGGTCTTATGAGGAAAGGCTGAGGCACTTGGGTCTGTTCTCACTGGAGAGAAGAAGACTAAGAGGGGATTTGATAGAGACATACAAGATGATCAGAGGATTAGATAGGGTGGACAGTGAGAGTCTTTTTCCTAGGATAATGATGTCAGCTTGTACATGGGGGCATAGCTATACATTGAGGGGTGATAATTTTAAGACAGATGTCAGAGGCAGGTTCTTCGCTCAGAGAGTGGTAAGGGTGTAGAATGCCCTGCCTGCCAATGTAGTTAACTCAGCCACATTAGGGGCATTTAAACAGTCCTTGGATAAGCTCTTGATGATGATGCGATAGTGTAGGGGGATGGGCCTAGATCAGTTCACAGGTCGGTGCAACATTGAGGGCCAAAGGGCCTGTTCTGTGCTGTATTGTTCTATGTTCTATGAATATCAGTGGTTTATTTAATGGGCTATGGGATGCTGTGGGTAAAAGGCACTGAATTATTTGATCAGCCATGATCATATTGAATGACAGAGCACACTTGACAGGTTCAATGCCTTAATCTAGTTCCAATGTTCCTAAAATATTTGTGTGAGGATTGAATGTTCTATTTTGGGCTGTGGGTGTTCCTGGCTGGGCCAAGATTGATTACCCATCCTTAGTTGCTCTTGAGGAGGTGGTAGTGAGCTATCTTCTGGAACCACTGCAGTTCAATTGATGCAGGTGAACATACAATGCTGTTAAGGAGAGAGTTCCAGAAATTTGACCCAGTGGCTGAAGGAATGGTGAGATGTTTCCAAGTCAGGATGGTGGGTGGCTTGGAGGGGAACCAATGGTGGTGTCTCCATTGTATTTGCTGCCATTGTCCTTCTAGAAAGTAGTAGTTATGGTATGGAAAGTGTTGTCCAAGGAGTCTTATTTATGCAGTGCATCTTGGAGATGGTGCACACTGTTGCCACTGGATATTGGTAATGGAAGGGGTATTGTTTGTGGACGTGGTGCCAATCAAGTGGGCTGCTTTGTCCTGGATGATCCCAAACTTCGAGTTTTGTTGAGCTGCATTCATTCTGGGCAAATGGGAGTATTTCATTATACTCCTCACTTGTCCCTTTGTTTGACTCATGTTAAGCCAATCTTTTTATTTCATCTTATTTTTGACTGTGGACTAAAAAAGAAAGGCACTGCTTTATACCAAGGATAAACTAACGACCTGAAGAAGGAGCAGCACTCTGAAAGCTTGTACATCCAAATAAACCTGTTGGACTATAACCTGGTGTTGTGTGATTTTTAAGTTTACCCACACCAGTCCAACCTCCATGTCATTATACCAAGGAGACTGTGCCAAGAATTGGCTGCCTTTAATAATACTGTTTACCTGAATACATTGAGAGTTGTATACAATGTTGCTTTCCCCTGATGAAGTGAGAGCAAAAGCAGACACCATGGAGCCAATGGGATTTGAACTAAAGCGGTGGGGAGGTCTCAATAGCTTGACACCAACATTTGGATTGGCTCCTGACCAGCCAATCATGGCTTGTGTGGAGTTGGTGCAGCAGAGAACTACCCAGATTGTAAAGGGAAAGAGGAAAGATATCTTTATGTGGATCTCTCTCTCCTGTGTGGAGCCATCAGCTGTCTTCAACTCACTTCTGTGTTCAAATCTCCTGTTGATGAAGAATTGAATAGTTTTAAAGGTAGAGAAAAGGCACTGAACACACATGGAGGCACGGTACACACGGAGATATGGTACACACATGGAGGTATGGTACACACGGAGGTATGGTACACACATGGAGGTATGGTACACACATGGAGGCACGGTACACACGGAGGTATGGTACACACATGGAGGTATGGTACACACGGAGGTATGGTACACACACAGAGGCACGGTACACAAATGGAGGCACAGTACACACGGAGGCACGGTACACACACGGAGGCACGGTACACACGGAGGTATGATACACACACGGAGGTATGCTACACACACAGAGATATGGCACACACACAGAGGTATGGTACACACACAGAGGCACGGTACACACACGGAGGCACTCTTCACACATGGAGGCACGGTACACACATGGAGGCATGGTACACGCATGGAGGCATGGTACACACGGAGGTATGGTACACACACGGAGGCACAGTACACACACGGAGGCACTGTACACACGGAGGTATGATACACACACAGAGGTATGGTACACACAGAGGTATGGTACACACACGGAGGCACGGTGTACACACACAGAGGCACGGTACACACACGGAGGCACTGTACACACATGGAGGCACGGTACACACACGGAGGCATGGTACACGCATGGAGGCATGGTACACACGGAGGTATGGTACACACACGAAGGCACAGTACACACACGGAGGCACTGTACACACATAGAGGCATGGTACACACACGGAGGTATGGTAGACACATGGAGGTATGGTACACACACGGTGGCACGGTACACACACGGTGGCACTGTACACAGATGGAAGCACAGTACACACATGGAGGCACGGTACACACATGGAGGCACTGTACACACATAGAGGAATGGCACACACATGGTGGCACGGTACACACACGGAGGTATGGTACACACACGGAGGCACGGTACACACACAGGCATGGTACACACACAGAGGCACGGTACACACACGGAAGCACGGTACACACACGGAGGCACGGTACACACACAGGCATGGTACACACACAGAGGTACGGTACACACACGGTGGAATGGTACACACATGGAGGCACAGTACACACACGGAGGCACAGTACACACACGGAGGCACAGTACATACACGGAGGCACTGTACACACATGGAGGCACGGTACACACACAGAGACACGGTACACACGGAGGCACAGTACACACACGGAGGCACGGTACACACACGGAGGTATGGTACACATATGGAGATATGGTACACACACGGAGGCACGGTACACACACAGGCATGGTACACACACAGAGGCACAGTACAAACACGGAGGTATGGTACACACATGGAGGCACAGTACACACACGGAGGCACAGTACACACATGGAGGCACAGTACACACACGGAGGCACAGTACACACATGGAGGCACAGTACACACACGGAGGTATGGTACACATATGGAGATATGGTACACACACAGAGGCATGGTACACACACAGAGGCACGGTACACACACTAAGGTCCAGTCCATACATAGATGCATGTTAAACACATAGAGGCACGATACGCACATGGAGGTCCAGTCCACACAAGAAGGACCGGCCTGCACGCGGAGGTACGGTATTTACATGGAGGCCTGGTGCTTATGTAAAGGCTCAGTCCACACACGGAGGCACTGTACACACATGGAGGCATGGTACACACATGGAGGCCCAGTATGTACATGTAGGCATGGTACACACATGGAGGCCCAGTATGTACATGTAGGCATGGTACACACATGGAGGTATGGTACACACACAGAGACTTGGTACACACATGAAGGCCCAGTATGCACATGTAGGCACGGTATGCACACGGAGGTACGGTACACACATGGAGGCCCAGTATGCACATGTAGGCACGATACGCACATGGAGATATGGTACGCACACGGAGGTACGGTATGCACACGGAGGCCCAATATGCACATGTAGGCATGGTATGCACACGGAGGCCCGGTACACTCACGGAGGTATGGTATGTACATGGAGGCCCAGTGCGCATGTAAAGGCTCAGTCCACACACTGAGGCACTGTACACACACGGAGGCATTGTACACACGTGGAGGCCCAGTATGTACATGTAGGCACGGTACGCACACGGAGGTACGGTATGTACATGGAGGTACTGTATGCACACGGAGGTACGGTACGCACACGGATGCCCAGTATGCACATGTAGGCACACTACGCACACGGAGGCCCAGTATGCACATTTAGGCATGGTACGCATACGGAGGTACGGTACGCACACGGAAGCCCAGTATGCACATGCAGGCACGGTACGCACACGGAGGCCCAGTATGCACATGTAGGCATGGTACGCACACGGAGGTATGGTACGCACATGGAGGTATGGTACACACACGGAGGTATGGTACACACACGGAGGCACAGTACTCACACGGAGGCACTGTACACACACAGTGACACGGTACACACACAGAGGCATGGTATGCACACAGAGGCATGGTACACACACGGAGGTATGGTACACACACGGAGGCACAGTACACACATGGAGGCACTGTACACACACACAGACACGGTACACACACAGAGGCATGGTACGCACACAGAGGCACGGTACATACACGGAGGTATGGTACACACATGGAGGCACAGTACACACACGGAGGCACAGTACACATGCAGAGGCCCTGTACACACATGGAGGCATGGTACACACACAGAGGCACAGTACACACACGGAGGCACAGTACATACACGAAGGCACGGTACACACACGGAGGCACGGTACACACATGGAGGCACGGTACACACGGAGGCACAGTACACACACGGAGGCCCAGTACATACACGGAGGCACGGTACACACATGGAGGCACGGTACACACGGAGGCACGGTACTCACACAGAGGCACAGTACACACACGGAGGCATGGTACACACACGGTGGCATGGTACACACATGGAGGTCCAGTATGCATATGTAGGCACGGTACGCACACGGAGGTACGGTACACACAAGGAGGTACGGTACACACATGGAGGCCCAGTATGCACATGTAGGCACGATACGCACACAAAGGCCCGGTACACTCACGGAGGTATGATATGTACATGGAGGCCCGGTGCGCATGTAAAGGCTCAGTTCACACACTGAGGCACTGTACACACACGGAGGCATGGTACACACATGGAGGCCCAGTATGTACATGTAGGCATGGTACGCACACGGAGGTACGGTAGGCACACGGAGGCCCGGTATGCACATGTAGGCACGGTACGCACACGGAGGTACGGTACGCCAGCGGATGCCCAGTATGCACATGTAGGCATGGTACGCACATGGAGGTATGGTACGCACACGGAGGTACAGTACACACACAGAGCTACGGTATGCACACGGAGCCCAGTATACACATGTAGGCACGGTATGCACACGGAGGCACGGTACGCACACGGAGGCCCAGTATACACATGTAGGCACGGTACGCACACGGAGGCACGGTACACACACGGAGGCCCAGTATGCACATGTAGGCACGGTACGCACTCGGAGGCACAGTACACACACGGAGGCCCAGTATGCACATGTAGGCACGGTACACACACTGAGGTACTGTACACTCACGGAGGTACGGTACGCACTTGGAAGCCCAGTATGCACATGTAGGCACGATACGCACACGGAGGCCCAGTATGCACATGTAGGCACGGTACACACACGGAGGCACGGTACACACACGGAGGCCCAGTATGCACATGTAGGCACGGTACACACACTGACGTACTGTACACTCACGGAGGTACGGTACGCACACGGAAGCCCGGTACGCACACGGAGGCCCAGTATGCACATGTAGGCACGGTACACACACTGAGGTACTGTACACTCACGGAGGTACGGTACGCACATGGAAGCCCAGTATGCACATGTCGGCACGGTACGCACACGGAGGCCCAGTATGCACATGTAGGCACGGTACGCACACGGAGGCATGGTACACACACGGAGGCCCAGTATGCACATGTAGGCATGGTACACACACTGAGGTACTGTACACTCACGGAGGTACAGTACGCACACGGAAGCCCAGTATGCACATGTAAGCACGGTACGCACAAGGAGGTATGATACGCACACGGAGGCACACTACACACATGGAGGCACTGTACACACACAGAGATACAGTACACACACACAGGCATGGTACGCACACAGAGGCACGGTACACACATGGAGGTCAGTATGCACATGTAAGCACGGTACGCACAAGGAGGTATGATACGCACACGGAGGCACACTACACACATGGAGGCACTGTACACACGCAGAGGCACTGTACACACATGGAGGCACGGTACACACATGGAGACACGGTACACACACGGAGGCACGATACACACACGGAGACACGGTTCACACACGGTGGCATGGTACACACATGGAGGCCTAGTATGCACATGTAGACATGGTACGCACACGGAGGTACGGTACACACATGGAGGCCCACTATGCACATGTAGACACGGTACACACACGGAGGTATGGTATACACGCAGTGGCATGGTACACACATGGACGCTCAGTATGCACATGGGGTACGGTATGCACATGGAGGTACGGTACACACATGGAGGCCCAGTATGCAAATGTAGACATGGTACGCACACGGAGGTACGGTACACACACAGAGGTCCAGTATGCACATGTAGGCACAGTACGCACACGGGGGTACAGTAAACACATGGAGGCCCAGTATGCCCATGTAGGCATGGTATGCACAAGGAGGTACGGTAGGCACACGGAGGCCCAGTATGCACATGTAGGCACGGTACGCACACGAAGGCATGGTACACACATGGAGGCCCAGTATGCACATGTAGGCATGGTACACACAAGAAGGTATGGTACACTCAAGGAGGTACGGTACACACACAGAGACCCAGTATGCGCACGGTACGCACACTGAAGCCCAGTATGCACATGCAGGCACGGTATGCACACGGAGGTATGGTACGCACACTGAAGCCCAGTATGCACATGTAGGCACGGTACGCACACGGAGGCACGGTACGCACACGGAGGTATGGTACGCACAGAGAGGCCCAGTATGCACATGTAGGCACGGTGCACACATGAAGGTATGGTACACACATGGAGACCCAGTATGCACATGTAGGCACGGTACACACACGAAGGTACGGTACACTCACGGAGGTACGGTACACACACAGAGACCCAGTATGCACATGTAGGCACAGTACGCACACGGAGGTATGGTACGCACACGGAAGCCCAGTATGCACATGTAGGCACGGTACACACACGAAGGCATGGTACACACATGGAGGCCCAGTATGCACATGTAGGCATGGTACTCACAAGAAGGTATGGCGCACACGGAGGCCCAGTATGCACATGTAGGCACGGTACGCACACGGAGGCCCAGTATGCACATGTAGGCACGGTACGCACACGGAGGCACAGTAGGCACATGAAGGCACGGTACACACATACAGGCAAGGTATGCACATGAAGGTACCGTACACACAGAAAGGTTCAATCCAGGCACAAAACTTCAATCTAGGACCCACTCACTGAAACATACACAGAGGCCAGGTCCCATCACCAAGTCACCTTTTATTTTACTAGTACATAGTGCTGTGGCCAGCCAGCTTGGAGTTAGTCCTCAACCGAAGAGGTTCTAATCACCTGCTTATATATATATTTTTTTCTTCTTTTATCCCCTCCCCACAGTACTGCCAAACAGCAGTAATGTTTATTTCTCCCCAGCATCCATGTCATGTGCATTAGGTGTAGGACACAGTGAAGAAACATCGAGTGCAGAAATCTTTATTCAATTTCCACCACCAGGAAGAAAGGAAACACCAGGGTGGCTAGTGACAAGCTGTGCCCTTTCTCCTGGTTATTATTTTTATTTTATGAAATGGTACAAAATACTAACAGTTAATAGACAATGAGCAGCAGTTCAAAAAAGACCACTAATTACAGGGAAAGGGACAGCAAAGCCAAACCCCAAACCTCAGCATGCAATCAGTTCACAGGGAAAACAGGACAATCCTCAAATCCCACTTTAACTCATCAAAAAATATCACAAACTCATACAAGACAGTCCTATCAAGCAAACAGTAAAACAGTACATAGACAAATACACTCCAGCAAACCACCCACCCCTCTCCTGGTTATACAATATTTTCCTTTTTTTATGTCTTCTCTAAACAAGGGGAAAGAAAACGAAAACTCTCCTCCTCCAAAAAAAAAGCAGAAACCACCAGTATCAGAAACACACTTACTGTAGCACCAGCCAGCACAGAGTTGGTCCCCAAAACTGAGGAGACACCAAATCCTGGTTATATATATTTTTTCTGGTTATATCTCTTTCTTTACCCCCACACGACCGCCTAACTGCAGTAGTGCTTATATTTTCCCTAGCCCACATGTGGTGTGTGTGCAGGTATGTGCAGTGAAAGACAACAGGTGTTTAAATCTTTATTCATTTTCCATCACCAGGAAGAAAGGAAACACCAGGGTGGCCAGTGACAAACCATGCCCTTCACATCAAAGGGCAATGCTGCATGATCAAAAAATTGAAGGGTAGGGTAGGGATTAAATCAAAATATAGTTGGAGGGGAAATAAAGCTCTCCTTGTTATTTATTTTTATTTCCTCAATGAAAAGGAATACCAGTTAACAAACTGACTAAGTCAGCTAGTTCAGGAATCAGGTTCTCCTTCCACTCCACCCCACTCCTCCAAACAAAAAGCAGAAACCAGCAGCAACAGTAACACACTAACTGTCACCCAGCCAGCACAGAGTCAGTGCCCTAACCAGGGGAGACTCCAAATCATCTCCTGGCTATATCCGGGCTTTCCCGATTGTCCCAGGTGAACAACCCCAATCAAGAACCTCATAGTCAACAAGGCCCACCTGCTCTCAATCACTATCGGGCTCTTCCTTCTCTTGCTTCTAATCTGAAGCATCATGAAGATGCTATGATTCTGTCCAAAAATACACAACAAGAATATTTAACATGTTACATTCTTGGCCACCAGTTCTCATTTGGAAAAGCGCAGCAGGCCAGGCAGCATCCGAGGAGCAGGAGAATCGACGTTTCGGGCATAAGTCCTTTTTCAAGAAGGGCTTATGCCTGAAATTTCGATTCTCCTGCTCCTCGGATGTGCCTGGCCTGCTGCGCTTTTCCAGCACCACACTTTTCAACTCTGGTCTCCAGCATCTTTCTCCCATCAGTTCTCATTATCCACTTTGGAGGCAGGAGTGAAAATGGAAATTAAATTGGAGCTCATTGACTGAAAACCGGCTCCAAAATGTTTTTTAGCCAATTTAGTCAGTGACAGTATCACTGTAGACATTACCATGTCAATTTTGATGGGATTAGTTTTGCATCAATGGGAAGAGTAATCTTGCCAATGACAGCACTGAGATTACACCTGAAGGAGATTACTCATCCATTACACAGTGCAACCTCAAAAATGAAATATCCCCATTCCCATCAGTGAAAGGCACATGCCATAGAAGGAACAGGAGAATAGATTCAGTCAACTCATAAGACCACTGCCTTAAGCAGTAAAAATCTTTTTTTTTAATTGGAAGTATTATTTGATTGCAACATGTATTCAAAGATTTGTCTACTCCACTGTCAGTGTAATTTCTGGTGAAATACTTTAGACTGTTTTAAGGTTGTCAAAGGCATATATGCAAGCAGGTTTTTTTCCTTTTTCATTGCACTTTAATCTCAATTTGGAGCAGAGTTTTGAGATTCTCTGAACTGCAGTTTTAGAACGTCGTAGCGCTAATTATGTTTCTTTGTTGGAAAAAAAAAGCAGCAGATTTTTGAATTTAAACAGCAGGGTTCTGAACAGTATAGATTAAGGTGAGATATGTGGCAGAACCAGATGTGAAGTCCAGCAAGGCCCATTGTGATGCCTTGTCACATGTTAAAATGAATTAAAGACAAGAGTATCGCTAGAAAATAGCAGGTTGACAACTAAGGGGAATTATTGCTTGTTAAACGCCTTGTTTGTAGTCCAACCTGACTCATTCATGTTGTTCCTCTTATCTTACCAAACTCACCAAACATGCTAAACATCAAGAAACCTTGATGTGGAATGGGCTGGCTTCACCTCACTACTTCCTCTGCAGGAACTCCATGTTGGATACGAGGCACTGGAGCATGCACCATGGGCACTAAGCATGCCCAGCTCATATCCACAGGCATTGGTATCCAACATGTACCAACCTTAAGATCCCTTGTAGCATGTGCCCGGACCACCTGCTTAAGTGCTTCTGCATTTCAGTGCTGCAGCTCAGGATACAAAAGGCAGCTATTGTTATAATGCTGTTGGGAGAACTGTACATTCAGGGACGTGCTTCCAGTTCATGGACTGGACCATACTGCATCTCTGGGCTCTTTTTGCTTTGTCTTGCACTCATTCGCTCTGAGCCTACCCAGAATGCCTACAACATCCCTGCCTTACCTTTGCATTTTTGAGCTTTATCCCCTTAGCCAGAGATAAGAAGGGCTTATTCCTTCTGTATTGCCTTGCCATTTAACATAGACACAAAACAAGGAAACCTGCCATGGTTGTCAGCAGGTCTCAGTTGTCAAGTGGGATCACCTTTGGTAAGGGGGTCCTAGCACAGTAAGTCAAGGGCAGCCTCCGATACTGGCCCAGGGGCTTGGAAACAATCACTCGGGATGTTCGGAGTCAACATGCTTCCCGCATAAGGGCTGAGGAGCTCAGTGTCAGGCAGCCCATCACCCATCTTGACTCTTTCAACCCTGTTGGATGGTGCCTTCCTCCTAGAATGAGAGAGCAGTAAATATTATGAAAGATGAAATTGGGTGGCATTGCTATTTCTTTTGGTGCAAGTACAGCAGTATCTTGAATGGATGAGTGGGCAGTGCAGAGGGTGTGTAGAGTTAGTGATGTCAGGCAATGGGGTGGGTGACAGCGAGTGAGTTGCTGGCAATAGTCATGAGATTTGACGGGAGGTGTCTATAGTTTAATAATTAGTGAGGGTGAGGTAGTGGAGAGAAGTGTGTGGTCACTCAGCTGATAGGGTGGAGAAGGCCATTGGCTTTCTTCTTGCAGTGCTGGCCATTCCTCCAAATGGTTGTGACTGACTGCTCTGGGCTGAACTGGCACAGTCTTGTATTGTGGCTTCCAATTCAGGTGCCACAGGAGGAAGAAGACCTGTGTCAGTATCACCCCATTCAGCAGGTCCTCCAGACCCCATAAGTCCATAAAATATAGGAGCAAGATTAGGCCATTCGGCCCATCAGGTATGACCCACCATTTGATCGTGGCTGATATGTTTTCCAACCCCGTTTTCCTGCCTTCTCCCTCTAACTCTTCATACCCTTACTATCCTGTGGTGCTGATATCCCCCTGTCTGCCATGTCCGGGGCAAATATCAAGGCAGAGCAACTTCAGACTGACTGAGCGTGTGCGGTTACAGAACAGGCTTTTAAAGACAATCTAGGTGAAGGATGCCAGTGAATTCTGAGAGATATCTGCTGAGTGTCGCATAACTTCAGGAACAGCTTGTGGTAAGATTGTGCAGGGATTCGATGTGAGGGTTGGGGTAGAAAGCTAATGAGGCAAGTTTGACAAGACACAGTGAGAACACTCACCCGGCTTTGTGGCGGAAATCCTTCCAGAGAACTTGGCACAACTTGGACTGAGCCAATAAAATGTCCAATTCAATTCCAAGACTTTGAAATAGCATTGACTGAAATTCAGGCATTTAATAGTTTTGACATTTCTGCAAACTTGCTGGACACCAAACATGCTAGACGTATTAATATAAGTAGCCTGGTATTTCCTGCTTGATTAAAGTTGTCAGTCAGTAACTGTTTTTTTATTATTCATTTGTGGAATGTGGGTATCACTGGCTGGCCAGCATTTATTGCCCATCCCTAGTTACCCTTGAGAATGTGGTGTTGAACCGCTGCAGTCCACCTGCTGTGGGTTGACCTACAATGCTAATAGGGAGGGAATTCCAGGCTTTTGACCCAGAGACAGTGCAGTGATGATAATGCATTTCCAAATCAGGATGGTGAGGGGAACTTGAAGGTGGTGGCGTTCCCTTATATCTGCTGCTCTTGTCCCTCTAGACGAAAGTAATCGTGGGTTTGGAAGGTGCTGCTTAAGGATCTTTGGTGAATTTCTATACTGCACCTTGTAGATAGTACACACTGCTACTACTGAGTGTTGGTGATGGAGGGAGTGGATGCTTATGGATGTGGCACCAACAATCTGGGTTGCGTTGTCCTGGATGGTGTCAAGCTTCTTGAGCGTTGTAGAAGCTGCACCCATCCAGGCATGTGAGGAGTATTCCATCACACTCCTGACTTGTGCTTTATCAGGCTTTGGAGAGGCAGGAGGTGAGTTGCTCACCACAGTATTCCTAGCCTCTGACCTGCTCTTGTAGCCACTGTATTTATTTGGCAAGACAGTTGAGTTTCTGGTCAATGGTAACCCCAAGATGTAGACAGTGGAGATTCAGTGATGTAACATCATTGAAAATCAATGGGCAGCTGTTAGATTGTCTATTTTTGGTAATGGTCATGGCCTGGCATTTGTGTGGCATGCATATTACTTGCTACTTATCAGTTCAAACCTGGATATGTTCAGATTTTGTTGCATTTGAACACAGACTGTTTCAGTATCTGGGAAGTCACAAATAGTGCTGAACATTGTGCAATCATTGGTGAACACCCCCACGTCTGATCATATGATGAAAGGAAGGTAATTGAAGCAGCTGAAGGTGGCTGGGCTGAGTTTACTACCCCGAGAATCTCCTGCAGAGATGTCCTGGAACTGAAATTACTGACCTCCAACAACAATGACCATCCTCTGATGTGCCAGGTATGATACTGACCCACCAGAGAGTTTGACCCCAAAACACATTGATTACAGTTTTGCTAGGGGTCAGTTGAAAGCAGCCTTGATGTCCAGGACTGTCACTCTGACCTCACCTCTGGAATTCTGATCTTTGTCCATGTTTGAACCAAAGTTGTAATGAGGTCAGGAGCTGAATGGCCCTGGTGGAACCCAAACCGGCAACACTGAGCAGGTTATTGCTGAGCAGGTGCTGCTTGATAGCACTGTTGTTGATGCCTTCCATCACTTTACTGACAGTAGAATTGGAACAATAATTTGGATATAATTTTGCTTGCTGAGCTGGAAGGTTCAGTTCAGACGTTTTGTCACCATATTAGGTAACATCATCAGTGAGCCTCCAGATGAAGCACGGGTGATATGGCCCACGTTTTATGTATATGTTTAGGTTTCTTTGGGTTGGTGATGTTATTTCCTATTGTGATGTAATTTCCTGTTCTTTTTCTCAAGGGGTGGTAATGGGATCCAAGTCAATGTGTTTGTTGGTAGAGTTCCGGTTGGAATGCCATACTTCTAGGAATTCTCACATGTGTGTCTCTGTTTGGCTTGTCCTAGGACTGATGTGTTGTCCCAGTCGAAGTGGTGTCTGTCTTCATCTGTATGTAAAGATACTGGTGAGAGTGTGTTATGTATGTTTGTGGCTAGTTAATGTTCATGTATCCCGGTGGCTAGTTTTTCTGCCTGTTTGTTCAACGTAGTGTTTTTACTACATTGGACTACAAAATACTACATTGAACAAATAGGCAGAAAAACTAGGACAAGCCAAACAGAGACACGTGAGAAAATTCCTAGAAGCATGGCATTCCAACCAGAACTCTATCAACAAACACATTGACTTAGACCCCATTTACCACCCCCTGAGGGAAAAGAACAGGAAATGACATTGCCTTAAGAAATTGCATCATCACAGGAAATGACGTCACCAACTCAAAGAAACCTAAACACATAAATCAAAGCAGGCCATACCACCAGTGCTTCATCCGGACGCTCACTGATTATGTTACCTAGTATGGTGACGAGACATTTGAAACCGAACCTTCCAGATCAGCAAGCAAACCTACATCTAGAACCTCAACCTGAGCTACAAATCTTCTCAAACCTCAGTACAATAATTGGCTGAATTGGATTTCTTCTGCTTTTTGTGTACAGGACAATACTGGACAATCTTCTATATTGTTGGGTAGATGGCAGTGTTGTAACTGTATTGGAAGAGCTTGGCTAGGGAAGCAGCAAGTTCTGGAGTACAAGTCTTCAGTACTATTGCCGGAATGTTGTCAGGGCCCGTAGCCTTTGTAGTGTCCAATGTCTTCAACCATTTCTTGTTATCACGTGGCACGAATTGACCTGGCTGAAGACTAGTATCTGTAATGCTGGGGACCACTGGAAGAGGCTGAGATGGATCATCCACTTGGCACTTCTGGCTGAAGATTGCTGCAACTACTTCAGCCTTATCTTTTGCACTGATGTGCTGGGGTCTTCCATCATTGAGGATGGGAATATTGTGGACTCTGGTCCTCCAGTGAGTTGTTTATTTGTCCACCGCCATTCATGTGGTTAAGGATAGTCAGCATGGTTTTGTGAAGGACAGGTCGTGCCTCACAAACCTCATTGAATTCTTTGAGAAGGTGACTAAGCAGGTGGACGAGAGGAAAGCGGTAGATGTGGTGTATATGGATTTTAGTAAGGTGTTTGATAAGATTCCCCATGGTAGGCTACTTCAAAAAATACGGAGGTATGGCATTGAGGGTGAGTTGGAGGTTTGGATTAGGAATTGGCGGGCTGGAAGAAGACAGAGGGTAGTAGTTGATGGTAAAGGTTCATCTTGGAGTGCCGTCACTAGCGGTGTTCCGCAAGGATCTGTTTTGGGACCATTGCTGTTTGTCATTTTTATAAATGACCTGGAGGAGGGGCTAGAAGGTTGGGTGAGCAAGTTTACGGATGATACGAAAGTCGGAGGAGTTGTTGACAGTGAGGAAGGATGTGTCAGGTTACAGCGGGATATAGATAAGCTGCAGAACTGGGCAGAAAGGTGGCAAATGGAGTTCAATGTGGATAAGTGTGAGGTGATTCATTTTGGTAAGAGTAACAAAAAGATGGGGTACTGGGTTAATGGTCGGATACTTGGTAGTGTGGATGAGCAGAGGGATCTTGGTGTCCATGTACACAGATCTCTGAAAGTTGCCACCCAGGTAAATAGTGCGGTGAAGAAGGCATATGGCATACTGGCTTTTATTGGTAGAGGAATTGAGTTCCGGAGCCCTGAGGTCATGTTGCAGTTGTATAAGACTCTGGTGCGGCTGCATCTGTAGTTTTGTGTGCAGTTTTGGTCACCATACTATAGGAAGGATGTGGAGGCACTGAACGGGTGCAGAGGAGGTTTACCAGGATGTTGCCTGGTATGGTAGGAAGATCGTATGAGGAAAGGCTGAGGCACTTGGGGTTGTTTTCATTGGAGAAAAGAAGGTTTAGGAGTGACTTGATAGTCGTGTACAAGATGATTAGGGGTTTAGATAGGGTTGACCGTGAGAACCTTTTTCCACGTATGGAGTCAGCTATTACAAGGGGGCATAGCTTTAAATTAAGGGGTGGTAGGTATAGGACAGATGTTAGGGGTAGGTTCTTTACTCAGCGAATCGTGAGTTCATGGAATGCCCTGCCAGTAGCAGTGGTGGACTCTCCCTCTTTATGGGCATTTAAGCGGGCATTGGATAGGAATATGGAGGATTTTGGGCTAGTGTAGGTTAGGTGGGCTTGGATCGGCGCAACATCAAGGGCCAAAGGGCCTGTACTGCGCTGTATTCTTCTATGTTCTATGTATGACTGGATGTGGCAGGAATACAGATCTTATCTGTTGAGGGACTGCTGATCTGTTTATTATGGGATTGCTTAGTTCTGTCTATCAGTAGTCCTGTTTGGTGGCCCTCCTGCATTCTCCATTGATCCCCTATCTCGATGGTAATGGTTAAATGGGAGAAATGCTGGTCCATGTTGTTATAGATTGTACTGGAGTACAATTCTGCTGCTGTTGATGGTCCAAAGCACCTCATGGTCTTGAGTTGCTCGATCCATTCAAAGTCTGTCCCATTTAGCACCGTGATAGTGTCACACAAAATGATGGAGGGTATTCTCAATGTGAAAGTGAGAATTTGTCTCCACAAGGACTATATAGTGGCTACTCTAACTGATACTGACTGATACTATCATGGACAGATGCATCTGTAGCTGGCAGATTGTTAAGGATGAGATCAAGTATTTTTATTGCCTCTTGTTTCCCTCACCACCTGCTGCAGACCCAGTCTGCAGTTATGTCCTTTAGGACCCGACCAGCTTGATCTGTAGTGCTGCTGCCGAGCCACTTTTGAAATCCCCCACACAAAATATATTTTGTGCCCTTGCCATCCTCATTGCATCCTCCAACTTGTTCAACATGAAGGAGAACAAGTTAATCAGCTGACGAACAATGGTATGTGGTAATCAGCAGGAGGTTTCTTTGCCTATATTTAATCTGAAGCCACAAAAGTTGGAGTCAATATTGAGAACTGCCAGAGCAACTCCCTCTCAACTATATACCACGTGCCACCACTTCTGCTGGGTCTGTTTTTTCAGTAGAGCAGAGCTTACCAAGGGATAGTGTTGGTGGAGTCTGGGACATTGTCTGTAAAGTATGATTCCATGAGTATGACTATGTCAGGCTTTTGCTTGACTAATCTGTGCGACAGCACTCCCAATTTTGGCATTAGCCCCCAAATGTTAGCAAAGAGGACTTTGCAGGGTCAACAGGGCTGTTTTTGCATAAAAACAAATTACTGCGGATGCTGGAATCTGAAACCAAAAGAGAAAATGCTGGAAAATCTCAGCAGGACTGGCAGCATCTGTAAGGAGAGAAAGGAGCTGATGTTTCGAATCGGTGGTAATCAGCAGGAGGTTTGTGTTTGCTGCAGTATTACAGTGAGACCCTTTGTTTCTGGCTGTTTCTGCAATTGTCTTTTCCATTGCCTAGGTCGGTACCAGGTGATCCATCAGGTCTCATTTCTTTGAGACTTTGTGGCGATTGATGCAATTCATTCTTCAAATAATGTGACTTACCATGGACTGGAAGCTGGATTTCACTGGGATTGGTCTTCATCTTACTCTAAGTCAGTGACACACTGGCTCATATCTTTTGTTTAATAAGAAGCGTTTTTAAACTATTGTTTCTGAATACAGGAAGAGTAAAGCACAATTTTATCCTAGTTATATCTGCAGCTTTAGAATGAGTGTTTCTCTTTCTCACATTTGGGTAGCAACTGTTTACATTGGATGGAGCAATTAGGACTATCATGGTTGGGCTTCTTCGCATCCTGTTAATGAGCTGCTCACACAATTGGATTGTTTTTAATGGAAGTTCAATTGGCAACAATTGGTGTAATTGTGAATTGCACAGTATATAACTTCCAAATTGCTTATTTTGTTGCTGTGTTTTATTGTACTTTACTTACCTTAGTGGCACAAACTCTCAGAAACCTTGCCTTTGCAGCTAGTAAAAAATTCAGGATCCGTTTAATATATTGGAATAGGACTTTCTATTTTCTGCCAAAGGTAACAATAACTTGATGTGACAGCAAGTGAATAGGCAGGAACCTGGCCTAGGCCATGAACTAGGTGTACGTATCTGAACACACAAAGTGTGTTTGCTGCAGTATTACAGTGAGAGTTGTTGGTGTAGCATGAGGCATAACAGAAGTGTATTGTAAGTAGTTTGGACAGTTGCCAGAGTACTTTTGGCATGTGGGTTTTTGTATGAAGGTGGTTTGATAATTAACTGGTCAGTCTCTCTGTCACCACAATTTTTTTTAAAAAGCAAGAATTCCTGGAGTGATAATGGGAAGTTATTTGTGTCATGAAAGTTTTACGATCAGAGAGCGTACATTTGAAAAGCATTAGCTTGCTTTTGATTGAAAAGAATCAGAATTTTCTTTATTATTTGGGGTAAGGGATCTCATAGATCAGAAAGCTTTTTATTATTAATCTTGGTTAAAATTAGATGTGAGAACAATTTTGCCTGCAGAAAGGAGTTAGTTCAGTACAGTTGGGACATAGATTATCTGAATGTAAGAGTTTTAGTTTGAAATTCCTGACCAGAAGTGTTTGGTTAGAATCTTGAATTGATGACTTGAAGTTAAGAAACTGTGTCACTGTTCAAGTAAAAGGCTATTAAAACTTTCAAGAACAGGTATTGAAAGATGTAGATTTGTTAAGTCTATAGATATGACAGAGAAGGGAACTCTCTCTGGTATGAAGTGATGATGTTGGAAGGGGAAAGATATAAAAGGGATCTAAGGGACAACTTTTCCATACAGAGGGTGGTGCATGTATGGAATGAGCTGCCAGAGGAAGTGGTGGAGGCTGGTGTAATTGTAGCATTTAAAAGACATCTGGATGGGTATGTGAATAAGAAGGGTTTAGAGAAATATGGGCCAAGTGCTGGCAAATGGGACTAGATTAGGTTAGGATATCTGGTCGGTATGGATGAGTTGGACCAAAGGGTCTATTTCCATGCTGTACTTTTCTATGACTCTATGACTCTATGAATGATGGGCTTGTATTTTTAAATGTGTGCTTTTAAATCTTTCAAAGTGCTATATGTAAATAGCTTGATTCATTTTATGATATCTTAATATAAATTGTGTGAAAAACTACTGCTTAGGCATTAAATCTGCAGCATTGTATTGTATATTTTAGTGTCATGTTTTGGGCCTGTGTCTTTAAGGTGAAATGAAGGAGGTCATTTGACTCAATCTTAAGTCTGTCTGACAGCAAACTTGAGAGTTTGATTGCTGGAGATTAAATGGGGCCCAGAAACTTGGAAGAAAATGCAAGGTGCAACATGTGGAGGCAGTAGTAAATGGTGTGTTAACAAAGAATGGATTGATGCTTCAAAGACCCAAAGAAGTGTTGAGAATATTGGGTTGTAAATAGATGTCCTTTGAACTGTCTTTTTTTTATGTGGACATTGGATGTGGACATCACTGGCCAACCAGCATTTATTCACCATCTTTAATATCCCACACGTCGGTTAAAGTCAGCCACATTGCTGTGGTTCCAGAGTTGCATATAAGCCAATCGAAATAAAGAGAGCATATTTCCTTCCCACAAGGCCGTAAATGAACCAGATGGGTTTTCACAACAATTGATAGTAGTCACACGCTCAACATTTCATTGCAGATTTTTATTGAAGTTCAAACTTCAGCATCTGCTATGGTGCACCCGACCATTGTCTTAGGGGTCTAAATAACTTGTCCAATGGCCTTATCAATTTTCCAGATACATAGAAATTTATTTCCAGATAGGAGACAGTTGGGTCTCAAGGATAGCTTGTCAGCTGTTCTACTTTTTTATTGAATGATGGAGCAGGCTCAAAGGGCCGAATGGCCTACTCCTGTTCCTATTTTTTATTGTCTTATATGGATACAAGGCCATGTGATGCAGGTTACCATGGAAATGGACTTTGAGAGGAAAGGGTATACGAATTTCTTGGAACTTTCAGAGAAGGTTTGTCTGCCAGCAGCTGGGAGAAAATGAGAGTGAGAGTGAGAGAGCAACCCTTCGCTAAACGGAATATAATTCATTACATAGGAATATGATGGGTGTTCATGCCTAGATTTAAAATACTAAACAATTCATCTAGTTCGAGGTAGAGAAAGAATCTCTAAGGGGGAAATAACAAAGATTGTTCTCAGATTAAAAACTTTCAGACTGAGGATTTACCAGGATATTGCCAGGAATGGAGGGTTTGAGTTATAAGGGGAGGCTGGAAAAGCTTGGACTTTTTTCACTGGAAAGTAGGAGATTGAGGGGTCACCTTATAGAGGTTTATACAGTCATGAGGGAACGGGATAAAGTGGTTGGCAGGTATATTTTCCCTCAATTAGGGGATTTCAAGACTAGGGGACACATTTTTAAGGTAAGACATGAGTGCAACTTGTTCACAAAGAGAGTGGCTTCTGTGTGGAATGAACCACCAGTGGAAGTGATGGAGGTGGGTACAGTTACTATGTTTAAAAAAGCATTTAGATAAGTACGTGAATAAGAATGATGTGAGAAAAAAAAAATCTTCTCACACAGTGACCAGTTAGATTATGGAAATATAGTGGAAGCATTCAAGAGGATGATTATTTGATTAAATGGTGTGCAGGCAGTTGACACTGGGGAATAGAAGGATGGGCTGAATGGATTCCCCTGACCAATAACAATTCTGTCATTCTTGCCTCCTAGAGAACTTTATGTTTACATAAAGGACACTATAAAATATACCTGTTCAGCACATTCTCACGTAAGCCAAAAGAAAAAGGTGAATGTTCTGTTTTGTAGTTTGAGGTACTCTTTGCTGAAAAATACAGTAATTATTCAATAGTGCTTTTGCTATAGTAGTGGTCTCAAAGTGCAAAATATTATGTGATCCTTTGTGAATTCAAATTTCTTTTAAAATGTTACCAGTCTCCATGTAACAATCTATTTTACAGTAATGGTTGCTCTTGTCTTGAACTTTAATTTAAATTAGTTCTGTGTCAGATATTGTGGCTTTTTTACACCTTATTTCTGATGCTGTTGTTCATTTATATTAATCAAATGCTCAAGCAAGTGATGTCAGTAAATAGCCTTTTAAAGTGACTGTACTCAGGGACTTCCCTGTTTCATTCCTCAATTTCTCCTCTTCCTTGAAGCCCTAGGAGCAACCAGGAGGATCTGAGATGCTATTGAAATGAGATACAGAAGCAGCCTTTGGTTCAGGAGCAGTGTCACTGTTTCCTTCCAGGTTGGGGTCAGCTAGTTGATTACACAACCTCAGGCTCACTAAGTTGAAGCCAATAATCTGAGACTGGAAGTTTGAGTACTCTATCCCTTTGACAGGCACAACACAGACAAATGCATTTGTACTCAAGCCAGAGTTGAGCTTGCTAGCTGTCCTCTGAGGAGGATTTTTACTGACCTCAGGGTAACAGGCTCAGAGGTGAGTGGGCTGGATAAATGACAGGGGATTGCATCAAAGAGGAAGCCTGAGTTGTCACTGTCTCTTCTGAACCTTTCCGGAGAGGGCCGGGCTACACTTGGTAGCACAGAGTCAAATTATCTTGTTAACAAGATAATTGCCCACAATTTTGTGGAATCTTTTAGATTTTATTGGGTAGCACAGAATCTCGTCAATTATATTGAGATGTGAGTTCAGCAGCAGCTCAGAGTTGGTTGAAGCTGCAATTCATTCTGAGTAGCAATGGTGCAATGTGAAGAGAGTGAGAAGCAGAAAAGCCAGAGTTCTTGTGAAGTGGACACATATGTCTGGGTCACAATTCTGGAAAGGTCCCTCTGAGCTGCACTTCATGGAGTCAGAGTTAGAAGTTGCTAAGTCCTGAGATGAGAGTATTTCAGTGAACAATGGGTCTCATGAATTCAGGTTTCTAAGTCCCTCTGGGAAATAGATAAATGAAAGTTATAAAAAGGTGTAGCCAAAGGGAATGGGTCTGCAACACCCAGAGGAACAGTAAACCTCTGAGAGTGAAAGAAAGATCCGGATGTCGCTCAAACATATGACAGCGAAGGATGCTAACTAGATGAAAGGGATTACTGACAATGGCTTTGCTTCTTGAAGGTGTCAGAGAATCATTGTTCACAATGCAGTGCCTATCTAAGGGAGCAGCCACACAGCTGTGGGCTGTGCTGAAGGTCGATCTGAACTTGATGAGATTTGGTGCCTCCTGGTGGTGAAGGGCACATCAGCATTTAACCTTCACACCTCAGGATCATTCCAGTGAACTTGTGGAGGATATCTGTAGGATATTCTAGTCTGCAGCCCAACATCTCATTAAGTTGCTCGCATGAGCCTGGCCAATTCATACACTTGTATACCAATCAACACAAGAGCAATGATAAAGTTGGGATGATTCCTGGAGTCCCTTCGCTGCATTAGGAAATCAACTGTTAAAGCTCCTATACAGCAACTTAAAGTGTTTTCACTCACTCAGTGTTCAACTGTGATCAACGCATGCAGATCTTTCAGATGTGTGCAAGGTCTCCAGGTAGCTGTCATGTCTTCGACATTCTGCGGTAATGCTGAATGCCACACCATTTTGGGGCGTTGAAGTGCTTTCATGAATGAAGACTTATTGACAAGGTCTGTGCAAAGAAGACATTGCTCTTTATATCTCTGCAGAGGCCCAGCACAGGGACTGTGCATACCTGTAACTGCTGTCATACAACTATAAGGCTCGTAGATAAAAATGCAGTGACTGAATAAGTGACAGTGGAAATTAAATAAAAGCCTCACTAAGGGTCTCACATATCATGTGGTGTGCCATTCTCTGCAAAACCTACTTTCCCAGAGGATTGAAGCTCTGGAGAGTGAGGTCTTCCTTGCACACACTGCCATCAAGGGAAAGCAAGATTCACTGGGGTGTGTGGGCCAGACAGAGAATGCTAATTCTCCTAAAGGACTGCTGGCAGCCTGCCAGGGAAGTAAGTACAGGGACAATGGCATAATTCTAGTATCACTCAACTGGAAATCCAGAGCCCAGGCTAAATCTCTGGTGAGGTGGGTTCAACTCCCAACATTGCTATTGATGGTATTTCAATTCAAATGAGTGAAAATCTGGAACTGAACGTTGGACTCAGTAATGGTGACCACGAAACCATTGTTGTAAAAACCCCTCTAGTTCACTAATGCCCCATTCAGGAAGAAATTTGCCACAGTTGCCAGCTCTGGCCTTCATTTGTGATTCCAGATTCACACCAGTGTGGTTGACTCTGAAATGGTGTTGCAGATAAGTTGGAAAGCAAATAGTGATGAGCAAGAAATGCTGGCCTTGGCAGCAAGATCTCCACCCCACAGAAAAATTTTAAAGATGCATCATTCATGCAGGCTCATTTTTCCTGAGGCGCCAATGTCAATGATATTTATTCACCTGCATGTAACTTTGTTAGTTTTGTCTTGGATGCATTTACCAACTCAGTCAGCTCAACATAGCTAGAAAGACATTTTACATTTTATATTCCTAGACAGTGCAGAACTTTGCAGGTTCATTGGAATGCTGTCACTTTAGATTGTGGCTGTTCCTCTGAAGCTGTAAATATTATTCCTGCCCTTGATTGTGCCTCCTCTTCAGAGTGACTCATATGGCATGGTGCCATATTTTGTTTTATAATGCTCCTGTGCAACATTTTTAAAAAACATTAAAGAAGCTATTAGTAAAACATAGAACAGTACGGGCATTTAGGCCCATGATGTTGTGCCAAACGTGATGCCAAATTCACCTAATCCCTTCTGCTTACCCTAGGTCCATGTCCCTCCATTTCTTGCATTTTCATGTATTTATCTAAAAGACATTTAAATGGCTCAATCGAATCTGCCTTCACCATCACACCTAGCACAGTGTTCCAGACTCCTACCACTCTCTGTATAAAATACTTGCTCCTTGCATCATCTTTGAACTTTCCCCCTCTCACCTTAAATGCATGTCCCTAAGTATTGGACACTTCAACTCTGGGAAAACGATTCTGTCTGTCAACCCTACCTGTGCATCTCATAATTTTAGAAGACTTCTATCCAGTCTCCCCTTAGCCTCCACCACTCCAGAGAAAATAACCCAAGTTTTTCTAGCCTCTTCTTATAGCCCATATATTCTAATTCAGGCGGCATCCTGTTAAACCTCTTCTGCATTCTCTATAATGTGGTGAACAGAATTGAGTATAATACTCTAAAGCTAATAAAGCTACAACCTGAAATCCTGACCCTTGGATTCAAATCTCAGAAAATAAAGGCACAGCAGGTCAGGCAGCATCTGATGAGCAGGAAAATCGATGTTTCAGGCAGGAGCCCTCCTCGAATGTTGCCTGACCTGCTGTGCTTTTCCAGCACTACTCTAATCTTGACTCTGATCTCCAGTATCTGCCGTTCTCACTTTCGCTGATGCCATACACTTTCTTTACCACCCTATCTACTTGTGTGGCCAATTTCAGGGAGCTATGGACTTGAACCCCAAGATTCCTCTGTGCATCAAGTTGTTGTTGAATTGACTGCACCTTCCTTCTTATCACAAACAAGTCAACTACCCTACAGCCTGCTTTCACTGCATTTTTGCATATGTCCCATTGATTCCTGGACCCACATGGTTGGTTCACATGCTGCAATCCTGATAAACAGTAGCCTGATGTAGGAAAACAGAAGTTTTGGTCATTTTACTGGGGGCTGGATCTCTTTCTTCACAAAGTGGCTGGTCTAATGGTTATTGTTGCATTTTGGAAGCTCTGACAGCCAATTGCATAGCGATAGAATAGCAGCTCTCAGCAACTAAATATGGATGCAAAATATGTTAGCCAGATAGTTCGTAAATGCCAACAGCATGGATTTCAGTTCCTGTTCTAGCTGATGTTGACTCAGGGTCTGCTTCCTCACCCTGATCTATAGTTTTAAAGAAAATAACAGCACTTTGTAGTTGTTCGAGAAATAATTGCCAATTACCTGTCTTCAGAGAGAGAACTCGAGAAGGTGAAACTGCCATCTAATCCACCTACAACTGCCACTTAGATGATAATCTTCACTCCTGTAGATGATGCTGGCTGTCACCATTTCCTGAACCATCTGGGAGGAGGGGTCTCTCACAGACTCCTGCGAAGCTACAATAAATTGCATTGATTTCTGCAATGACGAAGAGACGTCCACGATTTTCTCCAACTAAGGGCTGTAGATTCTAGAATCACATCTGATCTTCACTGGAAATTTCAGTGCCTGCACAATGTTATAAATCTCCTCAAAATATTTTCTCTTTTAACTGAAGTCTCCAGAAGATTAGGGTTCCATGACTCTGAAACCAGGGACAGCCTTTTATACTTGCATATCCTTATTCTTCTCTTTTATTTATTCTTCATTTTCCTGTTTTGATTATGCTCTGAGAATTGCACAGTGCCACATTCTCATTCATAGAAACTAACTGATGATCTGAATGACCTTCTAAGCTGTAAAACATTATGATTCAATGATTGCATCTTCATCCATTGACTGTGAAGACTACTGAGTGTGTTATGCACAACTCTCTTGAGTTGATGATTGAAGGTAATTGCTGGTTATTACCTTATGGCTCTGCCTATTTCCAGATTTTATGCAAATGGTTTTAGCCAATTTCCATTCGACAGTGATACTGAAAATGTGTCTTCTTACAAAATTGTATCATATTGCTCCAGCATTTATAAGTACATTATAAAACATACTTCTTGCTCGTGATCTTCACAAAGCCCATTATTTTGCAAATGAAATTTTCTTCTTGTTTCAATAATTTATTCCTAAATTCCCTGTCACAGCTAAAAGTTATTAAACTCATCTTCAAACATTGTCTTATCCTTATTTCAAACTTCTATTATGTTTAAATATTCATTGCAGTAAATTTTCCTATTCATTTCTACTGAATAACAACCATCTCTACAGCTATTTCCATTATTTCAATGGATATTAAACATATCATGTTAAGGATGTTGACAAATTAAAAGTTCTTCCTGTAATTTGACTCAAATTCTTACTTCAATGAATGCCACCTAAAATCAGATAAACTGGTTATCTGTCTTGCTGCTCTTTGTGGGATACAGTTGGCATTAAATTGCTGGCATATACCATATTATGAGAGATAAATGCTGTTCTTCTTACAAAGTCCACAGGCCAGCATGCTTAGGAAATCCTGACACAGAACAAACTACTCGTATCAACCCATTACCTTGACTCATCCTCATGAGTCCTTTTAGGTGTTGCATCAATTTAGTATCAATTTACAACTCTCATGTGTGTTCATTTACTCCAACACCTACCAGATCAACTCATCCTGTATCCACAGTGAGCAGACTTTAAGAGCAATGCTGAGATCAAATAAAGTTTTTAAGAGTGTAATGAACTTCACATTTTTAACACTAAATACTCATTGTTAAAAACCCATTCACTACAGTTTTAATCCCTTTTAATCCCTTATAAGCACAATCATTTGAATTCATAGCCCTACTTTAAAGAATTTATCATGACTTGGGAAATCAATCAAACTGTCGTCAGACTAACACCCCGCTGTGATAATGAAAAGTTGTGAAATCAGTCATACAATGCTAATCCTGTAATTATGGTCCTCATTCTTACCTCAATTGCTATAATTCAAGGTGGTTCACACCGCCTTCTCAAGGGCAACTACACATGGGCAATAACGGCTGGCCAGCCAGCAATGTGCATGTTCCACAAGTGAATTAAAAGAAAAAGGTATAAAATAGAAAACAATTATTTATTCTAAGACAGTGTTTACAAATAGTTGAAGGAAAAGAAATGTAAATGTTTGGCAGTTTGACAGTTCTCTTGGTTGACAGTTTTCTAAGCAGCTACCTTAACCCTTCCAATGAGCCTGACAGTTCCAATGCATTTGTGCACTTCCTAGACACATTATGACTACTTTTAACAATCACAAAGGACAGGAGAAAGTGAGGACTGCAGATGCAGGGGATCAGAGTCAAAAAGTGTGGTGCTGGAAAAGCACAGCTGGTCAGGACACCTTACATCTCCCAATGGACACACGGTGTTTTGGACCAAGCTGCACCCCCTCCAAACATTTCAAGAAGGTAGCCCAGATCCTAACTTTGCTTATTGTTTTAAGCAGGTGTAAAGTGGATATTCCAGGAGAGAACCAGCTGGCCAAACCACATAGTTTAAAACAAAATCAAATTTATTTACAAGATTATGAAAGGCAACATGTGGTGAGGTCAGTGCAGGAGAGAGAGAGAGAGAAAGAAACTCACACTGCTAACTGACACAGCAGTGAACCTGCACAGTTACTGCCTTTGCTGTTTGAATTCATGTATCGCTGGACATTGGAGTGCATCTGGGAAAATTAACAAACAGTGAAATTCACAACTGATCTTGGAGGAACCTGTTTGGGAGAGGTCACAGCACAGAAACAGATAAGTGAGCATGTTTAAGTGTGGTCTTACAGTAAGTCTGCAATAGTGAGTAGAGTAGGGTCTTTCTTGATTATATGTTTTATTGAGATATGTCTCTTGATTAAACTTAAAAAATAAGCCATAAATATTAAGTTAGCCAGGAGCAGTGTTTTGTAGAGGAATAAGACACTGCAATTTTCTGGGTCTGCAGATTGGAAGAAGAAAAAATGGCCTTTAGTAGAGTGTTATGCTCTTCTTGTTGGATGTGGGAGTTTAGGGAGAGTTTACGTGTTACTGAGGATTATATCTGCAATAAATGCCATTGGTTGTGAATCCTATCAGATCGAATGGATCAGTTGGAGAGACAGTTAGAGGCAATGAGGAATTTACAAGAGCAAGGGGATGTGATGGATGGCAGTTATAGGAAGAGAGAAAAGTTGCAGATATAATTACATAGATGGGTTAACTCTAGGAAGGGTAAGAGAGGTAGGCAGGTGGTCCAGGAGTCTTCTGTGGCTATCCCCATTTCAAACAAATTTGCTGTTTTGGAAAATGTAGGGCATGATGGATTCTCAGGGGAATGCAGTAAGAACAGCCAAGTGTCTGGTATCAAGACTGGCTCTAATGCATTGAGGGGTATGTCGCGTTCAAAGAGATCAATTGTGATAGGGTACTCTCTAGTCTGAGGCGCAGATAAATGCAGTGAAAAATCAGAATGGTGTGTTGCCTCCCTGGTGCCAGGATTAAGGATGTCTTAGAGAGGGTGCAGAATGTTCTCAAGGTGGAGAGGGACCAGCGGGAGGTCATTGTCCACATTGGAACCAATGACATAGGAAGGCAAAAGGATGAGATTCTGAAGGGAGAATACAGAGAGTTAGGCAGGAATTTAAAGGGCCAGCGACCATAATTCTATTAGATTTAAAATAGTGATGGGAAAGGATAGACCAGATCTTAAAGTTGAAGTTCTGAATTGGAGGAAGGCTAATTTTGATGGCTAATTTAGGCAAGAACTTTCAAAAGCTGACTGGGGGCAGATGTTTGCAGGTAAAGGGATGGCTGGAAAATGGGAATGAGATAAGGAGAGTCCAGAGACAGTATATTCCTGTTAGGGTGAAAGGAAAGGCTGGTAGGGATAGGGAAAGCTGGATGACTAAAAAAATTGAGGGTTTGGTTAAGAAAAAGAAGGAAGCATATGTTAGGTATAGACAAGATAGATCAAATGAATCCTAAGAAGAGTATAAAGGCAGTAGGAGTATACTTAAGAGGGAAATCAGGAGGGCAAAATGGGGACATGAGATAGCTTTGGCAAAGACAGTGAAGGAGAATCCAATGGATTTTTGCAAATATATTAAGGACAGAGGGTAACTAAGGAGAGAGTAGGGCCCCTAAAGATCAGCAAGGCGGCCTTCATGTGGAACCGCAGGAGATGGGGGAGATACTAAATGAGTATTTTGCATCGGTATTTACTGTGGAAAAGGACGTGGAAGGTATAGTATGTAGGGAAATAGATGGTGACATCTCGAAAAATGTCCAGATTACAGAGGAGGAAGTGCTGGATGTCTTGAAATGGTTAAAGGTGGATAAATCCCCAGGACCTGATTAGGTATACCCGAGAATTCTGTGGGAAGCTAGAGAAAGGGTTGATCACCTTAGCTGGGCCTTTTGCTGAGATATTTGAATCATCGATAGTCACAGATGAGGTACCTGAAGACTGGAGGTTGGCTAATGTGGTGCCACTGTTTAAGAAGGGTGGTAAGGACAAGTCAGAGATCTGTAGACTAGTGAGCTTCATGTCAGTGGTGGGCAAGTTGTTGGAGGGAATCCTGAGGGACAAGATTTACATGTATTTGGAAAGACAAGGATTGATTAGGGATGTCAACATGGCTTTGTGCATGGGAAAGAGTTGCTGGAAAAGAAGGGCTTATGCCTGAAACATCGATTCTCCTGCTCCTTGGATGCTGCCTGACCTGCTGCGCTTTTCCAGCAACACATTTTCAGCTCTGATCTCCAGCATCTGCAGTCCTCACTTTCTCCTCCTTTGTGCATGGGAAACCATGAATCACAAACCTGATAGAGTTTTTTGAAGACGTTACAAAGAGAATTGATGAGGGCAGAGTGGTGGACGTGATCTATATGGGCTTAAGTAAGGCATTCGACAAGGTTCCCCATGGGAGACTGGTTAACAATGTTAAATCTCATGGAATACAGGGAGAGCTAGCCATTTGGATACAGAATTGGAGAACTGGCTCAAAGATAGAAGACAGAGGGTGGTGGCCAGTGGAGTGCCCACACGGATCAGTGCTGGGTCCTCTACTTTTTGTCATTTACATAAATGATTTGGGAACTGGCTCAAAGATAGAAGACAGAGGGTGGTGGTGGAACGTTGTTTTTCAGACTGGAGGCCTGTGACCAGTGGAGTGCCCACAAGGATCAGTGCTGGGTCCTCTACTTTTTGTCATTTACATAAATGATTTGGATGTGAGCATAAGAGGTACAGTTAGTAAGTTTGCAGATGACACCAAAATTGGAGGTGTGGTGGACAGCGAAAAGGGTTACCTCAGATTACAACTGGACCTGGACCAGACGGGCCAATGGGCTGAGAAGTGGCACATGGAGTTTATTTTGGTTAATGTGAGGTGCTGCATTTTGGGAAAGCAAATTTTAGCAGGACTTATCCATTTAATGGTAAGGTCCTGGGGAGTGTTGCTGAACAAAGAGACCTTGGAATGCAGGTTCATAGCTCCTTGAAAGTGGAGTCACAGGTAGAAAGAAGGCGTTTGGTACGCTTTCCTTTATTGGTCAGAGTATTGAGTACAGGAGTTGGGAGGTCATGTTGTGGCTGTACAGGACATTGGTTAGGCCACTGTTAAAATATTGCATGCAATTCTGGTCTCCTTCCTTTCAGAAGAATGTTGTGAAACTTGGAAGGGTACAGAAACCATTTGCAAGCATGTTGCCAGGGTTGGAAGATTTGAGCTCTAGTGAGAGGCTGAATAGGCGAGGGCTGTTTTCCCTGGAGCGTCAGAGGCTGGGCGGTGACCTTTGAAGTTTATAAAATCATGAGGGGCATGGATACGATAAATACACAAAGTCTCTTCCCTGAGGTGGGGGAGTCCAGAACTCTAGGGCATAGGTTTAGGGTGAGAGGGGAAAGATATAAATAAGACCTAAGGAACCACTTTTTCACACAGAGGGTGGTACATGTGTGGAATGAGCTTCCAGAGGAAGTGTTGGAGGCTGGTGCAATTGCAACATTTAAAAGACATCTGAATGGGTATATAAATAGGAAGGGTTTGGAGGAATATGGGCCAGGTGCTGGCAGGTGGGAATGGATTGAGTTGGGATACCTGGTTGGCATGGATGAGTTGGATCAAAGGGTCTGTCTCTTGCTGTACTTCTCTATGACTCTTTGACTCTATGAACAGAAAACAGAATATCAAATAACTAACCTATCCGAAAACCCAACAGATCATCCCAACTTAATGATGCTGTTCCTAATACTCACAACAATCCCCATTAACACCCCTTGACACAAAAGGTAAAATCAAACAGAGAGTCTTACAGGATAGAAGTCAGAGAGAGGGAGTACCAGCCTGGACCTGCTGCTGTGGGTCCAGCAACTTATTATCACATTACTGCTAAAACAAACCAAACCAGAGAAAAGTTGAGCTGGGAGAGCTGGCCAAACCCCTTTCTTTGTATAATGTTTTTTTTTTAACTTGAAAGCCTCTGCCTGAGGCAGTATCTGTTAGCTGTTATCAAATTGTCCCTAAAACCCTACACCCATGACTTTTCGGAGTCTGTGACATTTATGACCTCTGTAAAAGAAAAACTGAGGACGGCATATCCTTGTTAAAGGAACAGTTTTGTCACAATGGCCTCTCCCAAAGTTGCTCTGGGGTCATATACAAAAAAGTGCCCACCCAATCGAAGAACTGCAGCAGCTTTATAGTCTTTGCTTATGTGGTCTAAAGTTCACACGTCATGCTTACACCAGAGAGAATGCTGTAGATATATCAATCAGTATTCTTGTAAGCTCATCCACCTGAAAAGTTAACTTATTTCTGTCTCTATACAGCTTTTTCTCATTATTATTCCATGGAATATAGACACCATTGCTGAGGTCAGCATTTGTTGCCCATCCCATATGATCTTGAACTGACGGTTTTGCCCGGCCATTTCAGAAGATAGGATTGAATCACATTGCTGTGGGTTGGGGTCACACCTAAACCAGACCAGGTAAGGATATCAGATAGTCTCCCTGAACAGCAGTAATGAATTGGATACTTTTTTAAACGACAATTCATAGTCACCATTAAGGAAAATAATGTATTAACTGAACCTCATTTTGATATTTTTCTGTGTTAGGATTTGAGTCCAGCTGAGCAACAGCCTCTGACCTCATTATTTCTATGCCACTATCTCCATGCTGATTTTTTCCAGCATTTTCTGTTTAGATCAGATTTCCAGTCTCCATATACATTCTGCTTTTTAGTGAGTATTCGTGTATGTTACCTTCAATCCTACTTTTGTTCATGCTTGAGTATAAGTGGCGAGATAAGATATCTGGTGACATTACTGGTACATACTAATCTCTGGAACAGAACCATTCTATCACAATTTTCTCTTCTTTAGAGGAGCTATCACATAATGAAATTGCAACTAGCAATTTTAAATATTTACTGAAACACACATTTATTTCTGTGCCTAATACTCTGAATGGAATAAATGGATAGATTATAATGTTACCCTCTTAAATTATCCATTGTATTTGTAGATATCCAAGCATTTTCATATTCACATTATATTACATACCAGGAATAATAGTTTAGAAATCATATTAACATTATATTGATATTTGAGAATTTGGAGATATCATAGCAGCATATTTAATTTAAAAAATTTTCATCTATTTTTATGAATGCCTTCCAAGCAGGATTCTGATTAAGTGAAAATTATATTTCGACTTCAACATCTTTTTCTTACATGTCACAAAAATGGATGGGAACTCTGTGAAATGGAACAGTTTTCCATTTTATCACCTGGCCAATGCTGAGCACTCCTGTGTCAGATATATGATGGACTATATATATAAAGTAAAACTTCTTATGTTCTCCCTGAGCTTCAGAGAAATGCTTCTAACTGCCGCAATGTAAATTTTCTTTGGTTCACACCATTTCCCTCAGTGATTGTTGCAAATGCAACTGACAAATTATCGTCTGTTCCAAATGATTAGGTTCCCTATAGTATGGAAACAGGCCCTTCGGCCCAAACAGTCCACACCAATCCTCTGAAGAGTAACCCACCCAGACCCATTTCCTTCTGACTAATATACCTTACACTATGGGCAATTTAGCATGGCCAATTCACCTGACTTGCACATCTTTGGACTGTGGGAGGAAACTGACGCAGACATGGGGAGAATGTACAAACTCCACACAGACAGTCACTCGAGGCTGGAATCAAACCTGGGACCCTGGTGCTGTGAGGCAGCAGTGCTAACCACTGAGCCACCATAATGGCAATGTATTGTATCGTGGCTCACATATAGCTTGTTTGAGAGCACCCGTTATCTGAATATATTCCAATGTTCAAATGTTTTTCTATCATTGATTGAAATTGGATTTGAATCCATAAGCACAATTCCCACTTTTTGAGATTGGTGTGGTTTTAAATGAGTTAAGTTCTCAGCCCATTTCTCAGATGTGAAGAATAATACTGTAACCTGCCACAGCATCCAATAATTTTTACATCAGCCTTATTATTGCTTTTTATATATGGTTAAAATATAAGGTATCAGATGTCCCGTTGAAATTTTCTTATGCAGCGATCATGAATTAAACAAAAAAGGTTCTTAGAGCATCACATCCTGGAACCACCCAGACTTGGTATTGTGTAATGTACATTTTTTGTGTAAAATGAAGTACAAGTAATGACCTCAGAGTAAAATCAGTTCTAGATAGTAGTGATCGTAATGTGATTGAATTTTGTAACCAGTATAAAAGGGAGAAGAGCAAGTATAAGACTAGTACTTTAAACTTAAATAAGGCAACTGTGCAGCATGAAAACTGAACTAGCTAAAGTGAACTGGGAAATTAGACTGAAGATGGATCATTTGAGAAGTAGTGGCGGCCATTTTTGAATGTTCATTGTTAAGTATGTTCCTTCTATGAAGAACAATTCCAAGGGGAGGATCCATTATCCGTGCTAAACTAAAGATGTTAAGTAACACATTGAAGTTAAGGATAAAGGATGTAATTACACAAGTATGAGTGCTGTTCAGAAAACAATAAAAAATGGAAAGAATGGCTGATAAATAAATCAGGATAAGTCAGGATAAATAAATTAGAGAATGCTAGCTAGTATTTAAAACATGCCCAGCCTATCCAATCTTCCCTCATTAGACAAACAGTTCATTCCAGGTATAAATCTAGCAAACATGCTCTGAACTATCTCCAGCGCATTTACACACTTTCCTAAATAAAGAAATGAAAACAAACATCGTATTTGAGCAAGAATTTCTGTTAATATCCAAGGAAAATGGTAAATAAAGTCATTGTTGATCTTCTAGAGGGTAAGAATGGGAGTTAATAGTAGATAATAAAGAAATGATGGATGTAATGAATAAATATTTTGTTTCTGTTAGCACTATAAAGGATACCCAAGATATTCCAGTGATATCAGTAAACAGGAGGTTGAAGAAAGAGAGGAACTAAGTGAAATTATATTCACCAGGGAAATGGTACTGGAGTTGTAGGTTGAAATCAATGAGGAGAAAGTGAGAACTGCAGATGCTGGAGATCAGAGTCAAGTGTAGGGTGCTGGAAAAGCACAGCAGGTCAGGCAGCATCCAAGGAGCAGGAGAATCAATGTTTCGGGCATAAGTCCTTCATCAGGAACAAAAGTTGAAGTTGATGAATTTCAAACCTTTGGTCTTAAAAGAAATGGCTAATAAAGCAATAAATGATAATGAGGTAATAATTAACAAAATATTAATTTCCCAAATGTTTTTTAGGTTCTGGAAAAGTCTCCATCAGACTAGAAAACAGCAAATATAATCCCTCTACTTAAGAAAGCAGGGAAACAGAAACAGTTAATTTTATGTTGGTAGGATGGTAGAAAACAGAGAGTATGCATAAATGGATCTTTTTCCAATTGACAGGATGTGATAAAGTAGAATCCTGCAGAGATCTGTGCTGGCCTCTCAAACTTGTTACAATTCATATCAATAACTTAAATGTGGAGATTAAAGGCACAGTGGCTAAATTTGCAAAATTTACAAAGAAGGTAAAGAAGTATGTTGTGAAGGTGGCAGCCTATGATCTGCCTCTGTAAATGAATAGGCATAAAGTTGGCTGATAGATCATATAGTAGGAAGAATAGTAAAAAAGAAGTGTATCATACAAATGGAGAATGACTGCAGAATTCCATGCTATGGGGGATAACTAAGTATAAGTGTGAGTCACAAGAAGTTAGTATGTAGGTACAGCAAGTGATTGAGAAGGCTAATGAGATGTTATCCTTATGTACAAGAGAAATTGAACAGCAAAGTAAGAATGTTATGCTTCAGTTACATATGACATTTCTGAGACCACATCTCAAATTCTGTGTTTGTTTTCATTTCTTTATTTAAGGAAGTGTGTAAATGTGCTGGAGATAGTTCAGAGCGTGTTTCCTAGATTTACACCTGGAATGACCTGATTGTCTAATGAGGGAAGACTGGATAGGCTGGGCATGTTTTCACTGGAGATCAAAAGAATTAGGAGTTATTTTTGAGGTTTATACAAATCTGAATGGTCTTGAAAAGGTGGACCTGGAATGAATGTTTCCTCTTGTGGGACAGTACTAAACCAGGGGATGCAGTGTTAAAATTAGGACTGACCCTTGGAGGACAGAGATGAAGGGAATTTTGTGTAACTTTGAAACTCTGCCTCAGAAGATTGTGGCTGTAAGGGGGAAGTGGATAGATTATTGTGAGACAAGGACACCACAGGTTACTGGAGGGAGACGAGAATGTGGAATTCAGAACACAAATATATCAACTTGGACCTTATTGAATAGCAGAGCAGGTGTGAGGGACAAATTACTGATGTCAGCTTCTAATTCCCAGGTTTGTGTGTAGGTTAACTCCACGACACTGCAGATTAGTGATTAATTGAGCTAATCACTAAAGATGGTTACATTTACAATAGTTAAATAATGTTATATACTGAGCTATACTGCAGTTCGTAGTCTCAAAAATATTTGAGTGTGGTATTGGGCCAATGAGAATATTTGATAGATCAAAACATTAAAAATATTCCACACAAGTTTCTAAATGTTCCAATCATCCAGTGAACTATGAAAGCACCTCAATCAGATATTTGGTGCATGTTAGACAGTTCAAAGTTTTTTAAAAAGCTGTATTTCCAGGCCATGCTTTGATGTGAGCTCAGTGAGGTAAAGTGAGAGTTTGCATTGTCTGCTCATTTAGGTTATCAAGCATGGAATGTGAACAATGTCCCCAGATGGAGACATTGGTCTAAAATAGGTTCAAGTTAGGGCTATCCAGTGTCTTCAGACATTTATTGATCTCACATTGAGTGCATGAAATTTGATTGGCATCTGTAATGCTAAGGACTTTTGGATGAAGCTGAGATGGAGCATCCACTCGATATTTGTCACTGAAGATGGCTACAAAAGCTTCAGACTTGTCTTTAATACTGATGTGGTGGGTTCCCCTACAATTGAGGATGGGTATAGAATCATAGAGTCATACAGAATAGATATAGACCCTACAGTCCAACTAGTCCATGCCAAACATAATTTCAAACTAAACAAGTCCCACCAGCCTGCTCCTGGCCCATATCCCTCCAAACATTTCCTATTCATGTACTTCTCCAAATGTCTTTTAAATGTTGTAATTTTGCCCACATCCATCATCTCCTCAGGAAATTCATACCACTGTTTGTGTATAAAATTTGCCCCTCATGTCTTTTTAAAATTTCTTTCCTCTCACCCTAAATATGTGCCCCCAATCTTAAAATCCCCCACCCTGGGAAGAGACACCTACCATTAGTCCGATTTATACCCTCATAATGTTAAAAAACTTCTATAAGGTCACCTCTGAACCTCCTATGCTCCAGTGAAGAAAGTCTCAGCCTTTTCATCCTTTATTTATAACTCAAATCTTCCATTCTCCTCAACATTCTGGTAAATCTCATCTGAATCCTCTTCAGCTTAATGAAATCCTTCATATAACTGGGTGACCAGAACTGAACACAGTATTCCAGAAGAGCCTCACCACTGTTCTGTGCAACCTCGCCATGACTTCCCAACTCCCATAACCCAAAGGACTGAGCAATGAAGGCAAGCATGCTAAATGCCTTTTCAATCAAGTTGTCTATATGTGATGCAAACTTCAAAGAATTATGTACCTGAACCCTTAGTTCCTTCTGTTCTACAGTACTACCCAATGTCCAACCATTAATTATATAAGCCCGACCCCCATTTGTTGCACCAAAATGCAAGACCTAGCACCATCCAGATTGAACTCTATCTGCCATTTTTCTGCCCATTAAGCCATTTGATTAAGATCCCTTTGTAATCTTAGAAAACCATCTTCACTGTCATCTCCTGTTAGTTTTGCATTGTTCATCATTATTCATAACTGATATGGCAGGACTCCGGAGTTTTTATCTGATCTCTTGATCTGTCACTGTTGCTTACTCAGCTTCACGTGCACGTAGTCTTGTGCTATAGCTCCACAAGGTTGACATCACATTTTTAGACATTCATGATGCTGCTCCTGCCATGGCTTCCTGCACTTCTCATTGAACCAGAGTTGATGGTCATGATTGAGTGGGCGTTATGCCGGGCTATGAGTTACATATTTTGGTTGAAAACATTTCAGCCCATAGTGTTTCCCAGATGCCCCTTTTTGAGTTGTATGGTCTGTTTGAACTCCGTCCAAATTGGTGCAGTGGTCAAGCCACCTAAGAAAGCACCCTCAATGTGAAGATGGAGCATCGTCTCAGCATGGATTCACTAAAGAGAAATCATACTTGACAAATCTTCTGGAATTTTTTGAGGCTGTGACCAGTAGATTAGACAATGGTGAATAAGTGGATGTCATGATCTGGACTTCTAAAAGGTTTTTGACAAGGTTCCACACAAGAGTTTAGTAAGGAAAATTAAAGCTCATGGTATCAAAGGTAATGTATTTACATAGATAGAGAATTGGTTGACAGACAGGAAGCAGAGAGTTAGAACTAACGGGTCCATTTCAGAGTGGCAGGCAGTGACAAGTCGGGTACCACAGAGTTCAGTGCTGGGACCTCAGCTGTTCACAATAGACATTAATAATTTGGACGAATGAATTGAATGCAGTATCTCCAAATTCACAGACAACACTAAGCTGGGTAACAGTGTGTCCTGTGAGGAGGATGCTAAGAGGCTGCAGGGTGACTTAGACAGACTGGCTGATTGAGCAAATACTTGGCAAATGCAATATAATGTGGATATATGTGAGGTTATTCATTTTGGTCACAAAATCAGGAAGGCAGATTGTCATCTGAATGGTGGTAATTTCGGAAAATGTGAGGTGCAACAAGACCTGGGTGTCATGGTGGAACAGTCGCTGAAGATTGGTATGCAGGTGCAGCAGGCAAGGAGGAAAGCTAATGGCATGCGCTCCTGCATAGCAAGAGGATTTGAGCATCAGAGTAAGGATGTCTTGCTGCAGTTATACAGGGCCTTGGTGAGGCCACACCTTGAGTATTGTTTGCAGTTTTGGTCTCCCAGTCAGAAGAAGGATGTTCTTGCTATTAAGCAAGTCCAAGGTTCACCAGACTGATTCCCGGGATGGCAGGACTGACATATGAAGAGAGACTGGATCGACTGGGCTTGTATTTACTGGAATTTAGAAGAATGAGGGGGGAGTCTTATAGAAACAGATAAAACTTTGATGGGACTGGACAGGCTAGAAGTGGGAAGAATGTTCCCAATGTTGGGCAAGTCCAGAACAAAGGGTCACAGTCTAAGAATAAGAGGTAAGCCATTCAGGACTGAGATGAGGAAGTATTTCTTCACTCAGGGAGTTGTGAACCTGTGGAAGCTATTGGGGCCAGTCTGTTAGATATATTCAAGACGGAGCTAGACATGGCCTTACAGCTATAGAGAACAAAAGGTATGGGGAGAAAGTGGGAGTGGGAGACTGAGATTGCATGATCATCTATGATTGTATTGAAAGGTGGTGCCGGCTTGAAGGGCTGAATGGTCTATTCCTGCACCTTTCTTTCTATGTTTCTATTTCATTGGCACTATTTAAGCAGTGGTCACTGAAGCTGATGCTGTCATGGATGGCAGATTGTTTCGTGATACAAGACCAAATACATTCTTCCCTCTTGTTGGTTCCCTCCCCATCAACCACAGAACCAGTCTAGTACCTATATCCTTTAGCATTCAGCTATTTCAGTCAGTAGTTGTGCAACTGAGCTCCCCTTTATGATGGACATCAAAGATCCCTGCCCTTAGTGATTTCCCAAACATGGTGGAGCACTGATTATTCAGCTGAGGAAGTGTGGTTGGTACTAATTAGTTGGAGGCTTCTTTCTCTTGTTTTATCAGATGTCATGAGACATTATGGGGTGGAGATTCCTATGGAGAGCTCCCAGGGCAGTGTCTTCCTGACTGGGCAGGACAGGACAGGGCAGTGTCTTCTTCCATACCTTGTGCCATGATCTCTAGTGGGCCTGTCCTGTTTGTGAGACAGATAATAGGTGAGGATAGATTTTATGGTATTTGGAACATTGTAAAGTATGATTCTGTGAGTGTGACCATTGCTTAACTAGTTTGTAGGACAGCTGTCCCAAGTTTGGTGCAAGTCCTCAAATGTCAATATGAGGGACTTTGCAGGCTCACTTGTTATTGTAATTTCTGGTGCTTAGATTGATGTCAGGTGGTCCATCCAGATTCTTTCATTTGTTTAGGCATTGTTTTAGTTTCATGCAACTGAGTGGCCTACTCGATCTTTTCGGAGGGCAGTTAAGAGTTTTGAGTCACATGTGGGCCTGTTGTGGTGGGATGACAGCTTTCCTTGCCTAAAAATGGCTTTTGTTTATGACAATCAACAGTGGCTATATTATTGACATTAAAATCACTTTTAATTTCAAATGTTTTTATTGGATTCATATTTCACTATCTGCCATGGTGGGATTTGAACTCGTGGCCCCAGAATATTGCTGGAGTACTGTGAGCAGTTTGGGTTCCCTTATTTATGGAAAAATATCATATCATATTATGGGTGACATGTTGGCACAGTGGTTAGGGACCTGGGTTTGATTCCAGCCTTGGGTGACTGTGTTGTGCTTGCACATTCGCCCCATGTCTGTCAAGTGCTCTGGGTTTCTGCCACAGTTCAAAGATGTTCAGGTTAGGTGGATTGGCCATGTTAATTCGCCCGCATAGAAAATGTGGGGTTACGTGGGGTAGAATGGGGGACTGGGTCTGGCTAGGATGCTCTTTGGAAGATTAGTGCAGGACTTGATGGGCCAAATGGCCTCAATCCGCACTCTTGGGATTCTATAATCATTTCTTTGGAAGCTGTCTAAAGGTTCTTTCAGATGATCCCTGGTGTGGGGGAATTGTCTTACGAGAAAAGGCGAAACAAGTTGGGAATGTACTCACTAGAGTTTATAAGAATTTGAGATGAGCTCATTCCTCCATGTAGGATTCTTAACAGGTTGCCAGGGTAAATACTGAGAGGACGTCTCCCCTCATGGCTGACTCTAGGACCAGAGGAAACAGTCTCAGAATAACCAGTCACCGATTTAAGATAAAGACGGGGAGGAATTTCTACTCTGAGAGAGTTTGAGTCTTTGGAACTCCTTTCACAGAGAACTATGGAGGCAGAGTCCTTGTGACAGTTAAGATACATAGGTAGATTCTTGAGCAGTAAAGGAATCAAGGATGACAAGGAAAGGGCAGGAAAGTGGACATGAGGAATGTAAGATCAGCCATAATTTTGGTGAATGGTGAAGCAAACTCAAGGGCCTGAATGGCTACTCCTGTATCTATTTCTTATAGTGTTACGGAGCTGACTGGCACGACTTTCTCTGGATTCAGACTGTTTGTTAGGCAGGGTGACCAGAAGCATATGCATGTGCTGAGACCTAAATAATGCTCAATCTATTTTGTACAACGAAATATCATATCAAAGTTATTGCACTGAATATCAAAACGTCTTATTAAAATAATTGAAGTAATAAATAAAAAGCGGTGGACAAGCGATGTAATCAGTTTGAGAAAGCAATTGGGTTTATTGGTTGCTGGATCATTTTATTAACTTTATTTTGACCTGTGGTAAACAGGGTATTTACAGCAGCTGGTGAAATATTGAGACTTGAAAGAAAATTTAAGACAACCAAATTGCACATGGCTTATTGCATTTTTAGCAAGAAACCTCCACAAGTCTCAATTGGGAACATAAAGCATGTAAGAGAACGAAGGTTGGACTGAACATCAAAGCAGATTAATGTGCTTGAAAATTGAGGCTGAGGTTGTGGACACAGTTTATTGAATATTAGATTAAAGCAACAAGTATAATCATATTTTAGTTGCTGATTCTAGTTTAGAAGATTCAAGAACTTTAATAAAATCTATATGAGTTAAAGCATTGGATGAATGGTTGTGAAGAAAATTGGGTCATCTGGGGAGGGCAAGGGAGAAGAGAATGATCTAAGTAAATGTAGTTATATATCAAGGGTAATCATGATCTTCTGGAAGGTCTTCGGGAATTGCAACAAATTTTATAGTTTCTCCTCAAGTGGGTCAAAAGCAAAAGAATCTCACCAGCATCAAATTCAATTTTTAAAAACTGTTTAGACATTATGTTCACCTGTTTTTTTGCATATTGCTTCAGTCCTCTAAATCTGATACTTTGATATTCAGAATGATGGGTATAATGGGCTGGAATTTGCTAAAATTGTAGCAAGGTTATTCGTACTGGCTGTTACTTAGGGATAAGTGAAGAAAGCAGCTTCAGAGGAGCAGATGCGCAGTTGAATGTGAATATACAGCCGATGTTTTTTGAACTGTCCCTCAGTTTTGTGAAAATCATAGATCCCAGTTTTAGAATTTACTGTGTTTGCCTGTTAACTGACAATTTAACTCACCATTGGTAGTTTAGTCTTGTCTTTACAGGAGGACGTACTCTAACAATGTGAACCAATGATTGTTAATGTCCACAACATTGTTATGTAATTAGTACAAATTTGAAATCTCATTTCTTCATGGTTTGAACTTTTCAGCAAGATTTTAAAACTGACAATATTAAAAACAAAATCATTTGTCTTTTCTCTCTCTTAGTCCAATCTTTCTTTCCATCTTAATTTTTCTTGCTGCAACAAATACAGCATTGAATTTGCCTGATACAGTTTGCCCTTTCCTCTGTTCGTTTCATAAACACAAATTTAATCGATTAAGGAAATACCCATATGATTCCATTTTTCACTCAGGTCCCAGTTGTGCTGTTAACACAATTATCAGCTTATACTTTCAGGAATGATATTGAACATCCGTTTTTGAGATGAAAAGTGCTGTGGTCAAATCTAACTACCGGATTGTGTCCCCTATTACAACAATGCCATGCTACAGTCCTCTTTTTATATTGCAAAAACTAAATATTTCCAATATCCAAACCTACATTCTGACAAATAAATATTTTCTCAGACCTGATCAAGAACTTAGGCTTTCTTTTCAGCAGTGGATTGTGTGGTTATTTGGTTACGTTGTGTGTATTTATGTGAATACTTGCTGATAAAAGTCAAGGAATGCGAGTGAAATGCACATTTGGTTCACCATTTATCACTGATCCAAACACTTTACAGAAAGGCATAGCTTAGTATTTTGACAAATCAAAAACAAACATTTGAGCGAACATAAAACCTGATTTTTCATAAAATATATCTATTCAGTGTTTAATCCATTAAATAAGACTATTGCATGATATGTTTCAATTACAATGTGGGCGGCACGGTGGCAGTGGGTGGCACGGTGGCACTGTGGTTAGCACTGCTGCCTCGCAGCGCCAGAGACCCGGGTTCAATTCCCGCCTCAGGCGGCTGACTGTGTGGAGTTTGCACGTTCTCCCCGTGTCTGCGTGGGTTTCCTCCGGGTGCTCCGGTTTCCTCCCACTAGTGCTAGGTAAGGGGTAAATGTAGGGGTATGGGTGGGTTACGCTTCGGCGGGTCGGTGTGGACTTGTTGGGCCGAAGGGCCTGTTTCCACACTGTAAAGTAATCTAATCTAATCTATTCTACATTTTAATTATAATCTAAAGCCATACTATAATAAATCAGATATTGATGTAATCTTATTAAATTTTTAAAAATGGTAGTAATCCTAAATTCATTTGTCATTTAATTGACAAATAATAGAGGTGAAATATTTAAGTGTGCACATTTATTCAAAAGTGCAATGCATCTTTGAATAGAATTTTTTTTATTCATTTAGAGAAGTGCAAGTCACTGACTGGTCCAGTATTTATTGTCTATCTTTAATTAAGTTTGATTGTTTGTGAATTATTTTATAGTACCACTGCTGTTCATGAGTACACACAAAATGCAGGACCCAATGATATTGAAGGAACAGTGATATATTTCAAGTCAGGATTGTGTCTGGCATTGATGCACCTTACAGATAATGTGTTGCCATTCAGTTGATGCCCTTGTTTCTCTAGGCAATAGAGGTTGGGAATTTGGAAGTTTCTATCAAAGAAAACCAAGGAAAATTGCTATAGTGACTTTTGTATCTGGTACACATTGCAGGTGGATGGGATGCTGATTCCATGCGGCAAATCTTGAGCTAATTTATAACGCTGAGTTTATCCAAGAAATTGAAGAAATACTGTATGATTAAAATCTATTCTTTGAATTTACCACTTACAAATTCCAGTAATTTATATCTTAATCAGTGAAGCTTGGTGCATAGATACTGGACATTAATAGTCAAGAGTATGATGCTGGAAAAGCACAGCCAGTCAGGCAGCATCTGAGGAGCAGGAGAATCGACGGTTCGGGCATAAGCCCTTCATCAGGAATTAATACCCTGACTTCATCATTAGGTAAGGTTACACATCTAGAAATTATGATGGTTTTACTGTGACTACGTCACAAAAATTCTGTAATTTTAATGCTCCGCAATAGAAAGCCCATAAGGATAGCACAGGACTTTAGAGACATAGATTGGTCATTCAGATCCTCAAGTCCTTTCTGCGTTTTCTGACATTATGGCTGAACAACGTCCTTGTCCTGCTGTATATCGGAAATGAATCAATTTCAGGATTCATATTCTGAATTGAACCAGTAGTTAGTGACTTTTTTGAGATAAAGTTCCATGGACCAGCTTTATATGAAAAAGTGTTTTGAAAATTCCTACCTGAAACTCATAACTTTTATTTTGTTTTGTTTTGATGCCCCCTTGTCACAGTTTCCCCTGCCAGTGAGAGAAGTTTCTCTTTACCTGTTCTATCAATATTTGTTCGGAGACAGGCAAAGAAATTCTTCTCTCACTAGGGATAAGTAAATAAATTGGAAACTTGTTTCTCCCTCAATGCCATTTCAGTAGTCTCTTTAAGAATCACAGGTTAGACCACAGAGAAACTCAGTGGAACTTGTGTAATATATTCAGAACTCCCACACATCAGGGTAGGATAGAATGGATGTTGGGTGGGAGTTCATTGTTGAGAAGATCAAAGACAGGAGGCAGTGCCTAGAAATAGATCAGGCAGTGTATATTTTGCATCTTAAAACAGATGTGACAGGACCATGTCTCCCCCGCAATTGCAAATCTTTCAAACACTCAATTCAGTGAATAATTTAGACATGCTTCAGGAAGGAAGAATATATTCTTCAAGTATTTAAATGACTTTTTAAAATGTACAAACTGAAACATTTTTAAATGGTAATTACCAAAAATGAATTAGGTCTGGATAATTAAAATTGTACAATGAATTACTCATTTCAAATTGACCAACAGGCTGCAAGAAATATAGTCACCAATGCATATTAGTACAATTTCCATTCTGACGTAACATCAATATCACAAATTATACAACAATTAGTTTTGAGAGGGAGGAGCTTGAGTCAGAAACAACTGTGCTAAGCTTAAATAGGGGTGATTATAAGGAATAAGAGTGGGCTAAATTGGAAAATAAATTTAGCAGCAAAGATGATTGAGGAACAATGGTGGACAGGAAAAATAGAGGAGTTGCATATTATTTAAACAGACTGCAGAAATATACATAATGAAGGGATTTAAGATTCCGTCTACCTGAATCACAAAACATTAGCATCCAAGTTCACTGGGTAATAGGGAAGAAAAATGGAATGCTGCCCTTTATTTCAAAGGGAACAGAGTATAAAAATAGGGAGGCAAGTTTCAGTTTGGTTATTGAGAGTGTAGTGGCAGACTTAAGAACAACATCAGTGAGGAGATGCTAAGCCTCTCACAGCCTTGGAAATATACTCTAAGTATCAAGTTTTAAAGTTGGTTGGCTTTACTGGCAAGCTGAAAGAAGGTCAGGACAAAGAAAACCTTTATTCAAATCTGGAATTTGGAGTCTAATGATTACCATGACTCCATTGGCAATTGTTGGAATAAAACCTTTGATTCACAATGATCCTTTAAGGAAGGAAACTGCTGTTCTCACCTGGTCTGGTTTATGCATAGACCCACCCCAAAGTCGTTGACTCTTTTAACAGCCCCCTCAGCAATTAGGGATGGCAAATAAATGCTGGTCTAGATAGTGATGCCCACATCATGTGAATGAATTAAAAAAAGGATTTTGCGAAAATTATACAAGGAACTTTGATTCAGTGCAGGATCTGGAAAGAGGCTTGTTGACAGTATTCTCCACAACCACAAGTCATCAGTGGTTTGTACCACAGTGTGCAACAATAGTTTCTTAAGAAGCAATTGCCAAAGTTTAGGACAAATATATACTAAAAAGAGACAATGTCACATTACATGTGCTGGAAATAAAGGTGCTAAAATCAAGTAAAGTTGAAGCTGAAATGAAGAATCAAAGAGAGAGCATGAGATGATAAGAGGTTAAGAATAAAGAAAGCAAGGAAGTAGTGAGGTGCAAATTCTCCCTGAAACATCAAGAAGAATAGTTATATATTTAACAAATGGATCAATGGAAAGAAAATGTGAGCTGGAACATCCTGAGACAATAGTTTACTGAGGTGATGGAGCATATTTGGAGAATAGTGGGTACACCTTAGGTAGACGTTACAACATGGAAACAGCCATTTGCCACAGTGTATGTAACCAGTTAATGCAGGGGCTCACTTTGCATGTATGCATATAAATCAAATCGCATTTACCCATCTTATTCAAAACCTTTTCCTTTATCCATCTGTCCAAACCAAACTTGACCCCTGACTTTGTTTCTGCCTCAACCTCAAGAGATGAACTAGACAGGATCAGCACTCTCTATGATAATAAATTTTTCCTGCCCTATTTTAAATTTCTTATAATTTACCTTGTATCTGTAACTGCCCATTCTTGAATCCTTAAAGATCTGCTTTTATTTACCTTAACTGTCCATTGTTAATGTACATACTTTCCTATTGCCCTATAAGGCACATTGGTCTAATGAAACTGACACAATACCCACAACATCAGTACTAAAGACAAGTCTGAATCATTTGCATTCATCTTCAGTGACAAGTGTTCCATCTCAGCTTCATCCAGAAGTCCTCAGCATTACAAATGCCAGTCTTCAACCAATAATTCACTCAATGTGAGATCACTAAATGTCTGAAGACACCGGGTAGCCCTAACTCTCACCTACTTTAGACCAATGTCTCCATTTGGGGATATTGTTCACATTCCATGCTTGCTAACCTAAATGACCAGACAATGCAAACTCTCACTCTACCTCACTGAGCTCACGTCAAAGCATTGCCTAGAAATTCAGCCTTTTATAAAGTTCTAAACTGCCTAACGTGAACTCAATGTCTGATTGAGGTGTCTTCACAGTTCATCAGAACATTTAGAAATTTGTGTGGAATATCTTAATGTTATGATCTATCGGATATTTCCATTCACAAATATTTTTGAGACTACTAACTGCTGTATTAGCTCAGTAAAACATTATTCAAACATTGGAGAAAGTGAGGACTGCAGATGCTGGAGAGTCAGAGTCCAAAAGTGTGACACTGGAAAAGCACAGCAGGTCAGGCATCATCTGAGGAGCAGGAAAGTCGACGTTTTGGGCATAAGCCCTTCATCAGGAATGTGAACATTGTAAATGTAATCATCTTTAGCAAATATCTCAGTTAAGCAGTAATCTGCAGTCTTATGGATTTAGCCAATATACAAACACGGGAATTAGGAGCAGACATCAACCATTTGGTCCCTCACACCTGCTCTGCTGTTCAATAAGGTCAGAGTTGATATATTTGTGTTCAGAATTCCACATTCTCGTCTCCCTCCAGTAACTTATAATGCGCTTGCCTCACAAGAATCTATCCACATCCACTGTAAAAATGTTCAATTACCCGACAGCTACAATCTTCTGAGGTGTTTGAAAATGAGAAGGACACCGGGGAAGAGGAAACATTCAGACATTTTTAAAATAACAGCACGATTGGGAAATTTTAAATAAATTTATGGCATTGTAGAAGTTAGCTACAGATGCTCCCCACCCACTCACCTGTTTTCATTGATCTCTTCGTGAAGCCAAAAGGGACATAATGGGATACATAATGGGTTCCTTAGGGAAACCAGGAATAGAACAGTATAAGCCTTGGAAATATTCATCCGAGTTTCAGTGAGAATGGGTACATGCTGGAGGATTGGGAAGCGGTAAATTTAATATCAATTTAGAATATGTGAAAGAAATGCAGAAGAGAGTCACCAAGATATTAACTAGCAGTTTAGCTATGAAGAGATGCTGGATTAGCTGGGGCTGTTTTTCGAGCAGAGACCTGACAGAGGTGTATAAAATTATGACAAGCATGAACAAAATGGAGAGAATACAGCTTTCCCCCTTGTTGAAAGGTCAATAACAAAGGTACATATTTGTAGGGTGGAAGACAGAAGGTTGAGACGGGATTTGAGGAAACCATTTCTCACCAAGAAAGTAATGGGAATGTGGAATGCACTGCCTGGGAGGCTAATAGAAATGGGAAACCTCATATCCTTTAAAAACATGTGGGTAAGCACTTAAAGTATCATAACTTTCAAGGCTATGGATCAAGTCCTGGAAAGTGGGGCTAGTATAGGTATAGAATAGTTTTAGGAGGAGAAAGTGAGGGCTGCAGATGCTAGAGATCAGAGCTGAAAATGTGTTACTGGAAAAGCGCAGCATGTCAGGCAGCATCCAAGGAGCAGGAGAAGAAGGGCTTATGCCCGAAACCTCGATTCTCCTGTTCCTTGGATGCTGCCTGACCTGCATAGAATAGCTTTAGTCAGTACAGACCCAATGGGCTGAAAGGCCTCTTTAATGAAACAAATTCTATTTTTTTTTAAAGATCTCCAGTGCATTGGATAATTCGGGTGCTTTGGCCAATGACGTACTGCTGTACCCTTTGCTGCATTATGTTCTACAGAATATATTCAAAAAAAATACAAATATGTTTTTCGATTTAGATTTTCCACTAGGATCATATAAAATGGCAGGGCAGGCTCAAAGGGCTAAATGGCCTACTCTGCTCCTACTTTATATGTGGCTATACATCTATCAGTGATCACTTCTCCTTTACGAGCTGTTGGCTATCTTTCGGTGGTAGAAATCCTTCCTTGAATCTGTTGCCCTACAAAATAACAACTGAACAGAAGCTGTGCAATTAACTCAGGCAGCTTATTTATTCTAGTTCAATAAAGTATGCCATCTATGGCATCAGTCAGACTGAATGAAGGGCTGGTCTACAGTCTGTCTAATCCATGCTGCCATCCAAATCCACCCCATGGTCCATCTGCCCCTGCGAGTGGATTTGCTTCCTCTGTTTTGTTTTAATGCTGTATACACCATTTCTCAACATTTTTGTTTGTCTTATGCATAATTAATTTTCAGAAGTTGTAGGTTAAGTAATTCTGTCATGTTTTCCTTTAATTACATTTAGACTCGACTCTAGCTATGAACCAAGTACACTTGCAAAATAATTGTATTTGATAATAACTATTTTCAGCCAGTTTCCAATCAGTCACTTTGCTAATATGTGGCTACACTTTCCTCAGCAGTGCAGTGGTCAGCAAGTTCACTGCTGGTGGATATCTTTGAACTCTTGCTATCCTTTGGGAGCTATCTAAAGGTTTGCAGAACTTGGTCATATGACTTAATTAGTAATATCCTTCACTGCTCCAAGTTAGTGAATTGCAGTTGTAAATGCCATAAGGAGCTACCTTTGGTTGCAATCTTGCAAATAAATGATTTTTTTAAAAAATCCCGTTTGGTTTGCTACCGAGAATATATGTGAGGCAAAGTATATGGACAGACATTTATGTTTTTTTCTCACCTAAAAACCTGCTATTACTTTATATTTGGACAAAAGCCTTGCACAGCTCATGGTGTTGTGAACCTTGATATTCAGGATAAAATCAGTCCAGATTTGGAAAGATTAAATTAAAGGAAAGGCACAATATTCGGAACACCTCTTAAAGGCAAAAAAAAAAACAGGGATCTGAAGCAGTAGTAAGGAAATGTTGTCAAAGAGAAGAAAACAGTTATCCTTTTCAACCACAAGGACTGTTAGCTTGTGACTGTACTTTACCTTAAGTGAGGGACATTGTGGAGGCTGTATCTGTCCTTTACTGTTTTCTGACTCCGTTGCTTTTAGGTAAGTCAGATCTGGTTTGCCTGTAATAGTGTGGGTGTTCACTAAACTGTTGCAAAGTATGGTCTCAAAAAAACTGACTACCAAGAAGACAGCTTAAAGAGTAAATATGAAAAATGTTAGATCTTCCAAACACAGTTGAAAATGGATTTACCAACCTAGAACTGAAATTCCATGTTATGCTAACTAATAACATAATAACCAACAAGATTTTAATTGATACAATCCATTTCTAACTTATGAATATTATTGAAATCTTATGTCATTAAAGGTGGCGTAATAGGTTGTGAGTGCGGTTAATGAACATTCTGGGTGTTACCATTGCCTACAAACAGAACTAGACTCATCTTGTCAATACTGTGGTCAGAAGAGCAGGTTAGAGGCTAGGACATGCAGCGAATACCTCATTTTTTGATTTCCCCAAACCTGTTCATCATCTACAAAGCACAAATCAAGGGTGTGCCCACTTGCCTGGATGAGTGCAGCTCCATGAAGCTTGACACCATCCAAGATAGAGGAACCCATTGAATGAGCTTCACATCCACAAACATTGACTCCCTCTATCACCATGTTCAGAAGCAGCAATGTATCCTACAATATGCACTGCTGTAACTTAGCAGAGCTCCATTGGCAGCATCATCCAAACTCACAATCGCTACCATCTAGAAGGGCAATGGCAGTAGGTACATAGGAATATTGCCACCTTCAAATTCCTCTCCAAATCACTCAACATCCTAATTTTGAAATATCGCTGTTCCTTCAGTGTTACTGGGTAAATATCCTGGAACTCCCCTCCCTAACAGCATTGTACATGTCCATACGGCGAATAATTTGCAACAGTTCAAGAAGGCAGATCACTAACCCCTTCTCAAGGGATGGGCATTAAATGCTGCCCCAGCCAATGATGCCCACATTCCCTCAAGTTAATTTTTAAAAATGTCCATTTTATTCTAAGATTTATTAACAAGGGCAAGGGAGGTAATTTTGAACTTATATAATATGCTAGATCAGCCTCAGCTGGGATATTGCATCCAGTCCTGGGCAGGGCATTTTAAGGAAGGATGTGAAGACATTAGAGAGGTGACAGAAAGGATTCACAAGTAGGTTTCCAGGGATGAGAGACTTCAGTTACAATGATGGACTGAGAAGGTAGGCCAGTTTCCTTGAAATCAAGGCAAAGATTTGATAGAGGTTTTTAAAATCATATGGGATCTGGACAGAGTAGAGAAAGAAAAGCTGTTCCCAATCTTTGAAAGAAAGGTCAAGAATGAAAAGACGGAGACTTAAATCGCAAAACAAGAGGAAGAAATACATGAAAAAACTGTTTTGTAGAACAAAAATGGTTGAGGTCTGGAATGTACTACAGCAGAGTGTGGTGGGGTTCAGTTCGATTGAGGCATCCGAGAAGCAATTATACTTATTTCAAATGCAACAATGTGCAACGTTAGAGTGCAGGCACAATAATGACATGAAATAAATTGCTCTTTTGGAGAGATGGAACAGCCACATGGCCTCCTCCTGCACTTTAATAAATCTGCAATCTTTTATTGCCTATGGACAAGAATTTTTTTGTAAAACCTTTTCTCGACAGCTATCAAAGCTGTAGTTCCTCAAATAAGAAGGCTTGAAGTAATTACTGCTTTTAATCATTTCAATAAAACTTCCTCAAATATACACTGTACAAGTGACAAGATCTCGCCACAGTGCATTCAAAAAATTTTTTATCAAAGGCTAGAGAAAATCATTCTAAAGTACAGAATACACTTAAACTTCATCAACAGTGGCTCTGGGAACATCAGCTGCCTAAATTAGTATTCACAGTAGTGCACTTTGCACGGATTTTAAGTGACTCCCTAAAATTACTTTACTTCACAAAGTGTTTCTATAGCACACATAACCAAAATGAAATTATTTACTTCTGGACATGAAATCAGTAAGTTCCCTTAGGTTTTAGTGCCCGTAAAGACTGGCTAAATACAGACATAAATCTACTTTTCACCATGTTGTCGTGAATAAGTCTGACATAAGATATATGTTTTTTCCTGGCATGTGTTGTCCATTGAATTAGCTGACATGATAATCTGCTTCACAGAATATTTACAAAGTCAAGTGCAAAAACACCCCTCCTGATTGGCACCTTGGGCAATTGTCTGTGTGAAGTTTGCACATTCTCCCCATGTTTGTGTGGGTTTCCTCCGGGTACTCCAGTTCCCCCTCTTAGTCCAAAGATGTGCAGGTTAGGTAAATTGGCCGTGCTAAATTGCCCCTAGTGTCCAGGGATGTGTAGGTTAGGTGCATTAGTCAGGGGTAAATGTAGAGTATTAATAATAATAGGGGAGGGGAATGGTCATGGGTGGGACACTCATTGGAGGCTTGGTGGGGACTTGTTGGGCAAAATGGTCTGTTTCTACACTGCAGGGATTCGACAAAATTCTTTGATTTTAATGGCAACAATAGGAAAAACAATGCCCCTGAAGAAATTTACTCGTAACCATCATCTTTGAATTGGGGTAAGCATTTCCGGAATCATACGTTAGTTGGAAAACTTGATTTGATGCTCACATCGAAGAAGAGGCCCAGTATGTGGAAAGAATGCATTATTTTTTGGGCAAATTATATTGGTGCAGCTGAAGTGAACAAATCATCAAAACAGTACAGTTTGTGGAATGGACAGCTCTGGTCATTCCAATTGTAAAACCCAATGGGTCTGTTTGTGGGGATTTTAAACAAACAGTAAATGGCTTCTCACAGTTGGATAAATACCAAATCCCTCACACAGAGGATTTATACAGAAAGCTGGTTGTGGGGGGGCTGTCCTTCACAAAATATTTGCAATTGTGGTTAGATGAGGATTCCCAGCAGTAGGCTTCAATTAATTCCCATAAGGGTTGCACCAATATATGAGACTGCCATTCGAGGTATCATTAGCTTGTGCCATTTTTCAGCGGACCATGGAGAACATTTTACAAAGGTTCCACTCAGGTTGCCATTTATCAGGGTGATGTGCTAATAATTGCGAACAGCAAGCAAGAGCACTTACAGAACTTGGATAAAGTCCATGGGCATTTCTCCCAGGCAGGTGTACACCTTAGAAGGGAAAAATGTTTCAGGCACCTTAAGTGACCTATTTGGTCTATAGAATCAACAAGACTGGTTACATCATTGGAAGATAAAGTGAGGCCGATCGAAGGTGCCCTGGTTCCCATATCTGTATCAAAGTTTGGGTCTTGGATTAGTGAATTATTATGGAAGTTCATGCATTACCTGGCCTCCGTTCTCGTACCCTGATATCTGCTATTGAAAAAAGATCAGCATTGGAAATGATCTTGTAGTCAAAACATAGCCTATAGAGAAGTAAAGAAGCAGCTATCATCGAAGGCATTGGCACATGATAGTCCCAAGCAAGAGCTGGTGCTGATATGTGATGTCTCCCCATTGGTTATCAATCCAAAGTTTAGACTTGCTCTAACTGAGATGACTGGTTTTTGCTTGTTGCTTATGATTAGAACTCCAGAACATTGCTCTTTCATTATATTGTGCTTTCAGAGTAATTTATCCTCTCAGCACAAATATGATGCCATCATATAGCCTCAATCTTACTTTTGAGGGCTTAAGTTTTGAATCATAATGTTGAGCCACTTTGCACAGATCTGTAAGGTCATGATGTTGACAGCACAGTGATGCCTATTTGACACTTTAAGTTGACTTAATGTTTTCCTTCATTCCAACAATCACAAACTACTTTTTCACCTATTGATGTATCCAAACTGTTAGAAGATCATAAGTTGTAGGAACAGAAGTAGAGCATTCAGCCTATTGATTCTGTTCTGACATTCAGTGAGGTCCAATAATCTTCAACTCCACTTTCCTGCCTTTCCTCCACAATCTTTTGATTTCTTTAAATAATAGAACTATGGATGCTGGAAATCTGAAAGAAAAATAGAAATTTCTAGAGAAACTCAGCAGTTCTGGCAGGATCTGTGGGGAGAAGGCAAGAATGAACATTTCAAGGCCAGTGAGTCATCAGAACTTTTCATCTGGTCTCCAATGCCAGGATATCTTTCCTTAGATAAGGGGCCCAAAACTGTTCAGAATGTTCCAGCTGTGGATCAACTATTGCCTTGCATAGTTTTATCAAAACCTCTCTATTTTTATATTGTGTTCCCTTTGAAATAAATGCCATCATTCTGTTTGCATTTCCTATTACCTGTTGAACTTAGATACTAGCTTTTTGTGATTCATAGATGAGAATTCCCAACTGTCTCTGTTCGACAGCTTTCTGCAGTCATTCTCTATTTAAATAATATTCAGCACCTCTATTTGTCCTGTCAAAGTGCATAGTCTCACATTTCCCCACATTGTATTCCAACCGTCAAGTTATTGCCCACTCACTTAACCTGTCATCCTCAGTTTCCCATCATTTTTTGTGTCATCTGCAAACTTGGCTATAGTGCATTCACTTTCCTCACCTAAGCCATTCTTATGTACCTAAAATAATCATAGTTTAAGCACTGATCCCTGTGGCACACCACAGTTATTATTGTTGTTATTATTATTAGGTTATCACCCTAAAACAGCGCCCCCCCCCCCCTTTTCTCAACATTCCCTCTTCTATTGGTTAGCCAATTCTCCATCTGTACGATCTCTAATACCATTTTGCATAGTGTAAAATGATTTTACAGAATCTTCAGCTGATGTCTATCCAGTGGCCGTTAATACTAGCTTGTTGTGCTTCCTTCTAGCCATGCTCTTATGTGCAAAATGATTCACTTTCTACAGTGGGATTACTGATTTCCTCATTCTGGATATGCCTTCTTTTCCTTCATGTGTTGTCCTCCACAATATTTGGATCCTACACTTCATCACTGCTCTTTCTGCACTTTCAGCCTAGAATGTTTATCAGTATAATGTAAGGCCTGGCCTGTCTGGGTATGAATATACTACAGTTGCTGTTTTATAATATTTACACTTCTGCGTGTTAATCGTTTTCCTGAGAGTATGTATCTCTTCTCTTAGTAGACATGCTTTCGCTGTGGGATCTCAAATGCCTAATATAATCCAGTCTTTGATTAGATTGTCTTACAGATGCACAAATTCACAGGATTCCATGAGCTGTGTTAATCCTTGAGCCCTAATGTTAAATGCGTATCCTATACGTTACGTTCACTTGGTATTCAAAACTTGCTGTTCCCCAGTGAGATTTAGTGTGGTAACCGTCTCTTCTCAACAATAATAACATTGTAGTTTTTCACAACTGCTCTGGTTTGATATTGTGTGAAGAAAAATGTCAGGTCTGTTTAAGATCATCCTTTATTCCAATTGGCACCGTTACACCATCTCAATTGTGGTCAGTTTCCTTTTTTTTCCTTTTCTGTAGCTTCCTTTCACAACTCTGAACATTCCTGTTTCCCTCTGTTTGAAGCAGCCGTTATTTTACAGCTCTTCAACAGGGAAACAGAAATTAGGGGCATGTTGGTACCATTATACTATTAGGTTTAACGTGATTATGGAACAGGATAGGCCTTGTATAAATGTTAAAGTTCTTTATTGGAGTAAGGCAAATTTTGACAGTTTGAGACAGGAACTTTCAAAAGCTGATTGGAGCAGAGTGTTCCAAGTAAAGGGACAACTGACAAGTGAGAGACTTTCAAAAGTGAGATAAGAGGAGTTCAGAGGCATTATTTCCTGTTAGAGTGAAAGGTAAGGCTGGTGGGAGTAGGAAACAATGGATGAATAAAGATATTGCAGCTCTGGTCAAGAATAAGAAGGAGACACATATTAGGTATAAAAATTGGGATATACTGAATCTCATGAAGTGTATTAGAGGTGTAGGGGCATTCTTTTTTTAAATTATATTTTTATTTAAAAATAGATTTTTAAATATTTCAACAAATACAAAACAATATAATTCAAAACAATACAAAGAAAGAAAGAACACCAATAAAAGTCAAACCGCCCTCATGTACAAATGTATAAATATGTATAGAAAAATATCTATATTAAAAATATCCAGCTAACTACTTAACTAAATTAATAATAACCAATAACAAAGTAATAAATAAAAATTCAGCTCAGCCAAACAAAACTCTCAAATATCGAGAGCATTAGTTTTCACATATTCATACAAGATGGAGTTTAATTCAGATAAATGCGAGGTGCTGCATTTTGGGAAAGCAAATCTTAGCAGGACTTATACACTTATTGGTAAGGTCCTAGGGAGTGTTGCTGAACAAAGAGACCTTGGAGTGCAGGTTCATAGCTCCTTGAAAGTGGAGTTGCAGGTTGATAGGATAGTGAAGAAAGCGTTTGGTATGCTTTCCTTTATTGGTCAGAGTATTGAGTACAGGAGTCGGGAGGTCATGTTGCAGATGTACAGGATATTGGTTAGGCTACTGTTGGAATATTGTGTGCAATTTTGGTCTCCTTCCTATTGGAAAGATGTTGTGAAACTTGAAAGGGTTCAGAAAAGATTTACAAGGATGTTGCAAGGGTTGGAGGATTTGAGCTATAGGAAGAGGCTGAACAGGCTGGGGCTGTTTTCCCTGGAGCGTCGAAGACTGATGGGTGACCTTACATAGGTTTACAAAATTATGAGGGGCATGGAGAGGGTAAATAGGCAAAGTCTTTTCCCTGGGTCAGGGAGTCCAGAACTAGAGGGCATAGGATTAGCGTGAGAGGGGAAACTTTATCACGCAGAGGGTGGTACGTGTATGGAATGAGCTGCCAGAGGAAGTGGTGGAGGCTGGTACAATTGCAACACTTAAGAGGCATTTGGATGGGTATATGAATAAGAAGGGTTTGGAGGGATATGGGCCAGGTGCTGGCAGGTGGAACTAGATTGGGTTGGGATATCTGGTCGGCATGGACGGGTTGGACCGAAGGGTCTGTTTCCATGCTGTACATCTCTATGACTCTATGACTCTATTTGCAGTTCCCCCTCTCTGGATATTGGACTCATAAAACACAATTATTACGGCTATATAAAATTCCTTATTAGTGTGGCAGACAAATCTGTGTCCAGGTATTCCAAAAAGAGCCGCCATGACTGATAGAAATTCTCAGTCTTGTGGTATACCATACTTATGAGAAAATCCAAGAGAATATGCTCCTTAACAATCTTCTGCCAACCTGACAGGCCCAGGGGATTTTCGGATACCCAACCTAACAAGATATTCTTTTTTGCGCAGAAAGTGAGAAAGTTGAAAAGTTTTTTCTTAAGCACATCTGCAGGGAACACACTGGGCAGGCCAAGAAGATAAAGTTTGGGTCCTTCTCCACCCTTACACCCAAAATCCCCTCCGTTGCACCTGCCACAGTGCTCCAGTATGTTTGAAGCTGACCAGAGATAATGGGTAAGCGTGCCTGTACAAAATTTACATTTGGGACATGTTGAAAATACCCCTGGTTTAAATTTTGACAAATGGTCCAGAGCCAAGTGGACCCGGTGGAGAATCTTCAACTGTAAAGCATGGGACCTATTGCAAATTGAGATCTTTCTTGCGTTTTCCCAAATATCTTCCCATGCCTCTGAGGAGACCTCAGTGCCTAGCTCTCTCTCTCACACCCTGCAGAGTCAATCGAACTCATCTGAGGGGGTGCCCCCCCAATTGATGGTATAAAGTGCTGACAGAAAGTATACTCTTAGCACTGAGCACCGTCCTCTCTATGTTGGATTTGTAGCAATCAGTCAAAAGTGTAGTCTTTTTCTGAATAAAATCCCTAACTTGAGAAAACCGAAAGAGGTCCCTGTTAGATGGCTCATATTTCCATGCTAACTGATCAAAGGACATCATTGTGTCTCCCTCAAATAATTCACCCTAGCAAGACACACCCCTAGCTGCCAAATGTTTGAATCCTGAATCTATCATCCCCAGTTGAAAACCCAGCACACCCACTTTAGGTGTAAGAGAAGATGTTTTGCCAATATTGCCTTCTCTCTGCCGAATTGCTTTAACAGTAATGATAATTATTGGGTTATGGCAATATTCCCTAACTGTCCTCAATTTGTCCAAAAACAGCAAGCTAGTAAGGGGACACCCTGCCTGAAAGGTTTCAATATTTAACCATACTGAAAGAGGGTCTCCACAAACCCAATCACCCACGTAGGATAAAAGCGAGCTTAATTGATAGTTTTATTGTCCAGGAGATCCACTTCCCCCAATCTGTGAGGCAATTGCAGTTTAGCTAATTTAATAAGGGACCGCTTACCATGCCAAATAAAAGAGCTGAACCAGCCGTTCGATCTCCTGAATGTTTGCTGATCGAAAATCAGAAGGAGCATCCGTTCAGGGTATAACAAACGGGGGAGAATATTCATCTTAATAAGCACTATTCGACCTAACCATGAGATGAGAAGTGTCTCCCATATTTGAAGGTCTTGTTTGATTTTGTCAAACAGTTAAACAAAATTAGCTTTGAACAACTGATCAAAAACTGGAGTGATGAACATGCCCAAATATATAAAACACTCCCGCGACGACTTAAATGGGCATCGATATTCACCCTCAAGATCTAGCACCTTCATAAAACCACTCATAGGCATAGCCTCTAATTAAGTAATCTTATACCCCGAAAAGGTGCCAAACGTGCTCATGCATTGTATCAGGCAAGGCACCGAAACTGCTGGATTTGACAAAAAAAATGAGGTCATCGTTCGCATACATCGAAATCTTATGGAATTTTGACCTTACTTCTGGAGCCGATATATTAGGATCCCTATGAAAGGCCTCTGCCAATGGTTCAATCACCAGTGTAAAAGGCAGTGGTGAAAGGGGACAGCCCTGCCAGCTGCCCCTAAAAATGTTAAAATTGCTTGATCGTACCCCATTGGCGATGACTGCAGTGAGAGGGTCACCGTAGAGAACATTTACCCATCTTATTAAGGCTTTGTCCAAGCCAAACTGCTCCAAAGTATAGAATAGGTACAGCCGCTCAACTTGGTTAAATGCCGTCTCTGCATCTAGAGAAATCACCAATCCCTGTATTGACTGTTGTTGATACGTTTCAATTATATTAAGCAGCCTCCTAACATTATTGGAGGATCTGCGGCCCATTATGAAGCCCGTCTAGTCCTCTTTAGCAATAGAAGGTAACACCGTCTCCATCCTTAAAGCAAGAAGTCTTAGAGAGGGTTTTGAAGTCTATATTTAAGAGTAAAATGGGCCTGTACAAAGCACAGTCCTCCGGACTTTCCCTTTTTAAAGAATAAACAAAACATTGGCCTCTCTTAGAAAAGACGGGAGACAATCATGACTGTATGAGTCATTGAACATGTTGAGCATCGGGCCTGAAGATACTTTATAAATTCCTTATAGAATTCACTGGGAAGTCCATCAGGACCGGGTGCTTTTCCACTCTGAAGCTGCATCACAGCCTCCTGCACCTCTTGCTCTGATAAGGGGGCATTGAGAAAAGACTCATTCGGGGGTCACACCTAGGTGCTCCAGACCCTTGAAAAAGGACTCCATCTTAGCCCGTCCCTCCTCACAACCCTCAGATTTGTATAACTTAGAGTAAAATGTCTGGAATGCCACATTAATCTTTTTGGAATCACATGTTAGGTTCCCAGACTCTTCCCTTATTGACGTAATGGCATGAGGTGCGCTCCTTTTCCTGGTGAGATATGCCAGGTACTTGCCTGGATTGTCACCATCCTCATAGAACCTTTGTTTTGCAAAAGTAAGCTGCTTCTTTGCTGTTTGCGTGAGCATGGAATTCAATGCAGACCGCAGTGCCATAATCCTCTGTAGCTTGACCAACGAGGTCCTGTCAGAATAAGCTTCTTGGCTGCCTTCAACTGTGCTTCAAGGAGATGTTGCTGCTCGCCCTTCTGCTGCTTCCTACTGGCAGTAGGAAATCACTAACCCCCAGCATAGACTTTGGCAGTTTCACAAAGGACGGACGGGCTACTATCTGAGCCTGAGTTAATGTCTAAAAACACCCAAAATTCCCGAGAGAAGTACTCTACAAACTTATTATTCTTAAGGATAAAGGGATCCATTTGCTAGTGCCTTGGGCCCACTGTACTGTCCTTAATCTTAACCAATAAGTACACTGGAGCATGATTGGAGATGGTAATATCTAATATTGTACAAGATGCCACCAAGTTCAGGGTTGCTACGGGGGTCAGAAAAAAAATCAATCCTGGTGTGGCACCTGTGTGGATTGGAAAAACTGTAAAATCCCCCTGTAGGATGGAGATGCCTCCAGATGTCCACCAACCCTAACTCCACACACAGATCCACTAATTGTTTAGTTTGTACAGAGGGTATCAGGGGGACCTTTGGGCAACCTGTCTAACGTGGGATCCATAAGATAATTAAAATCTCCCCCTATGATGATATGCCGGGACTAGAGACTGATCAGTTTAGAGAACTCATCTACTAGAAATTTGAGGGGATGGGCCGGAGGGCAATAAACAGTTAAAACATCATATTCTTGCCCATTTTTTCAGGGCTTTGAGAACTACAAAATTCCCATGTGTGTCTTTAACACACTCTAATAATTTAAATGGAAGATTCCACCTAACGAATATAGCCACTCCCCTACTTCTGGTATTAAAAGATGAAAAGTAAAACTGATCAAAGCCTTTCTGCCAAAGTTTCAAATGCTCCTTATCATCCAAGTGTGTCTCCCGTCAAAAAGCAATATCCACTTTTTCCTTTCTAAGACTCAAAAGTACCTTCTTCCTCTTAATTGATGAGTGACTCCCCTTGATGTTCCAGGTATACCATTTAATCAAGTCATTAGCCTCACCCCCTGCCCAAAGGGGGCATCTACACATCCCAGAACCCAACTTCCCATCCAACTGCCAATACTGCAGTCAGGGCATTTAAATACCTGAACCGGGCATAACCTGCCTGTAAGTAGGCATCTAGCCATCCCAACTATTTTCCCTTCTCCTAGCCAGAACTGCATTGCAAACACACACAGAAAAGAAAGAAAATACATCATGAAATAGCAATGTGAATAAAGAAATTTTGAAAAAAAGCAGCTAAGTACCCCACCCATCCTTTTGATATAACTTAACTTAGAAATAGAAAGTACACATCCCAACGGCTGCTAGATATAGTTTAGACCAGATTATTACCAATAAAAAAGAAAGGAAAAGGAAGCCCCAACCAAACTACCTCTATTTTAAAAAAGATAAACAGAGACATACCAAAACAACACTACTATTTGTACCTAATAAATTGTTCAGATTAAGTTAATTTGACCACAAACTCTCTTGCCTTCTCTGATGTGTCAAAGAGATGTACGGATCCGTCTAAGGTGATCTGAAGCACCGTTGGATACTTCAGAGAGTACTGGATCCCAAGCTCCCTCAGTCTTCTTTTGACACTGTCATAGGATTTACCTTTCTGGATCACTGTCGTTGAGAAGTCCTGAAAGACCTTAGAGCCGTTGTGAACTAGGGCCTTCGGATCCTTCCCCTGGATTCTGGAAGCTTCCACGATTCTCTCCTTATCTCTATAATGATGAAACCGCACCAAGATAGGACGAGGACGTTGGTCCAGACCTGACCTCTGTGCCGTGGCCAGATGAGCCCTCTTGATCTTCAAGCCTCACATTCCAGCCTCCAAGTTAAGGAATTTCAGCAACCAGTCCTCAAGAAATTCCACTGGCTGCTTACCTTCCTTACCCTCCGGCAGACCAATAATCCAAATATTTTTTCTCCTGCCCTGTTCTCCAAGTCATCAACTTGGTCAAGCAAATTATGGACCTGATTTTCCAGGGCTTGAATCCTCCTTGGAGGAACTGGTATCAGCTTCCACCAATGCGACTCTGTGTTCTACCTCATCCGTCCTTTTCTCCAGGTCTCCCAGCTGCTGTTCATGATTCTGCAGTATGATAGCGATCAGGGCCAGCTTCTGCTCTATCTGCTTACCCAACATCTCGCGAGATTTCATGAGCTCCTTCACCAGGGCCTGGTAAGAAATTGAGTCCGAGGATCCTGCAGGGTGGGCCTCCTCCTCCCTTCTTCAGCATCCCTGCACAGCGAAAACCAAGGTAAGTTGTTTTTTAAGAGTCTCCTCGGACTCCATGACCTTTCCAGATTCCCAAGATATCGCAATGGTCCAGGTAGAGTGGGTTAAAGGTTTATCCCACTTACGCTGCGGTGCAGGGCTCTGCAACATGATCTTTCTGGATCACCGCCATCTTGGAACCCCACTCATAGGGGTATTCTTAAGAAGGAAATCAGGAGGGGAGAAAGGGGATATGAAATAGCTATGGCAGATAAGATTAAGGATAATCCGAAGAGATTCTGCAAATACATTAAGAGTAAAAGAGCAACTAGGAACAGAATAAGGCCCCTTAAAGATCAGTTAGGAGAAATTGATCAGAGTAGAAAACTGTGGTGCTAGAAAAGCACAGCCGGTCAGGCAGCATCCGAGGAGGAAGAGAGTTGACATTTCGAGTATGATTTCTTCATCATGAATTCTATTGGCTGAGGAGTGACAGATGGAGTTTAATTTTGATAAATGCGAGATATTGCATTTTGGTAAAACAAGCAAGGGCAGGACTTATGCAGTTAATGGTAGGGCCTTGGATAATGTTGCCAAACAGAAAATCCAAGGGGATCAGGTACATAATTCTTTGAAAGTTGCGTCACTGGTAGACAGGGTGGTTAAGAAGACATTTAACATGCTTGCTTTCATTGCTCCTACCACTGAGTAAAGGAGTTGGGATGTTGTGTTGAGATTGTACAAGACATTGGTGAGGCTGCCTTTGGAGTACTGTATGCACCCTGCTTTATGGAGGATATTATTAAATTAGAGAGGATTCAGAAATTATTTACCAGGATGTTGCCGGGACTAGAAGTTTTGAAGTATGGGAGAGGCTCGAACTTTTTTCACTGGAGCATAGGAAGTTGACTTTATAGAGGTGTATAAAATCATGAGGGGCATAGATATGGTGAATAGCAAAGGTCTTTTTCCCTAGGATGGGAAGCTCAAAGCGAGAGACATTTTTAAGGTGAGAGGAGAAATAGCTAGTGCTCATGGGTCCTCACGTTTTCCCATTAGTCACTGCCTGGTGCTCAAAAATAGATCCATTTATTCCCTCTCAGTTTACTGTCTATCAACCAATTTTTGATCCATACAAATATATTACCAGCTTCCTATGTGCTTTAACATAGCCCACAAACCTCTTATGAGGGACGCTATCAAAAGCTGTTTGAAAATCCAAATACATGAACCTACCATTTCTCTCTTACATATTCTAGTGTCACATTCTCAAAAAACTGTCGTGGATTTGTTAAGCATGATTTACCTTTTACAACCTGATTCTGGGCTTCGTCCATTAATACTTTCCAAATGTTGATTTATTATGTCTTTTATAATAGTCTGGTATTTTCCCCAATACCACTGTTAAACTAACTAATCTCTAATTTCCTGTTTTTTCTGACCTTCCCTTTGTAAATACTGGGGTTACATTAGCCACTCTCCAATCTCCAAACACTCAATCCTGAGCTCCACTCTATGTTCAGTGTTCAGCTGAGTGCAATTAGGCTTGTACTGTATCTTTACGAGATCTTTCTTCAGATGGATCCCTGCTGTGATAGAGGACATATGGCAATCAGGAAGCACACTAATGCGATCTTGCATTTCTATTCAAAAGAAGGGTTAAACACAGAAGGCAGGCCAGATGCAAGGCTCCCAATTTTATTATTCAATTTAAATGGAGAGCCTACTCTCTGAGAGCAGGTTGGATGGCCACTCATTGGCTATCTCAAGGTTTAAAGTGAGTTGGGATCACTTTTGAGATTTAAAAAATACCATAAAATCCCTGATCTATTTGTATGTTGTTTTGCTGTTTTAGTTAATAAAACTTGACATTTGTACCTTCTGAAACTGTGCTGAAGATAATTAAAAGGATATTTATAATAAAGGGGATTGCTTGAAAACTTCTGAGTGCTGGAGAAGAGGCTTGTCACCCATTTGCTCTAATTTACCCAGATTTCCACCGTTACTATAATGCAGAAGTTGCAGGATCAGTTCATTCCAAAAAGGAAGAAAGATCCTAGGAGGAGGCATGGGTGGCCGTGGCTGACGAGGGAAGTTAAGAAACATATAAAGTTAAAAGAGAAAAAGTATAACATAGCAAAGATAAGTGGGAAAATGGAGGACTGGGAAGCTTTTAAAAAACAACAGAGGATTGCGAAGAAGGAAATACGCAGAGAAAAAAATGAGGTACGAAGGTAAACTGGCCAATAATATAAAGGAGAAAGTGAGGACTGCAGATGCTGGAGATCAGAGCTGAAAATGTGTTGCTGGAAAAGCGCAGCAGGTCAGGCAGCATCCAAGGAGCAGGAAAATCGACATTTCGGGCATGAGCCCTTCTTCAGGAATGAGAAAAGTGTGCCAAGCGGGCTAAGATAAAAGGTAGGGAGGAGGGACTTGGGGGAGGGCCATTAGA
>NC_057714.1:64962933-65008677 GCF_004010195.1 Chiloscyllium plagiosum
GTAAAGGGGCAGTACAGAGTGATCTGGGTGTTCTTGTACACCAGTCAATGAAGGTAAGCATGTGGGTACAGCAGGTAGTGAAGAAGGCTGATAGCATGCTGGCCTTCATAACAAGAGGAATTGAGTATAGAAGCGAAGAGGTTCTTCTGCAGCTGTACAGGGCCCTGGTGAGACCACACCTGGAGTATTGTGTGCAGTTCTGGTCTCCAAATTTGAGGAAAGGCATTCTGGCTATTGAGGGAGTGCAGCGTAGATTCACGAGGTCAATTCCTGGAATGGCAGGATTACCTTACACTGGAGCGACTGGGCTTGTATACCCTTGAGTTTAGAAGATTGAGAGGGGTTCTGATTAAGACATATAAGATTATTAAAGGATTGGACACTCTGGAGGCAGGAAACATGTTTCCGCTGATGGGTGAGTGCCGAACCAGAGGACACAGCTTTAAAATACGGGTAAACCATTTAGGACAGAGATGAGGAGAAACTTCTTCACCCAGAGAGTGGTGGCTGTGTGGAATGCTCTGCCCCAGAGGGCAGGGGAGGCCCAGTCTCTGGATTCATTTAAGAAAGAGTTGGATAGAACTCTCAAGGATAGTGGAATCAAGGGTTATGGAGATAAGGCAGGAACAGGATACTGATTAAGGATGATCAGCCATGATCATATTGAATGGTGGTGCAGGCTCAAAGGGCAGAATGGCCTACTCCTGCACCTATTGTCTATTGTCTATACTATCTTCCCATGACAACATCAGGTTGGTGCTGTATTGAGTCCATAATGTTGGTCACTAGTTGTCTTTGAAACTTGTTGAAATTATCGATAATGTTGCACATAAATTAGTATTTCCTAATGCCTATCTAAGTTTCTCCTTTACTAATAACATCTTAGCATTCCTAACCCAAACTATCAGAACATATCTTTTTTAATCTTAATATCTTTGTCACATTAATTATTTTATGTAACTTGATGAGGTCCCAACTGAAAATTCTCAGAGCTAAAGAACCACAGTGTTACAAGTTCAAACTCATCTATTTAATATTAATAAGTAGCCTCATTGTTTTGTTTTCTGCACTGCTTCTACAACCTATGAAACTTCCTCATAGCAATGCGCAAACCTATACAAGTTACAAACTAATCAGGCGACCAGGAAACCATAAATCTCTTGGGATTTGAATCTTATTCTTTTGCTCAATGCTGCATCAAACTGCTTTGACTTAGGGGGTGAGAAATTCCTTCCCTTGAAATGACAGGTTATGTAATATATAGGAGAAATAATGGAGCAAGTTGGTGTTATTGAGACACCCACCCTTCTTCTTGTACCTCAGCAGCTAATTTCTGGGTGGGGAGGTGCATGTGTAAGTTTTCTGACCAGTCACCATTGAGGGTACTTTCTGATCCATTAATGGTCATTTCAGGGTCTCAGTCTGCCCCCAGCCTAATGACTTGCCTTTCCAGCAGTTGAAATTCTTGCCATTGAAACCAAAATATCCTGATTGCTGTAGGTGCCTCTATTTGCCCCAATCTGGCAGCATGGATGGGGGCTGGCCTGGCCACTGAAAGCCATTGCCTGCCCTTGTTTCCAACCCTCCTAAAATAGCCCTTAACCCACATTCTCTTCAAAAATACATCCTTACCAGTGCAGCCCTTCACAGCTGCACAACCTGGTCCTCTAGTGGGGATCTACCACCCCCAAAAGCTGCAAACCTCTGATTGTCTGATAGCTTCTGACAGGCTTATGATACACCCAGAGGTAGACTGGTCACCTCTTAAGTGATTGGTTCAAGCTTGATCTGGTGTATTTTCTCAGTGGAGTTGAAAGGTTGCTGTCCCTGAAGATGCCTGCCATTACATTTCAAGTGGAGAACTTTAAATCCAACCTAAGGAGTAGACATTGCACTTCATTGCATTCATTATATACCTGTAAACCAGTGTAAGGGTGTTGTATTATTGCATTCATCCCAGTCCAGACAGTCAGATGGCATCACAATATCTGAGGTTTGTCAGTGAAGGTACCCATCTAACCTTCAGTAGAAGTAACATTCACAGTAATAACAGCCAGCTATGCACTAACAGCTTGACTAAGGCTGCTTCATCTGACAAAGGAGCAACGCTCCAAAAGCTTGTACTTTCAAATAAACTTGTGGACTATAACCTGATATCATGTGACTTTTGACTACGTATGGGAACATTCCTGATGAAGGGCTTTTGCCCGAAACGTCGATTTTCCTGCTCTTCGGATGCTGCCTGACCGGCTGTGCTTTTCCAGCACCATTCTAATGTCGACTCTGATTTCCAGCATCTGCAGTCCTCACTTTTTCCTATGGGAACAAAACAGCAGATTTTACAAAGATTGCCATTACTTTTAATGTCTTTTACAGCATTTGCAGATGTGGTTTATAGAAAAGCAAAAAGCCATGCAAAGACAATGGAGGGCATAATATTTGTGGAGATGGTAACAAATTGCTAGAATAATTGATGCAAAGATTTCTGCTGGAAGTAAGTAAGAATAATGGGGCAGTGACATTGGGAGAATTTGCGTTTTTTTGGGGAATATGATAAAGCTTATGATTCTCTGTTGTACTCCAGTGTTGCTGACCTGGTAAAGATGTTTCTCTATTAAAGAACTCAATGGCTCTCATGTTCATACAACAGCAAGTTTGGCAAGATACACAGTGGATCTCTTGGCACACCGTGCCATTGCTAACCTAGGAACAGGAATATCAGCTATTTCGTACCTTCATCTTCTTTTGAAATTCATGTAAATCATGATTGATCTGTATCAGCACCTTTCACTAGTTTTACCATCAATATTCTTGCCTAATGAAATATTATCAATCAATTTTGACATTTTGAATTGGCCATTAGCTTTAACATATGTTTTTTGAGGGACAGAACTACAGATTTCCACTACCTTCCATGTGAAGAACAACTACTTGACATCACCCTTCAACAGTTTAGCTCCAGTCAATATTCTTGACCTGAAATTAAAACAAAGTCCTTAGATATTTTAGTCTTAAAAACAGAAGTTGCTGGAAAAACTCAGCAGGTTTGCCAGCATCTGTGGAGAGAATAGAAGGGCTTTTGCCCGAAACATCGATTTTCCTGCTCCTTGGATGCTGCCTGACCTGCTGTGCTTTTCCAGCACCACTGAGCTAGACTCTGATCTCCAGCATCTGCAGTCCTCACTTTCGCCTCTGTGTAAAGAATGCAGAGTCAATGTTTTGAGTCCAGTGACCCTTCTTCAGATCCCAAAACATTATCTCTGATTTCTCTCCACAGGTGCTGCCAGACCTGCTGAGTTTTTCCAGCAATTTCTGTTGTTGTTTCTTGTTTCCAACATTCTGCGGTGTTTTTAAAATTTGGACATTTAGTATCTCTGTTTCTCTCTCCACAGTTGCTGCTTGATCTAATGACTATTTCTGGCATTTGACTTCTGCTTTCCAGTATATGTGTTGTCTTATTTTTGTTTCTGTGGGGTAAATTGAACAACAATTTGCTCAGTTTCCTGACATCACTGCTGTGTATAAATAAGCAAATGGGATTATTTTCAGTGCTCCCCTGGCACTGAACCTAACTGAGGAACATCAGTGTGTACAGGGGTGATTGACAGAGATATGAGTGGGCACCAGAGGAATACTGTTCTGTCCTGTGGTGAAACAATTTAATGGAAATACAGCTCCAGGCACAGCAGCTACCTTGCATTGATTGAAGAGGAGCATCACAGTTGCCAAAGGTTCATCAGGAAGACAATGACAGGCTGCTTCATCTTCTATAAAAAGATATCCAGACAATAATTATTTTTTGGACAGCACAGCAGTTCCTTTCAAGGTCACAACAGTCTCAATATTATACTTCGAATGCCTTCCAGACTACCACAGAATGTTTGCAATGTTCACAAAGACGCTTCGAGGGGACGTCTGATGCTGTCATCAGGATGGACAATGCATTCAGAACATTTGTCACCTTACGAAGGGGCTGCACTATTCGATCAACTGCTGGCTCTCCTCGAGTAGAAAGAGTAATCGATTGCATTTGTGTGGTCTTTTGAGTTGCTGTCTGTAAACATGTTGAACATGATGATTACAACTCACTCCATGCCTAGCTGGTTTGTTACCATCAGAATAGAAGCAAGTTGCTCCGAGCCCACTCTGAGGAAGTTTCTTTCTACCTCACTGTCTGTTGTGTACCGAATACCTGTACCAGTTTTATTTGAAAAGGAAGCAAGCGTGGAATGGTGAATCCTGCGAGACCAAGACTGATCTTTCAGTTCTGGTTTCCAGGACTGTCCCATGATTAGAGCCTCAACTTCAATACAGCAGGATCACCGTGTACATTTTTTTCCCTGTCTCTTTACCATTTATAGTGCTTGACCTGCAAGGCAGGCTCTCCTTACCCTGCATGCTCTGATGTTCAGCAATATTGTTGACCGAATGCTTGCCAGGAGAATACTGCTTCAAGTGCTTAACTATCTCAGAATGTACAAACTTACACATTAAGGGCAGGAGTAGGTCATTTGACATCTCAAGCCTGCTCTGTCATTTAATAAGATCATGTTTGATCTGATTGTAACCTCAAATCCACATTCCCATCTCCCCCCTCGAAAATCTTTCATTTCCTTCCTTACCAAGAATCTATTCACCTCTGCCTTCAAAGATTGCCACTTTCAGGTATTGGTCTGGTAAACCTTCTTAGAACTGCTTTCAACATAGTTTCGCAGATTCATAGAGATTTACAGCATGGAAATAGATCCTTCAGCCCGACTTGTCCATGCCGCCCAGGTTTTACAATTAATCTAGTCCCATTTGCTTGCATTGGGTCCACATCCTGCCATACCTATCCCATCTGTGTACCTGTCCAAATGTTTCTTAAATGAGAAAATTGTACTCATCTCCAGAACTACCTTTAGCAGCCCATTCCAGACAATCACCACCCTCTGTGTGAAAAAAATTGCCCCTCTGAATCTTTTTGTATCTCTCCCCTCTCACCTTAAACCTTTGCCCTCTAGTCTTAGCATGGGCAAAAGCTTTTGGCTATCTATCTTATCTATGCCAAACTTGCAATCTTCCTTAAATAAAGTAATGAATTAGTGTATACATTGTACTCCAGATCTGGTCTCACCAGTGCTATACAGCCTAATTGCAGACAAACAACAATTTGCTCACCAGAACGAAGGACCCGATACCCAGCACGAACAAAACTAATGTAGTGTACAAAATACCATGCAAGGACTGCACAAAACACTATATAGGACAAACAGGAAGACAGCTAACAATCCGCATCCATGAACATCAACTAGCCACGAAACGCCACGACCAGCTATCCTTAGTAGCCACACACGCAGACGACAGGCAACATGAATTCGACTGGGACAACACTACTATCATAGGGCAAACCAGACAGAGAACAGCCCGGGAATTCCTAGAAGCATGGCACTCATCCACAAACTCCATCAACAAACACATCGACCTAGACCCAATATACCGGCCACTACAGCGGACAGCTGAAACTGACAACCGGAAGCGGCAGGAACAGGCCACTATAAATGCCGGAGGAAACACCACAGAAGCGCTTCAGAGGAAGCTTCCAAGCACTGAGGATGTCACCTAGACAGGGGACGAAACAAAAATTTCCAGCTCAGCGAACAGAACCACAACAACAATTTGCTCTCTTAGCGTTCTTAATGTAGTAAAATCTCAAAGTACTTTAAATGCAAATCATTAAATGGCTGTGATTTTTGAGTCAAAATAAACAGATTATTGCCTCAATTAAAATAATGACCAGGCAAACCATCAATTTGGGGAAACTGCTAATACATCTAAGCCAGGCAAGGTTTTGAAAACAAATAAATGGACATGACCCAACACACCTCCTATGCACCCAATTTTAGTGCTAATGGATGCAGCTGGGGGATGGACAACCAATTCACTCTCCGGAGGTGGTCAGTCGCGCAAATATTTTAAGCCTCCACTTTAACCATTAGTTTTGATGATTCCAGACTGGTTTCCAGGCCACAAGCACCCAACGACTGAAAGGCTGTGTGAACACCCAGATTTTTAACACTCAGATTGTAGACAGCAGGAGTGGGAGAGTTTCTTTCCCCTCTCCAGCTCATCAGGCTTACTTCTCAAGATCTACTGTGCTTCCCATCAAACACCCTGGGAGATCTATTGAAAAGATTTCTGACTGAACTCCTTCTCCCATCACGCCCACCACACCTCCAATGCTCCATCACTCCTTCTTACTTCTGGTTTTTATCAGGACCAGCAGGGTTTTATTCACTCTAATTTCTGGATTGTAGCTGTCCTTTCTTTCATGATACAAAGCTCTGTTCTCAAATGAAGAACTGCAGATGCAGCCAGATCTGCTGAGTTTCTGCAGTAATTTCTGTTTTTGTTTGTGTTACATTTTCTGCTGTTTGGTATTTCTCTTCATCTGAACTAGTTCTCTTGATGCCTTGTAACCATTCTGATTTGACAAGAATTGCCCTTAGCTTATTGGAATGTTACTGTGGTTGTATCCCAATTCTTTGGTCCTTTATCATAAGTAAGTTAAATTAAGTGCTAGCAATATTAAAAATGAACCATCTTCCCACAAGATCAATTTCATTTATCTTCTACAAGGGCACTCGATCATCGCCATGCAGATGCAAACCACCTCTGAAATAATGGTGCCTGTCTTGAGCTTTGCTGTTCTTCCCTACAGAATGCAATTGCTTAAGAAGTAAGCATTAAGACGACTGTTATTCATTTGCCAAAATATTCCGCCTTTTGCTTTCTGATAGGAAATTGACTGCCCTAATAGTAACATTTCATTCAGGGTATCATTTATTAATATAAACTGATTAAAGTCTTTCTAAAGTTCAATCTTTGATAATCTGCATCTGCAACAGAAATGAACAAGATTTAAAGTTATGAATAGGAAAACTTATTATGTTTCATGTGCTGGAAAATGAGATTAAACCATACAATTCATTTCTTGGTCAGCACAGATATGACATGCATTGTGGCCTTATCTGTGCCATGTTTCTATATTTTTAAATGTGTGGAAAAAAGAATTTGAGGATGAGGCAGAGCTGTGGCAATGCATGAATTTCTCCTTTGGATGGCCATTATGAACATAATGGTTTAAATGGCTTTTGAAGTATCCAGAATGTTTTTCTCATTCTCATATTTAAGGTTGATTTCCCAATCATAATGGAATATGTTGCAATGGATTATCCATTCAGCATTTATTTATTTCAGAGTACCTTTTGTCATTGTGTCATGCCTCTTGAGGGGAAAACAAACAGTTAACCATCTGCAACTTCATTAGATCACAACACCTCAGCTTAAGTTGTAAAAAGAAGTATCAACGCAATTCTTAAATCTGCTGCACATTTCCTAACTTATACAATTAGCTTCCCTCTGCTCAGTGACCTATAATCACTGCCAGTCCAGATGGATTGGATAGGAGGTAGTGGCATTGTGGTAATGTCATTTACCTAGGAAAACAGATCTCAGTTAATGTTCTGAAGATATGTGTTTGAATCCCACTATAGCAAATGGTGAAATTGGAATTAAATAAATATCTGTAAGTTAAAATTAGCCTGATTATGAACAAGAAACCGGTGTTAATAGTCATAATAACCTATCTTGAGGGAAGTTCTGGCCTAAATATAATACTGGATCCAATGAATTGTGTCAAAATTGCTACAAAGTCATAACAAAGGATTGACACTGGATGTAACACCCAGCATCGACCTAGCATTAGAGACACCAGCAAACACAGCCCTGTCAATACTCCAATTGCCGCCTTACCAATATATAGGGATTTGTGTCAAAATTGTCAAATACACCGGTCAACCAACAGATGAAACAGCTATACTCATAGCATCATACCTGACCGACAATGTCCTAGACACCACCATCACCATAAGAGCTGGTGGACAATGCACATCATACAGTGCTATAAAGTTGGGTGTGAATTATCCTGAGAGCTTTAACCATTGAGTCTACAACCTATCTGGACTCATGGAATCAGGTAGAACATGGGCAAGGAACCTATTGCTAGTTATAGCCCCCTGTCCCCTCGATTAATCACTTAGTACTCCTCCATGTTGAGGAGACAAGGACACTTAATGTACTCTCGATGGGGGACTTCAATGACTATAACAAGAGTAGCTTGGTAGTATCACTGTTGACTGGCAGAGTCTTAAATGATGTAGCTGCTAGACTGGGTCTGCGGCAGATGCTAAGGGAACCATCAAGAGGGAAAAGTCAATTTGACCGCATCATTATCAATCTACAAATCACAGATACGTCAGTTCTTGATCACTCCAATGTCCTTGTGGAGATTAAGTCCCATCTTCACGTTGAGGATACTGTGCATTGTGTTATGTGGCACAATTAGTCTGCTAAATAGCAACTCAAAACTGGTATCCAGAAGGTGTTCTCACTGTCAGCATCTGTGGAATTGTATTCAACCATAATCTGTAACTCCAAGATGTAGCATATTCTTGTCTCTAAGATTGCCATCAAGCCAGAGAATCAACCTTGGATAATCAAAGAGTATAGAAGGACAGGCCAGGAGCAGCAGCTTACCTAAAAATGAGGCATCAACCGAGTGAAACTACAACACAGGATTATCTACATGCCAAACAGTGAAGCAGCATGCAACAGAATAGAGCTGAGTGATCCCATAATCACTGGACCATATCCAAGCTCTGCAGCCTGCCACACCCAGTTATGAATGGTACAGGATAACCAAACAACTAGCAGGAGATGGCATTTTCACAAACACTCCATCCTCAATGATGGAATAGCCCAACACATGAGTGCAAAAGATAAGGCTAAAACATTTGCACACATTCAGCCAGAAATGCAGAATAGATGATCCATCCCAACCTCCTCCAGAGTTCCCCATCATCACATATGCAAAATTAAACCAATTTAATTTGCTTCAAGTAATATCAAGAAAAGACTAAATACACTGTATTCTGCAAAAGCTATGGCCCTGACAACATTCCAGCAATAGTACTGAGGATTTGTGTTCTGGAATTAGCCACACTCCTATCTAAGCTCTTACAGCACTGGTATCTTGCTGACATTATAGAAACTAATCCAGGTATATCCTATCTACAAAAAAAAAACAGGACAAATCCACCCTGGCCAATTTATTCCCAATCATCCTACACTTAATCATTAGCAAAGTGATGGGATGGGTTGTCAACAGTGCTTTCAAACAGCACTTGCAAAGCAATACCCTGATCATTGATGCACAGTTTAGTTTCCGCCAGGGCTACTCAGCTACTGACTTCATTTCAGCCTTGGGTCAAAAAATGAGCACAAGAGCTAGCCTCCTGAGGTGAGGTGAGAGAGATAGCTCTTAATATCAAGTCAATATTCAACTGAGGATGGCATCAAATGCCCCAACAAAACTTGTGTCAATACTAATCAGGGGCTAAATTATTTATTCGTGGAATACGCAGCACAAAGGGAGATGGTTGTGGTTGTTAGAGGTCAGTCATATCAGCTCCATGACATCCTCAGTGCACCCTGGGTTTAACCTCTTCAGCTTCCTTTGACTTTCCCACCACCATGTGATCAGAAGTGGGGCTGTACATGAATGACTGCACATTGTCCTGCACCATTCATAACTCCTCAGATACTGAAGTCATCTATGTCTAAACGTAGCAAGACCTAGACAGTATTCAGGCTTGGGCTGATAGTCACCAAATAACATTTATACTGCAGAAGTGCCAGGCAATGACTCTCTCCAACAAGACAGAATCAAACCATTGCCCCTTGATATTCAATGGCATTATCATCACTGAATTTCCCCACCATCAATATCCTAGACATTACCATTCACTAGAAACTGCAATGTAACAACTGTACATACTATGGCTACAAAAGCAGGTCAAAAGCTAGGAATTTTGTGGCGTGTAATTCAACCCCTGTCTTTTCAATATCTGTCTATCATCTATAAGGTACAAGTCAGGATTGTAATAAACTACTGTTCATTTGCTTGGATGGCTGCAGCTCCAACTCAAGAAGCTTGAGACCATCAAGACAACACAACCTGCATAATAGGCACCCCATCCACAAACATTAACTCCCTCCACTACTAATGCATAATGGCAGCAGTGTGTACAATCTAAATACTGCACTGCAATAACTCACCAAGGCTCTTTCGACAATACCTGCCAAACTGCAATCTCTACCACCTAGAAGTACAAGGGCAAAGGATGATGGGGGCGCCACTACTTTGCAAGTTCCCCTCCAAGTCACACTTTATCATGACTTGGAGTAATGTTGCCATATCTTTACTGCTGTTGGGTCAAAGTTCTGGATTCTCTTTCTAACTGGCTCATCTGGAAATCAGCAATTCAAGAAAGCAACTTATAACTCCCTTTTCCAGGGCAAATTGGAATGGGCAGTAAATGCTGGTCTGCCTGACAATGCACATATCTCTTGAATGAATAAAAAAGAAACTGCGGGTGTTTACAGGACTATTGAATAGCCCCTGCCCTCTTGGTTCTCTGGAAGTTTGTCTCTGCTGTTTTCAATTTTCAGCCTTGAAACACCATCTCTCGCACCCATCACCAACTCCCCATGGCACCTCTATTCCCCCATGCCAAATTACTACTAAAGCATGCCCTCTTGACACCCCTTGGATTAGACTAGATTCCCTACAGTGTGAAAACAGGCCCAACAAGTCCATACCATCCCTCCAAAGAGTAACCCACCCGGACCCATTTCCTCTGACTAATGCACTTATCTTAAAGACTCACGTCAACGTAATGCTAAATTATATCCTCCAACCATTAACTTTCACTTTTGCATTCAAATTGTTATCTCCACTCAAATCCATATTAAAATGAAATCAGAAAAGGTAAAAATTTCTTTCATGGTGTTTGCTGTAGTAAAAACAAATGCATATTTATAAAACTCCATTCAAAACATTTAAGTTCTTCAAGAACCTAATCCCATATAAAAACAGACTTGTATATGTAAACAGATATTGAAGACAGCTAATTTTCTGATAGCCTCTTTCAGCTATCAATCAAATAGCAAAGTTAGTGTGACCTGAATTGATAACATGTGAGGAAAGCAACCAAGCACATATAGTGACAAAATAATATAATTTGCAAGAATGTGAACTGTTGTAATTGCTGAAACATTTGTTTTCAACTCCCAGTGACAGGCTGGCTCTTTTCATAAATTATCAAATGACTCAGGATTTAAATAACTCAACAGTTTGTGTTTTTAACCTCTTACCATTATCGGCAGGCTATTATTTTCATGTTTAAATTGGAGGGGGCGTAAATAACTTTACAGCTTGACAGTTCTACAGACCTTATTTGCACTTCAAGAGTATTTATAACCACTCACAAAATTTGTAGCTTGTACACATGCTAAGCTCCCGCCACAGTGAAATGGGGTGCACTTGAGCTCAGCACTGTATTCCAATGGGCCTGCTGAATTTTGGTTTCCTCGTGTGTGAGTACTTTCTTGTCCAAATCAGCTATTGTTGAAATTGGGATTTGTGAGAAATGGTGCTGGATTTCTGCATCTGGATCTCACCCACGGTTCTAAAGACCATGGAGTCTCCAAACTTCCAGGTCCATGTATCAAATTTTATGTAATATCTCTCTTGTGAAAGGCTTTGGGATGTTTTGCTTTGATAAAGATGCTTTTAAATATAAGCTGGAATTATTCCTACTAACTGTGATCACATAAGGTAAAACTGTCACTGGATGTGATTATGACAATAGACTGGCAGTCATGAGGATGAAAACATGACCATCAATAATTTAATAAACCATTTCTCTCTACAGTTCTATTTAAGACACATGTTTATATAACATAGAACAGTACGGCATGGTACAGGCACTTCAGCCCCTGATTTAGTGCCAACCTTTTATCCTACTCTAAGATTAAATTAAGCTACATACCTTCCATTTTACTATCATCCATGTGCCTATCCAAGAGTCACTTAAATATCCCTAAAGTATATGAATCCACTACCACTGCTGGCAGAGCATTCCACACACTCACCACTCTCTGTATAAAGAACCTACCTCTTAAATCTCCCCTAACCTTCTTCCAGTCACCATAAAATTATACCCCCTTGTGATAGCCAGGAAAAAGTATCTGGCTATCCACTCTATGTATGCCTCTCATCATCTCCATTAAGTCACCTCTCATCCTTCTTCACTCCAGTGAGAAAATCCCTAGCTCCCTCAACCTTTCTTCATAAGACATGCCCTGATTTAAGAACGTAACAGTGGTACATTACTCAGTGTGGTACTATTCAAAACCTGAGAATTCAAAATTGGCTGAATGGCAGGAAACAAAGTAATGGGTGGTGAATTAATGGATGATGAATATTTTTCTAACTGGGGAAAGGCTTGTAATGGATTTCCCCAGAGGTCGATGTTGGGGCTCTTGGTTTTCTTAATACATGTTATTGATCTAGGCTTTAGTGTTACGGATCACAGTTTCACAATTTGTGGATGATACAAAAATGGAAACATTGTAAATTGTGAGGACAGAATTGAACTTGAGTAGAACATGTACAAGTTGATGAAGTGGGCAGATACTTGGCAGATATAGTTCAAAGCTGAGAAGTTTGAGATGATACATTTTGGTAGGAAGGCCATATTGAGGTAGGATGAAACAAAGGAGATTATTCTAAAGGGTGTGCAGGAGCAGAGGGACTTGGCTGTTCATGCCCATTAGTCATTAGGTGGCGGGACAGATTGAGAGGGCAGTTAATAAAGCACACATTATCCTGGGCTTTATTATTAGGGACATAGAGTATGGAAGCAAGGGGGTTATGACAAACCCATAGAAGTTACTGGTTTGACCTCAGCTCCCAGTTCTGGACACCAGACTTTAAGAGTGCAGAAGTGGTTTGCAAGAATGGATTCAGGAATGAGGAATTTCAGTTATGCAAATAAATTAGAAAAATCAGGAAGTTTTCTATTGAGCAGACAGAAGATTCAAAATTGTAAAAGGAATGAACGGACTAAATAAGGAGAAAATGTTCCCACTTCTGAAAAGACTAAGAACAAGAGAGCTCAGACTTAAAGTTATTCATTACAGAAGCAAAGGTAAGAAAAAGCTTTCCTCACAGTGAATTGAGACAAATCAGTTGAGGCAGTCAAAAGGAAATAAGATATAATTTGAAAAGGAACAATGTGCAGAATTATGCAGAGAAGGCAGGAGAATGACACTAGATGAGATGCTCATTTATCGAGGCAGCACAGACATGATGGGCCGTATGTCCTCCTTTTGTAATGTAACATTTTGATGATTTTGTTTCAATCCTGATTTACCTTTTACCAAAAATAATCTTCTGTCCTGCAGAGGAAATGCTAAATGTGAGTACGAGTAGAAGCTGTTAAAATGAAGTGCGGTGTCATGATTGTGTGAGATGAAAGAGAAGCAGGGGATGGAAAGGTTGCAAATACAAGGGTTAATCACATGAGGAGAAATTAAGTGAGTGGTCTGCACACTGTGCTCATCAAAGTGGACACAGTACATCTCCTCCTTTCAAACGCCTGGACAAGGTTCTCCAGGGAGGCACCAGAAGACCTCTGTGACCTATTTGATATTCCTTGAGCCCAATAATAAACAGCCAAAAGCTGCTAGCAGCCATAGAGATTCTCCTTCTCGCAAGTTGCCTATACGCATGGTGGATAATATTGGCAATACAGGGGTCTTTGTGTGTGGGATGGAAGTTGGATTTTCCTGTGGTCGCTGGTACTATATAAATGAACATTTGCAGAGCAAGACCAATCCCCTTGTTCTCACTTTCAGGTCTAGTGGAATTTCTAGGTCTAAACGTTTTAAGTAAGCTAATTGGATTACCAGGAAATATTTGAAACTTCGGTTTTAATAATTTGTAGGTTGTCTTTGAATTTAGGTTGGTCTCACATGTAAAAACCAAACTCATTCCTGGTTCAACATCATGGACTACTTAAAAGGTGGGTTGCGGTGAGATTCTAAACTTTGAAAAATCTCAAAGCTGGCCACTTCCCCATCTCCAAGCTGCTTCTTCCTGGTTTTAGTAGAAGCAGCCGAACAGTGGGTAACAAACCTACTGCCAGGAGCCAGGCTGGCTAATCAAATATTGGTGACCTTAGGGAAAACTGAAAGCTGAAGAAGGACACAGACTGCTTTATGGAAAAGTTCTCTGTGGGCCAGGGAGTGCATCACTCTTCTCTCACTCAGCTCTCCAGGTTTACTTGCTACCTTGGACTGCCTTCCTTCTCCATCATAGATGATCACCCCATCTCCTTCTAAAAACTTTGCCTCTGATTAGAGCCCTGTAGGATGAGGGTTCAGGATGCTCTCCAAGTTTACATGACCAACCTTTTCAAGATCAAGACTCAACTCCATTCTTCCTAATCCAACTGCAAACTTCCTCATTGCCTCAGGATATTTGGCTGCCTGAATCCTCCCTAACATGGAAGCAAGCTTGTTAATGGATCTGGGAATATATTTGAGAAAAAATGCAAGCTGTAAAGCCAATGCATCACAGTGTGTAGAGTAATTCAGACCCTCTGCCATCACCCCACCTGCCTCCACGCAAAACCATTCCCAGTCTCGATCGGTGCGAAGGGTTCTGCTACTTGAGATTGCACATGTGCAATCCATTTGTCATCAAATCTTTGTTTCAACATTAAACAGTATCCCAGCACAAGGTTCGACACAAGAAATCAATGCACAGATTTCAAACGAATAGCAGAACATGAATGTATTTTAATATGACAAAAAAAATGTTAACAACAAAACCATTTCACAGAAATCTGCTGTGCTTCTCATATGTGATTGAAAAAGTATGTGCTCGTTAAATTTTGCTGATGAATGTACAAAGAGTTATGTAAGACCTAACAATGTGAACAACTCTTTTTGTACACGGTGTATTGTAGAGCTCTTTTAGACTTTTATATTTTGGCTCACTACATCACATCAGAGTCTGCACCTGTCCATCAGTTTCTATGAGGTTAGTACTTGAATTGAGCTGTTACTAAATGGAGTTATTGCACTTTCAACAATACTTCCGCCACGAAAGTGAAAACTGTCATAGAGCTATTGGTCAAGTGAATATCACACTATTCTGCAACTAGTTCTGGGACAGCAAAACATTTTGATTTATTATTCCTCAATCTAGAATAAGCATTTTGGTTTGGGGTTTTACATTTTCTGATTGTACTGAAAGATAGCAACACCCATTATTTTTAGTTATGTGCACTGTAAAGCAATTCCATTATTTGATCTTACAATGCAAAGGCCATCGTTATTACTCATTACTTCTTTGCCTTGAGGAAGCAAATTGCATTTTGGGCCACTTGAAAGGGTGTTAAAAATCATCAAACAACAGTCATGTGCAGGGGATGCAGAGTAACAATGACAGATTATCATCTGTGAATCCAATAATTTTCAGGGCCGTGTTTTTTTTGGTATCAGACCACAAATCTAATGTTTTATACACTTCAAGTTCCCACCTTCCTCAAGTGGGATTGAAACTCATAATTTATGGGTTTCTAATCTCAATGAGGAGAAAATGAGGACTGCAGATGCTGGAGATCAGAGTCAAAAGTGTGGGGCTGGAAAAGCATAGCCAGTCAGGCAGCATCTGAGGAACAGGAGAATCAACATTTTGAGCAAAAGCTCTTCATCAGGAATGGGGCAGGGGATTTGACCCAAGGAAGCTGAGAGACGGATCACTTGGGATGTGCAGTGAAAAAGAGACTCAGAGTTCCTTGTGGAGGGAGGAGGAGAACTTCTTCAAGGTGGGCATCCTTAGAAGAGGCTTCACAGTAAGGTTATAATCAATTAGGAGAAAGTGAGGATTGTAGATGCTGGAGATCAGAGTCAAAAGTTCTCTTCCATCAACAAGGATCTCAGTGAGTGTCTCTCTCACTGCACCTCTCAGGTCATCTCCTCTGCCCTGAAGCCCTTCAACCACGTCCTGAAGCAGACCCGCTACCACAGTCACATCTCCTTCCTCAGTGCCTGCCTATGCAACCAACTGATCCTGCATGGACTCCAGACTATGTTCAGACCAATTTGGACCTGACCAGGACAACCGCTATCTACAGCAAATCGAAAGCCTCCAGAGTTTCTGGATCCTCCACTCCACACTCGCAGCCATACACCACCACCCACTCTCCCTGCAGTCAGCCCTGCTCCAGCTCAGCGCCACACTCTCCCAGACCTGCAAAGGACCTCTACTGTTCTTCATCTTGAGAAGAATGCACGCACTCAACAAACGCTTTTTCCCCAGCTTATCTGATATCAAGCAATGTAAATACAACAAACCTTTGTGTCCTTTCCTCCAAACTCAGGATTCCTCGATCATTCTAGAACCTTCTCCTGGCCTCTGAAATTGCTCAGACACAATTAGCCACACGGCCACTACAGCCACCACAATCACAGCAAAGGATGACATCACTTCTGCCCCCGCTAAGTCACAGTTTGCAGCCACCACGGACTATACTGACTCCGCGATTGCTGCCAGGATCATCACTTCTGTGATTGCTACCAAGACAACTGCTTCCACGATCGCCGCCAGAACCACCATCGCTGAAACCACCATGAAGATTACCCAGTACGTCACTTCCATCCCTGTAGTTGCCGCTGCCCCAGCCACTTCCACCCCCACCCACATCACTCACCGGTACACCGCTGACAAACATGCAGCCACCGCCGAAGATATCACGAACGTCACATGAAATATCACTTCCACCCCCACAGATGCCACTGAATGCACCACTTCTGCATCCCTGACCCCAACAGTGAGTGTCACTTCCTTTGGTGATGTCACCCACAATACCATGACTACAACCAGTCTAGAGACAGTCTCTGCCCCCACTCCCACCTTCAGCCCCACACTAGGTCCTAGTCCCTAGCCTTGTCTTGTTTTTACCATCCACTCCAGACCTCCCCCTCACCGATTCTGAATGATCAGTCCTCAGTAAAGGCCTCACCTTCACCCCACTATGTTCCCAGGTCAATGGATTCAACACAGGTTGTGACATCGAATTTTTCTCCTGCCGCCTCCACCTCTGTGCTTACATTTTCAGTCGGAACTCCCAACCACTCTCCGAGGACCCCTTTGCCCACCTCCAACATACTCCATCCACTTGGATACCCCACGCTGGTCACTTACCCACCCTCGATCTCTTAATCCCTAACTGCTGCTGCGACATTGACTACCTCAACCTGTCCACCCCTCTCACCCACTCCAACCTCTCACTCTCACAATGTGCAGCCCTCGACTCCCTCTACTCCAACCCCAAACTCACCATCAAACCAGCAGACAAGGGGTGGGGAGTGTGCAGTGGTAGTTTGGCGCACCAACCTCGACACCATGAAGCCAGGTGCCAACTCGCAGACACCTCCTTCTCCTGCGCCTTAAGCATGACCTCACCTCCCATCACCAAACTACCATCTCCCAGACAATCCACAACCTCATCACCTCAGGGACAGCCTCCAACCTCATGGTCCGGGAACCCCACACCACCCAATTCTACCTCCTTCCCAAAGACAACCTCATCACCTCAGGGAATCTCCCATCCACAGCCTCCAACCTCACGGTCCGGGAACCCTGCACCACCCAATTCTACCTCCTTCCCAAAGTTCACAAACCTGACTGCCCTGGTCGACCCATTGTCTCTGCCTGCTCCTGCCCCACTGAACTTATCTGCTCATATCTTGACACTGTCCTGTCCCCTTGGTCCAGGATCTCCGTACATGCATTCGGGACACCGCCCATGCCCTCCACTTCCTCCATGACTTTCATTTCCCCGGCCCCCAGTGTTTCATCTTCACCATGGACATTCCTGTCCCTGTACATGTCCTTCAACCATGATAAAGGCCTTCAAGCCCTCCGTTTCTTCCTCTCCCACAGACTCAACCAATACCCTTCTACCAACACACTCTTTCGATTGGCTGTACTGGTCTTCATCCTCATCAATTTCTCCTTTGAATACTCCCATTTCCTTCAGACTAAAGGGGTAGCCATGGGCACCCACATGGGCCCCAGCTATGCCTGCCTCTTTGTCGGGTATGTGGAAAGTCCATCTTCCACAGTTATACCCGCACCATTCCCCACCTTTTCCTCCACAACATTGATGCCTGTATCAGTGCCACCTTGTGTTCCCATGAGGAGGTTGAAAAGTTCATCAACTTCATTAGGACCTTCCATCCTGACCTCAAGCTCACCTGGACCATCTCGGATACCTCCCTCCCCTTCCTGGACCTCTCTATCTCCATTTTCAGTGACCAACTCAACACAGCCATCTACTTCAAACCCACCAACTCCCACAGCTACCTGGACTCTACCTCCTCCCCTTCCCCCACCCCCAGCAAAAATGCTATCCCTTCCTGCCAATTCCTCTGCATTGACCACATCTGCTCCCAGAAGGACCAGTTCAACTCCATAACATCCCATACGGTCTCCTACTTCAAGGACTACAATTTCCCCTCCCAGATGGCCAACAATATCCTCCAGCACATCTACTCCAATTCCTGCACCTCCACCCTTGAACCCCACCCCTCCAATCAAAACAAGAACAAAACACCCCTGGTCCTCACCTTCCACCCCACCAATCTTTGGATACAATGCACCTCCACCAATTTCCTACAGTCATACCCCACCACTAGAGATATATTTCCCTCCTCATCCCTTTCAGAATTCCGCAGAGACCATTCCCTCTGTGACTCCCTCCTTCGGTTCACGCTTCCCCCCACCCAGCAACCCACCCTCCACTCCCAGTACCTTGCCACCACAAGAGGTGTAAAATCTGCGCCCACACCTCCCCCCTCACCTCCCAGCACAGATTTTCCTGAACATTCCGAACACCTCATCTAGTGTTGCTCTGGTTTCCTCTAGATTGAAGTGACAGGACATCTACTTGCAGAGCATTTCAGAGAACATATCTGGGACACACGCACTAAACAACCCCACTGCCTTGTAGCCGACCACTTCAACTCCCCCTCTCACTCTGCCAAGGACATTCAAGTCTTGGGTCAGCTTCACTGCCAAGTTCTAGCCACCCTACACCTGGAGGAAGAACACCTCATCTGCTTTGGGACCCTCCAATCACATGGGATAAATGTTGATTTTACCAGTTTCCTGATCTCCCCTCTCTCCACCTTATCCTAGATCCAACCTTCTAACTCAGCATCGTCGTCTTAAACTCTCCCACCTGTGCATCTTCCTTCCCACCTATCCGCTTCACCCTCCTTTCCAACCTACCACCATCAGCCCCCAACTTCATCTTCCGATCACATTCCCAGCTACTTTCCCCCAGCTCCAACTCATTCCCATTTATCTCTCAGCCCCCTTGAGCACCACCTCCCCAACATTCCTGATGAAAGGCTTACGCTCAGAACGTCAACTCTCCTGCCACTCGGGTGCTGCCTGACCAGCTGTGCTTTTCCAGCACCACACTTTTTGATTCTAGTCTCAATAATCTAGTCTCTATAATTAGAAATGTCATCTCCGATCTCTAATTCTAGTCTCTGTATTCAGTGAAACACTATGTGTTCACTGGTGGTTTGAGGCATGGTAAGTGCTTGGCAGTGGGGAGCTCTACCTTTTGGCTGTACACATTGGAAAATCACCAACAAATTCCCACCGTACAGTATGTGCTGAGTAAACCACTAAATGCCTCTTTTCTATGTCCTAATTGTACATTTCAAACAGTCCATTGCCTAAAGGTATTGAAGAATAATGCTTCCATAAGTGAGTTTCTTTCTTGGATTCAGTGACCCAGATTTTGTGGAAGCATTGACAGTGGCAAACCTGTCAGCATTTGCCATTATTACTCCTCTGAAACTGACAGTAAGTTTCAGAGCTCACACATGTATAAACATTGAAAACAATAAGCTACTGTCAGCAGTTCTGTGGTTCTCCTGTGGGCGCACTGTTGAGGTCTCCCAAGGCTGCAATCAATTAGAAATCTTGAATATGATAAGCACTTCTATTCTTATGCAATTAGTCTCCTTATAAAGATTAGATTTATGGAATGTCAAATCCCTTCAGTTTCACAGGAAATGATGGGGGTGGCACGGTCGCTCAGTGGTTGGCACTGCTGCCTCACAGAACCAGGGACATGGTTTGATTCCAGCCTCTGGCAACTGTCTCCCCACGTCTCTGTGGGTTTGCTCCAGTTTCCTCCCACAGTCCAAAGATGTGCAGGTCAGGTGAATTTGCCATGCTAAGTTGCCCATAGTGCTAGGTGCATTAGTCAGAGGGAAATGGGTTGGGGTGGGTACTCTTCAGAGGGTCGGAGTGGACTTGTTGAGCCAAATGGCCTGTTTCCATACTGTAGGGATTCTAGTCCAGAAAAAAATGCAACATGTACTGAAAATAATTTAAATATTTTTCTGCAATAATTTATCTTCAACCTTCTTCTCCTGTTCATTTCCTGATTTTTTTTCTCTATCTGTATAATATAAACAATAAAGTTCATTTGAAGACTGTATTGGTGGAAGGCAGATGAGAGTGCCCAGCCTCTGGGTGGTAGGGAGTCCCACCACTTCCTGCTGATATGGATGTGCACCAAGTTGGAAGTATCTTCTGAATGTTTAAAAATGGAGCTGGTGAGCCACCATTGTGGAGCAGGAATCTCTGCACAGAGGGACCCTGTGACTGCAGCTGTGACCCATCATCCTCACAGCTCCTGGCTAATTGGAGGATTAGACTTCACGGTAGCATTAACAGCTGACCTCCTGGCCCAACCCCCAGGATGACCTTTCCAGATTCCTGCAGGTTTTGCCTTTAGCAGGGTTCCACCCATTGTTAGGAATATCCTAACGGTGTCATCAACTTGGCATCCGAAGGCTGTTAATTTATCCGATAAGACTAGCTACTGGTATTGAGTGAGCAAATACTGCTGTCCTCATCCCACAAGATTTCCTAAAGATAAGAACATTTTAGGGGAGAATACCAAGGCACGACTTTGAGAAATTTCCCACCCTCTTCTAACCACACACATCTGCACACATTGTTTTTAATTTAGAATTAGAACCCCTACTGTGTGAAAACAGGCTATTCGGCCCAACAAGTCCACGCCGACCCTTCGAAGAGTATCCCACCCAGAGCCATTCCTCTACATTTACCCCTGACTAATGCACCTAACATACACATCCCTGAACACTATGGGCAATTTAGCACAGCCAATTCATCTAACTTGCACACCTTTGGATCATGGGAGGAAACCCACACAGACAAAGGGAGAACGTGCAAACTCCACACAGGCAGTTGCCCAAGGCTGGAACCAAACCCAGGTCCCTAGTGCTGTGAGGTAGCACTGCTAACCACTGAGCTACTGTGCCACCTTGGTGTTTAAGCACCGAATTATTCAAAAATGTGTTTCCGTGCAGGAATGTTTCAAAATCTAATATTCAGTTGACTGCCTGAAAGTTTTGTGACTGTTTCAAGTTTGTTTCTTTTCTTCTGGGGACCTGAGCAGAATAATGGCTCACCAATGTAAAAAAGGAAGAACAGAATTCATGAAACTTATGATTACAAAATTCCCAACTCTTTCCTGAATTAAAGGCTGCTAATGAGAAGCAAGAAGAAGCATATTTCTGGCCTACTTTTGCTTAAGGTTTTCAATAATTGCGGAGAAAAGTTACTTAGAGGGTAAAATATACTCCTTGTATAGAAATCAATAAATGTGTCATTATTCATCTACTGTAATTAAATATGTTGTCCTTGTTAAAGTAGGAGTCGGAAAATCCTGGGATTAATAAAGATTTCATTGTTACTACCATCGCAGTTTAAAAAAAGAAACATTTTGTAAATGAAGTTTTATCCCAAGGCATTTGCCATGAGAGAGCAGGAATTTTGCCTGACTTTGCTTTTTTTGAAAATGCTGCCACAGAGGCATAAACATTATCTTGGCCTTGGCAGAGTGCTGGGAGAATTCAGCACAGAAGGTATTGTAAGGAAAATGAAGAGTTGTGGAAGTCAGATGTCTCAAAAATGTGTCACAGAGCAGTAGGAATACACTCAGAGCTCCCTCAGCTTCTATTTTCAAAATGAGAAGCAAGAATTATGCAATCATTATGGGAGCAAAAATTTACACTGAAGGATTGATAATTGCTGGTAAATTACAGTACATTCACACACATATGGTAAATGTGATTTAATTATCTAGCAAAATTGGATTTTTTTTAGAAAATAATTTTACGTGAGTATGTGAATAATTTGAAACATAGCAGGTGGAATATAATGCCCAACCCCGTGGTGATTTTGACAGTGGGGAATGTTTAATGAGGTGTGAAGGTGATGGATGGGGACCTTGTCACCGGTCCAGCCTCCGACCCGATTCAATCCATGGTGAGAAGGCTCATGGAAGCCTGCTCAGTGATATCCTTCTTCCCCTTGTTGCTAAACCCCTTCCCTTAATTAACTGCTCCACATACCCCACCACTCCCCATGTCCCTCACATCAGGTTCTGTGGCCTTGTGTGGGTGTAGTACCCGCAACAACCACAACCAACCTATTGGCGCATCTGGGCAATGATCACTGCATCTCTCTGACTGACCAGCAGCACTTGGTAGGTGGGACCTCCACCTCCAGGCTTGGTGGCCCCTCCATTGTGATCCTTGAATTTGGGGAAGGCCTGCCTTTGATCAGCTAAGTGCCTAATTAGCTCTTAGGTGATTGCTTTCCCAAAAAGAGGTGATGCCAGGCGTTGCCAGTTCTTTAGCCAGTGAGCAAGACCTCTGTCACCTGTGTTAAGTACTGTCTGACATATGGTAAGTATAACATGCTTGAGAGCAATAAGTGATTCCAACCTATGGCTCCAAAGTTCTTAACTGCCAGGGAATCTGTTGCTTTCATGACTGTTTCTGTTGGATGTGTATTTGTTCGATAGAGATCGATTACTCCTCTGCTGTAGACAACAACTGCATTATCATTATACCAAGTGACTGCCAGGATTGTCAAAGGGGTCTAGATAGAACCTGCTCTTCTCCTTCCATGCAACAGTGTCTATGTTAAATTTCTAATTTATTGTGCTGGTTCAGGACTTCCCAAAGTGGGGATTGGGACCCCCAGTGGAGCCACGAGCTGAAATTTTGGTGTTCCATGCTGCAAAGCAACAATGGCTGATCCTCCTGCTCTGCTGTCATAGATCTTCACCTCCCCATTCCACTGGGTCACTGAGGGACCACGACAAATTTCAGACATCAAAATGGGGTCACAATGGGGAAATGTTTGGAAAGCGCTGGTCACGTGTTTGAATCTGCAGCTGTGAAGCCATTGAGCAGAAGCTCCCACAAAGACCTACCATTTCTAATCTCTGTTCTTTTCTCTGTTCTTTTGCAGACAGTAACTTTATTCTTGCAAACGCACAGGTGGCAAAGGGATTCCCTATAGTTTATTGCTCAGATGGCTTCTGTGAACTCACTGGATTTGCTCGCACTGAAGTCATGCAGAAGAGCTGTAGCTGTAAGTTTTTATATGGTGCTGAGACAAATGAACAGGTAACACTTCAAATCGAGAAAGGTTTGGATGAAAAGACAGAATTTAAAGGAGATATCATGTTTTACAGGAAGAATGGTAAGCAATCTGATTCTTATTTTTAAACATTTCATAAAACCCATACTGTATTAAAGTTCATGGTGATTCTTTTTGTTAAAGTTAAGACGATTGGAAGCAAATACAACAGTGTACTAGCAATGCAGTTTCGGCACAAGCCAGATTTCTCTCATTTACTCATATTGACCAAATGAAATATTCAGCTGCTCATGCATTTCCTTTTCTACAGAATTATAAGGACTTCAAAGAAGTACTTCCATAAATCAGTAAATTTATGTCCTTCATTAGTTCATTTATAACTTAAGCATATGATATACCCATTAATTTCCACTGCTTGGTTTACTTTAGGTTCTACTGTATCAACATATATAGGACTCCACTAATCAAAAGATATATTGTACAAAATAAATCAAACTTGTCACAGCCTTTGTAACTAATTTGTGGCTCAAACAATTTTCAAACTTGCATTTTAAGTGAGTTTATGAGCAGAATACATCTCATTGAGTTATGGTTATGTCTGGAGACCAAACCTCTGGGACAGGCGAGGAGAGAGAGAGCCCGTTTTTTCTTTAATTAGAGTGGGGGCAAGTATTTAGACTCTTAGTTAAGCTGATATTCTGTTTCAGTCCTTCGGACACGTTTTGACAAAATTTTAATCCCTGGCCATAGAGATGGGTTAAATTCTAGAAATATGGGAAAGTCAATCCTAACCTGGTGTGTATGTGCCCACTTTTGGTTCACCCAGAGAGGTTTGGGAGATTGATGAGTAAAAAGAGGTGGGTCTATAACATTATCACAATGGCCTGTCTCAGATTTTAGTGGCTCTGTGAAGTTAATAGCTGTGAGTTGAGTTTGGCAGGGCTTGAAATGTTGGCCACTAAAGTGTTTTCCCCTGATCTCTCCTGAGCCTCCATGAACGGGGTGTCAAATTTCTCCGACCTTCCCAGGGGGAATGATCCTTTCTGATGGCTGCGTATATGATCCCTCCCCATTACTCCCTAAACTTGTGCACTATCCCTCTGCATCCTCAGAAACATAAAGAGAGGGAAGCAGAGTGGAAGAACCACAGACTATGAGAGATTGTGAAACACAAACTGTGTGAAAGAAGATGAAAGCAGAACACAAACTGTGAGAGGATGGAGAAAAACAAACTAGGGGAGACAAGGTGGGAGGTGTTAAAATGCTTGACACCGAGTGGTTTTGAAACATAGTACATTCTGTCAAACGTGAATGTAATTTTCCAGAGGTTTTTTAGAGCTATCTAGTGTTTGTGAATCTTCATTACCCTCAGATTTATAAGCTGTCCAACAATACTTGCTAAATTAGAGTCATAGAATCATAGAGATGTACAGCACAGACTCAGACCCTTCGGTCCAACTTGTCCATCCCTAAATTAATGTAGTCACAATTGCCAGCACTTGTCCCATATTCTTCTAAACCCTTTCTATTCATATACCCACCCAGATAAATGCTGTAATTATATCAGCCTCCACCACTTCCTCTGGCAACTCGTTTCATACACGCACCACCCTCTGTGTGTAAAAGTTGCCCCTTAGGTCCCTTTTATATCATTCCCCTATCTCGCTAAACCTATGCCCTCTAGTTCCAGACTACCCCACCCCTGGGAAAAGACCTTGTCTATTTATCCCATCCATTTCCTTCATGATTTTATAAACCTCTATAAGGACACCACTCAGCCTCTGATGCTCCAGAGAAAACAGCCCCAGCCTATTCTGCCTCCAACCCTGGCAACATCCCTGTAAATCTTTTCTGAACCCTTTCAAGTTTCACAACATCCATTCTCACGATCTGTTTCCCTTAGTGGAGATCGATATTTATTTCACTAAGTCCTTAGTACAATATATTGTGTAAATATCTTAGATATTAAGTGCCATTGGGAGTAGGGCAGGGAAACAATAGACAATTAGCAGGTATACCCATTATGAAAGGCACTGATATGGATATTGATTTTGGAAGGACTGTGGGTTCTACTGGGATATCCTCCTGGATTGGATTGTTATTGCACTTGCTGTCCAACCCCAGATAAAGAATGAGTACCGTGGTGACCTCGAGAACGTCTGAAATATTAAACTGCTTCCAAGTAAGGAAGATAGAGTTCAGAAAAAAACACACACTATAATTCAACATAATGTTGTAGCTTTAATATCTACATACGTTTGTGGAGCTTCAGTGCCTGTTCGGAAATCCAGAGACAGAACATTTGAAGGAATATTGAAATGTATAAGGTACAGTTCATCTGTGCACTACTGTCTCTGATCTCCAGTACTGAAGCGATAATTTAATGATGTATAGCTCCCCATGGAGAGGTACTTACTTATCTCCCACCTGCTTTCCAAAACATCTCTGCAGCAAGCACCAAGTACATTTCAACTGTAGCTATCTCATGCTGGGATTAACCCAATGGTGGCATGCGGCATGTACAACAAGAAAAGCTGTGTGGCTTCTTTGTGGTTGTCTAAGGTTGGAGATCGGGACCTTTGTTACAAAACATTCACTACCTGATTGCAGCATGGGAAGAGTAGGGGAGAACCCTCAGAGCCAACATGATGCCAATCCCTCTACATCCCTTTGCCCATGACACTCTCTCCATAACACCCATGCAATCTTTTCTTAACTGTGGCCTGGTTAGTCCCTGACCCTGAACCTCCAGCAGGTGCAGTTCCAGCAACCACCCCCTGGTGGTGCCATTTAGTCAGTGATTGGCCAGCAATTGTTACAGGTGGGAATTTCACCTTAGGATCCTTGATGCCAAGGAAACCACTGATGCCTATTTTAGTGCGTCAGTGGCACAACCCTAGCGGGCCTTCAATGAGGAGGCAACAATGTGGGCGGCACGGTGGCACAGTGGGTGGGCGGCACGGTGGCACAGTGGGTGGGCGGCACGGTGGCACAGTGGTTAGCACTGCTGCCTCACAGCGCCAGAGACCCGGGTTCAATTCCCGCCTCAGGCGACCGACTGTGTGGAGTTTGCACATTCTCCCCGTGTCTAAGTGGGTTTCCTCCGGGTGCTCCGGTTTCCTCCCACAGTCCAAAAATGTGCGGGTCAGGTGAATTGGCCACACTAAATTGCCTGTAGTGTTAGGTGCAGAGGTAAATGTAGGGGAATGGGTCTGGGTGGGTGCGCTTCGGCGGGTCGGTGTGGACTTGTTGGGCCGAAGGGCCTGTTTCCACACTGTAAGTAATCTAATCTAATCTAAGTAATCTAATCTAATCTAATGTCTCTCACTGACTCTTCAGCCAGCTGACAAGACCGTATATGTCTCGATAAAATCCAATCCAAATTGTGTACAAGACTCTTTGATATCCCTCCCAGTTAAGAAGTTCTTGTGATGTAACAGGAGTGCTTGTGCAGCAGTTCAACTGCTGAACCTTACTGAAATATTGCAGTGAATCATCATGCATTCTTATATCTGTGGCTAATTCATTTTAATGGAAGAAAATGCAACACTTAATGAGCCATTGTACTGGTAATGTTGCAGTAATATTACGTTATCAGTTCTTGATCTACTAGGAAATGAAAGATCATGATCATTAGACAGAAACATATGCTTCCTCCATGCTAAGGATCCTGGATTGATGGATAAGGTAGGGGGTTGTGCAGGGCCCAAGTTGGTAGGTACTGGAGAGCAGGTTGGGATGATGATTTGAAAGACTCGGGGTGGTGGAGGAGGTCTAAAAGCAAGGGACTTCAGGGAGTTGTGGCTCTTGTCGACCCTGCAAACCCACAAAGTTACTTCCCCATTCCAGCTTGACACAATCACACACAGCTACAACTGCAGAGCTTCCCAACTGGAATAGTCCTCCCACTTCCATAGATATAATACCAAAATGAGGCCTTTCAATGGATTTTAATCATGCTCCACTAGGCACAAGTCTCTCATTTAATTGAAGTGGGCATATGGTAGCCATTGGATTATATGTGCTTCCTGCACCTTCATACCTGCTGACAGATGCGCAATTTATCCAACCCAGCACCTTTCAATCAGATGGCAAAGTTCAGAAGGCCACACCCCTCCCATGTCCTGTACCCACAATATCTACCATAAGACACAATCCTTGTAATATTAAGCAGTGCACAAATGTAAGTTATTATCTCACCATGAACTGTCTGAAGTGGCTTTCCACACTGTTCAACTGAATGAAAGTTATCCTCAGCCTAATGTCCAGATAATACACACTTTTAATTTAATTCTCCCACTGCTCCCTGAATGCCACCCACTGCACTTCTACATGTCTTCTACACAATACACCTTTGCCATATTTTTGGAGGAACCATTATGTGCAGTAGCAACAGTAAGGAACAGTCAACAAGCTTTGAATAGCATGAAAGAAATTTACGGATTAGTATTGGTAGACTCATTTTGTACCACAAGGCCTCCACACTGTCAAACGTGATCTGTCTATCTGAGTTTAAATCGGGCAAGGCATCACAGCCCTTTACACCATTACACACTCCCTGTAAAGGTCAGACTGATTACTTACCAATCACCATTACATTGCAATTACACAATTCAGTTTGAAACTGAGCTAGCAGGGTGATGACAGAAAGACTTAGTAAGCTATTTCCCTGACTATAATGGATTGAGTCTTTGAATTTTGCAGCATTTTTGCTGTATCAGTTTTAATCTGTTGAAGTAAATAGTACATGGTGCAAATCTGTATTTTCTTTTTAGTAGATTTCTTTTAAAGAAAATCTAGACTACAATCCCATGTGGTGCTAGTTGACCAGGTATAATATATAATGGAAAACGTGATGTAGCAAAATGAAATATCACTGGGTTTGACTAGAATGCATGTTTTATCTGAGCTACTGTGTTCATTACCCAGTCGGTGTCATCAGGATTAAAGGTTTGTTTCAATAATTAATTATTTTTTTAAATTGACCCTGAATTGCTGTTTATTTCATTTCTCCAAAGTAGGGGTAAATGGAAAGGAAGGACTCATCTGTCTTTCACCTTTTTCACCTTTTATTCCAAATGTGACATTTTCACTGATGCTAAAAATAAAGTCTTCAAGAAGAAATGCACAATGCAGCACAAAAGTGGTTGTGTAACATTTTTCAGTGCTAAGCTGACATGACTTACATAATGTAATAAAATCTTTGGAATTGCTCCTTTTTTAAGGACTTTAGGACTTCTCTTAGTTACATTATTTTGTTTCTGCTTTGTCTCACAATTTTCCTGCCTTCCCTTTTTCTGAATCCCCTCTTCATTCCAATTTTCTTATTGCTTGGTGCATGCTTTTCTTCTGTTTCTATTGGGATAGAATCTGATTAAGTTCTATCCATTTTGTGGATACAAACCGTGTGCAAACAATATCGATTTAGCGTTGGAATGACTTCCACCCAATGTACTTAGGCATTGGTCCCACTGCTAAATCTATGTGCTGCATTGTTATGGCACCCTTGCATCTGTTGAAAAGTGGGATTGGCAGTCTGAATATTGTTATTGTGCTTGTCAAATAGTCCCTTGTCATGATCAGCATTCCTCAGCATTCCAGTAACTAATGGTAAATATGTTTACCTCTTAAAAATCTTTGCATGGATTCAGAATAAAAAAGTGTGTTTCCCTCACCGTATAGTCCAGGTGATGCATTCCCTTCCATTGCCTGTTGCAAAATTTATCTGATGTAGGCAACCTGATGTTCAATGTTTCAGAAGTGTAGGCAACCCATGGAGATGTGCCAAACATCAACAGTTCACCCTTAATATTTAGATGAGGCCTGAGGCTCTATTTTCAGGCTGGTCATGGGCTTCCCTTTTCTCCTGGGATCTGTGTCTGTAAAAAGCCCCAGATTAAATTCCCCCTGTTGGTAAAACAAAATTAGTAGAATGGTTATAGATCAAACTGATGGATGCATGGAAACAATCAAATACCCAGGTAGTTTTTCTGTTAGGGTGAAGAAGATAGTGTCACATAGATTTAGGGGGATTGCAGCTTAAGATCTCGAAGGTCTACAATCTGTGTTCTCTTCATTATTTCAGTAGCAAAGTCCATATTCAATAACTGTAATAAACTACATTTTGCTTAAGACAGAAACCTTTTCTTTGAAGATCATCAGGAGGTTTTCCTTTACCAAACTAGAACAAGCAGGCCCTGTAGATGCTTATCAGGAGAGAGGATAATGGCAGAAATCTACCAGATAGCTCAGACAACATGATGAGCGATGGTGAGGTAATATCTAATAAACACTCTGAACTTGAATTTGTGTTGAGATTGTCGCCATGTGTTATGACTCCAACAGATGGTAAAATGGATGAGTTGAATTCTAACATGAAGTCTAGGTAATAATTTCTATTTTTGAAATTTGATCACTATGTTCAGTTATTGAATGTATTCACATTAAACTGTCATAAATTCATAATGACATTTTTACAAAAAAAATTGCACATAAAAAGAGAAAACAATAGCTTTATATAAGGCAATTTGGAAGATTGTGTCATAAACAGCACAAAGCAACACCCAGCAATATCCTTCACAGATGCTCAAGCACGGTGGAGGATCAGTCCTATTTTCACTTTAAACTTTCTTACTCATCCAATGAGATTACAAGTGTTTCCTTTCAAGAATGACCTGAACAGTCACCAGACATTATTCATCCACAGAGAGACAGGTTAACTCACTATTTTTTTACTAAATTCCAAGAAAAACTCTGGGCTTTTTCCAGTTATGCCTACTCGTACTGCTAAAAGAGTTGAAGATTTGTTTCTCTGATGGCTTGGAAATGACCAAAAACTAAAACTGCCTTTCAACAAGTGGGAATATCTTTCTTTTTATGAATGGAAACTTCTTATGGCCCTGGCCTCTCTTCCAGTACGTTATAAAATATCAAATTATGAAGATTTCAACAACTAGCTTACCAGGGACTTTGTCTAGTCATTTGTTTAAATCGCGTGCTTTCTTGAGGTGCTATTTTGAACTCACTGTTAAAAAATGACTTTTTGACCAACCAGCCCTCTAACCTGTGTGACTGTTGGGAGCTGCTCCAATATTCTATGCGTGGCATTAGCATCGGCTTGCCAATGGCTTCGGTTCTGGAGGTCGCTATCATAGCCTGAGCAGCTAATGAGAAAATTAAAGGGAACACTGTTTCTGACTTTTATTTAAAAAATTCACAAAACTGAAGCCAAAAATCCATTTACCTCTATTTTAGAAGCCAACATCCCAAATAGTAATATTACAAATCATATCCGCTTAATAAATATTATTTGTGGTACTGGACGATCGGATCAAGATATCATAGCTCCCCATTGGAAGGCCTAATTAACTGATACAATTGGATTAGCAACAATGGACTGATAGGGAAGCATGAATCCAAAGAGATTCATAAGTTGTGTGTATTGAAGCCAGATGTCTGTGTAAGAATCTGTTGCACCGAGCAAATAACGTTGTAGAGACCTCAATTAAAAACCTTAGCACTTTTTCCACATTGTTTTCATTCAAATATAAGATGTATCATGTACTTACTATAAGAGTGCTTCGCAAGCTTTTTCACACAGTGACCCAATTTTGAGATATGGACATTTACTCGACTCCAAAGTGAGAATTGTCAGGAGTGGGTGGAAGACCTGTGAGAGTGGGATGGGGAGTGGTGGTGTTCTGAGTAAATGAGTGCAGAACACTGTTGTTATAACTCAGTCAGAGTTCTGTGGAGCCCATTACTGCTTTTGGAGCTCACAATCCCAAAATTTCAGCTTGTGGCCAAGTGGGCTCCTGATCCCACTTTGAGAAACCCTGTACCATAAAATTGTGCAATTATAGCAGTTGCACAGTTACTTATTAATTTCTTAAATTTACCTTAGAAATATGTTCAATAAAAATTTACTTCTTGATGGAAACAAGCCCTAATTTCTGGAGATAATGCAATTTCTTAGTTTGCTTGTCTAGTATGCTCACTACCCATGGATTGGTCAAGGAACCTTAGCTGGAAAAATGTAAGAATCCTGAATGCGTTAACAGTTGCACAATCTATTTCAAGTAATCAGTCAGCCATGTCATGTGGCTCATTAATGCTTGCTAGGTGTGACATGCATTCATATATTCAGGGCCCATTCTCCACAAACAGAAGTTATATGCTCAGGCCTTGCACCTTAATGAATTACCCAGGAGCTGGGGAAGCTGATAGTGCTCGCATTGCATTCTCTATGGCAATGACTCATCCAATCAGAATCAACTTGCTCTTCCATTAACATGTTTTCTCCTGTAAAACCATAAAACATAGGAGCAGAAGTAGGCCATTCAGCGCCTTGAGTCTGATCTGCCATTCACTGTGGTCTTGGCTGATTTGAGAATGCTCAATTCCGCTTTCCTGCTTTTCCCCTTAACCACTGATTCTTTTAGATTAAGAACTTGTCTATCTCAGCTTAAAATATATTTAACCACCCAGCATGACAGCTCCCTGCATTAAAGAATTCCAGATTCACTACCCTCTGAAAAAAGAAATTGATCCTCATGTCGTGGTGACCCCTTATTCTGAAAATATATACCTTATTCTGAAAAATCTGGACCTTGACTCTCCCACAAGGGAAAACAACCTCATCACATCTACCTTACCAAGCCCCCATAAAAACCTTGTTTGTTTCAAAAAGATAATTCTTCTAAACTTCAATGATTAATGGCCAAAACTGTGCAACATCTCCTCATAGAAGTATATGTTATGATTGTTCACAGTTTGTCAGTTTTGTACTTGTCTTGATGAGTACAAGATTAACATCTTTACCAGCATGCATTTCTTTCAGCAATATTCAAACATATTGACATAAAGTGCTTTTTATTTATTTTAGTTTTTAGGTTTGATGGAAAAGATTTTCATTTGCTGATAGTTAAAAATAAGCTTGAAACTCATCATTAAAATTGTCAAGTCATTATAATTTATTTTGACATTTTATGCCTTGCTTTAATTCAAGCATAGTATTTCAATTTATGATTTTGAATTACCTGATATATTGCAGATGATTTTCCCCTAGAGTTTCCACAAAAGTTGTGCCAGTACATTGCCAGCTTGGGCCTTAATGCTTTGGATCAGATTGAGAAGATGCAAACTGTTCTATATTATAAAGAAATCAGCATCTTGTCTTTACAAACTGAAGTGCTAGCATACATGCTGAGCTGTAATTGTCCAAAGCTCAAAGTTTGGAATTTTGGGATGATGCAGTAATAGGTGTAGAAACCATTTTAAATTAAAACTTTAAGACAAAGGCATTGACATAGTCTTGTGTGGTTTTAAATATATAAACATACTTAACATACAAATGCCAATATTGTCCAAGGTCCAAGCCCATGAAAACACAATAATGATAATCATCCTGTTTATAATTAGTTCTAACCGTATTGCTTCATTGTTGCATAGGTATTCTTTTACTTCTTTCTAAGTTAGCATTTGGCCAATTTCTTTTCAATTATCATGAATCAGAAGTACAATATGATGAAATATTTTTGGAATAAGGTCCTTCTATACAGAGTCACAAACAAAAGCATGGTGTGGAAGTAAGTATGACTGCTCTTCCAAGGAGTATGATAAATTGAATGGCTCCCTTCTCGGTTGTAAATGTCTATGGTCTAAATCCTGTTTACCACAAAGCTACAGAATGTCAATCCTGTTCTTTTCCCATTTATAGCATCTATTGTTCTTTTAATTCGATTCAGAATTGGAGTTTTGACTATCCTTGGGTGCAGGTTGACAATATTTTGTCAATTAAAATAAATTAGTCCTGTTGAGAGATTGAATATTTCAGGGAGAAAATGAGCTGATTGTCAGGTAGTATATTAGGTTTTGATATTCAGCTATGCAGAACATTTCTTGTTCCTATCCTACTTGGATCACTCCCCATTATTCTTTCTCCAGTACATCAATGACATAATTGGTGCTGCTTCCCTCTCTCTTTCGGAATTGGAAAAAATGATCAATATTGCTTGCAATTTTCACCTGCCATTATCTTCACCTGGTCCAGCTCTGATTCCTCCCTTACCTTCCTCATCATCTCTGTTTCCATTTCTGGAGATAAACTGACCACCAATACCCTCACTTCAAACCTACCAAACCTATCACAGTTAACTGGACTCTACATCCTCACACTCTGCTTCCTGTAAAGACTCCATTCCATTCTCCACATTCTCCCTTTCTGTCATATTTGCCCTGACAATGCCATCTTCCACAGACAGGTGTCAGAACATCCACATTTTCCTTATCCGTGAAATCCCCACTACCATGGTTGACTGGGCCCTTAGCCATGTTCGGCCCTTTTCGTGCACTTCTGCACTTGGCCCTTCTCTTCTCTCCCACAACAGGGACAGGGTCCTCCAGTCATCACTTACCACCTTTGCAGCCTCGCCATCTGAAAGGATTGCAAGCTGCCATACCATCACCTCCAATAGGATGCATGTTCCAGACATACATTCCCCTCCCTTCCCTTGTCAGCTTTCGGAAGGGACTGTTCTCTTCAGGACAGTGTTCCCTCCTTCATTCCCAGAACCCCTCACACTACCATTATATCTTTCCATGCAATCACAGAAAGTATAACACCTCCCAATTTACCTCGTCCTTCTTCACTATCCAAGATCTCAAGTGAAGCAGAGGTTGGACCTGCGCTTCACTCAATCTTGACTACCATATTCACTGCTCACAATGCGGTCTGCTCTGCATTGAGGAGATGAAACATAGACTGCACAACTGCTTTGCAGGAGACCTGTACCTGAGCTTCCAGTTACCTGCCACTTCAACACACCAACCTGTTCCCGTGCCAACATTTCTGTCTCAGGCCTGCTGCATTGCTTCAGCGAGTCTCAGCACAAGCTCCAAAACAATATCTCATTTTCTGCTTGGGGACTCTGAAGCCTCTAGGACTCAATATCTTTTTCAAGAACTTTAGAGCCTGATTCCATCATTCCATATTTTTTTACCCAGCCCTGCACCTGGATTCTGTCATGACATAGTCACCCATTCTCACCGTACTCCCAGGCCCACAATCATATTATATGGGTTGCATTCAACTTAACTAACCCATTTTCTTACTCTTAGCTCTTACTTTCACTTATCCTGCTTTTCTTCTGTCCTGGCCTGCTATCCATAATGTTGTTGTTTCCCCACCCCTTTCATAACTCTTTGGGCTCTATCACCACCTATCTGCTCAATGTATCATTCCTCCTCCCACTTCATCTTCATCATAAATGCCACATTCTCCTAGTTACTAAAAATTCTGATGAAGAGTCATCAGGCTCAAAACTCTGCTTTCTTCCCACAAATACTGCCAGACCTGCTGAATTTCACCAGCAACTTCTGTCAGATCTCCAGCATCTGTTGTTCTTTGTTCCATTGCTGTAATTTAGAAGTGGCAGTCATGAAACTGGATCTGTGCCAAAATTCCAAACTCAAATGGCATGAAAAAGTTAGTGAAGATTTTGCCAAAACAAAACATAAAATGAGCAATGCAGCACATGCTGTATCATCTTTAATGAATTTGAGTCAGATTATCAGCATTACATTGCAACTATTGGCTGTCAAAAATACAAGTAGCTGGTCAGGACAGATTTGATTCAAGGATCAAGGCTCCATTAGCACTTTGCAGTAGAAATTGCAAGTGCATTGCAAGTGAACCAGTATGGACTCCAACAGGCCACTGGCCCTTATAAGGATATGCCACTATCAAATACAAGTTTCAGGTCTTAGTCAGTACTGTATGAACATGATGCTCCACACAAATATCAAGGCCACACCGTTTTGCAGATAAGAAGGACAACATCTTAGGAAGATCTTGAGAATGTGGTTTAAATAACCACAAATTATATGTTAATGGATTTTAACAAAGAAATATAATATTAGGGCTTTCTTTCTCGCCTGGTGCTCCCGCTGAGGAGACCTGGATATTGGCAGCAGAAATTCAGGGTGCACTGTGCAGTGTCTGATTCGACTGTGTGTCTTTCAACTGTTTGATTTTAACCCTTTCCCTGATCCACTGAACTGATCACAGCAAAACACTGGTATCAAAGAAAAGACAGGAATTATTTCGACAAATAATTATCCACATTTAAGGTATGCCAGCTTAAACTTTTCAAATATTCCTACATTAAGTCATGGAAAATACTCTAATAAGGGTGGGTCATTGGTCAGCTATAGAGCATACCCAAGAGATGGCCCAAAGATAGATTGGTTCTTGATGAGTAAGGGGAGCAAGGGTTATGGCGAGAAGTCAGGAGAATGGTGTGGAGAAATGCATCAGCCTTGATTGAATGTTGGAGCAGAATGAATGGGCTGAATAGCCTACTTCTGCTGCTATATCTCCTGGACTTATGGTCAAAGTGTTACACTCAAATTATTCCAGCTGTCAAACATAAATCAAGCAAAGAAATTGAACCATTTAATGCAAAATTAAAAGATGAATTTCTTGTGAATCTGCCTACACAATAAAAACCTTGCAGAAATATTGAAGATTGTGTTGACTAGGAATGTGTGGCACAAAGAGAATGCTCTGCACCTTATGTGTAGTTCACTTGTAATGTGTTAATAGATGTTTGTGCTCAATTACATATTTTGGGAGAACAATATCTATCCTCCCTCAGAACTCACAATATGTTCACTATGTAAGAAATACATTTAGAAAGTATCATTAAATGAATGCGTTTAAAATCATAAAAATTAAAAAGAATCCTAATGCCATATGTTAAATTGCGTTAACTCACAGAAACAGTAATTTCTATGTGCTATCCAAAATAACTCATACCGTGAGTTACGTACCCTTACCATTATCCCAAGTGTAATTGTCATAAATTCAGTTCACTCTATCACTGATCAACCATGATAGGAGTGAGCAATTGGATCAGTGTTAATAAAAGTTATTAATCTGGAAGATTGAAGAATGTCATCTAGAAATTGCCAATTCAACTTCCAGTGGCAGATTACTTGTCCTATTTGTGTACACTCAAATGGATAATGTGGTGTTCAATACCCAGAACAAAGCTGTGCCTTGGTAGCTGGCATCAGCATTATGGAATGCCAGGGCTTATTTGGCTGCAGGGTGTAATGTGTCCTGGAAACATGTGTAGCAGTATCTATTTTGCACTAGGTCCATTAAGTACTTCCCCACCCCCACAACACTAAAACATATAAATTTTACTCTGGCTCAGAGTAAAAACGCTTGCCTCTTAGTCAGAAGACTTTTGGCTCGAGTCCAATGCCAGTATCTGAATGCAAAAGTTCGGTTAACTCGCCAATGAACTGCTGGAGCAGTGATGCATTGCATGAGTCATTATGACTGTTGAGTTAAAAGTGAAAGGTCTTGCAGTATATTTTTCAGGAATTACAGAGAATGCAACAATAAACATAAAAAGGTCATGTCTTTTTTGATATTAAGTATGAGACCAACTGATTAACTTCCTATACTTTTTCTCTCTATTCCACTATTAGACTACACCAAACCTCCTCTACCTAACACCTTCCACCCCATCCTAACCCTGCACACTTGTTTCTTTCTTTAGTGTCTCACCTATCTTGTTCACTTCATACTGTTTCCAAGTTCATCTTGTCTTTATTCATTGACCCTATTCCCAGTAAACTGCTTACCACTCATCTTCCCTTTCTTGTCTCTATATTCGCTGATGTTGGTAATGTTTTCTGTTTTCAGGTCTTGCTCCTCTCTCCCTTAAATTGGCCATCATCACCCTTTCCTCAACAGTCAGAGACTGAGGGGTGACCTTATAGAGATTTATAAAATCATGAGGGGCAGGGATAGGGTGATTGGACAAGGTATTTTCCCCAGTGTAGAGAAGTCTGAGAGGGGAAAGATATAATAGGGACCTAAGGGGCACCATTTTCACACTGAGGTTGGTGCATTCCAATCTGCCATTAGAACTTGAATTGGCAATTTCTGGAAGACATTCTTCAATCTTCCAGATTAATGACTTTTATTTGCACTGATCCAATTGCTCACTCCCATCATGGTTGAACAGTGATAGGATGAACTGAATTTATGACAATTACACTTGGGATAATGGCAAGGGTATGCAACTCGCAGTATGAGTCATTTTGAATAGCACATAGAAATTACTGTTTCTGTGAGTTAATGCAATTTAACATATGGCATTAGGATTCTTCTTAATTTTTATGGACTTTAAATATATTCACTTAAGAATACTTAATGGAATGAGCTGCCAGAGGATGTGGTGGAGGCTGGTACAGTTGCAGCATTTATGGGTACATGAATAGGAAGAGTTTAGAGGGATATGCGCTAAATGTTAGCAAATGGGACTAGATTAGTTTAGGATATCTGGTCAACATGAACGAATTGGGCCGAAGAGTCTGTTTCCGTGCTGTACAACTGTATGACTCTATAAATCAACTCTTTAACCTCCACTATCCAAATAATCTGTGACTCCATCATCAAATTTCCTTTTCCCTCAATATTCTTTGAATAGTTTTTCTCCTAAATTCATGCTTCTCTATTATGAAATTTCATGTTTGAAGCTCTGCCATAGTACTGAAACAACTCTTATCAAAGTTATAAATGGCATCCTATGTGACTGAGATAAAATGGAACTATCTCTTATCATCCTTTTCAACCTGTAGGCAGTCTTTAAATGCATCCTGCTTCTCTAACACTTCTCCACTGCAGTGCTGCTGGGTTCTCACCTGGTTCTATTTTTATCTGATGTATTATCACCCTTGGAGTTTGTCCCTTGAAAAGCTCAGTTTACAAATGAGATAAGTATTACAACGTGCCACAAGTTCCCTGCACTAGAGCACTCGAGGCACAGACTGTGTCTGGAGATTACACAGAACTATATATACTTGTTTGCTGTAACTTAACATCCCGGAGATCTTCAATCCATATACTTAATTTGTGTTACACTGAGGGCAAGAATATTATTACATTATTTATCTAAGCATAACTTACAGTGGCTTCTGTTCACGTTCCCACACCATTGTGTTCAATATCCCCCAAGGATCTATCTGTGGATTTCCTATTCCTCATTTAGTTCTATCCCTTGGGGCATCATCTGAAAGTACAGCAATGTTTTCTGTATGTAAGTTGATGGCATCCAGCTCTACATCACAAATGCATTTCTCAACTTCTCTACTACTGCTAAATTATCAGATTATTTATCCAACTTCCAATACTAGATTCGAAGTAATTTCCACCGTTTGTATATTGGGACAGCTGAAGTGATTGTCTTCATTCCCTGCTCCAAACTTCAATAACCATTGATTCATTGCCCTCCACAGCAGTTGTCTGAAACTAAATTAGACTATTTGCAACCTTTGTGTCATTGTCAACACTGAGATGAATTCGTCATCATTGCTCAAACATCATTCAACCTTGCTTCTCCCTCAGCTGATCTGCAACTAAAATCCTCATCTGTATCTCAGATTTGACCATTTTAATGCACACTGGCTAGACTTCAAAATGGTATCCTTCATAATTTTAAGGTCATGAAAATTTGCTGCCTTGTTTTTACTGTCATCAAATCCCACTCCCCTATCACCTGTAATCATTGATTAGCATTGACTCCCAGGCAAGCAATACCTTGTTTCTAATCATTTTTGTTTCAAATCATGTAATGGCCTTGTCCCTCCCCAGCTCTGTAATCTTCTTCAGCCCCACACCTCGTGTGGCATTGATGCTTCTCTAATTCTGATCTCCTCAACATGTTCAATTTTATTCCTTCACATGTTTCAGGTGCCTAAGCCCTAAGGACTGGTATTGCATTCCCCCAAAGCTTAGTGATCATCTACATTTCCCTCACCAATTAAGACCCTTCTTAAACCTACAACTTTGAACAAGCTTTTGGCTTTGATTCCTTCTTAAATTGACCCTTATACATAAGCGTGCCAGTCACACACAAGGATTGATGAATAATAATATGTGCTCTTTAATTGAAGATGAGTCTATAAACAGGTAACGTTCACTGGCTGCTCAGTATGGGAAGTGCCATTTTACCAATTTGGCAAAGGTAATCTGGAACGTGAGTTTGTACAATGCTTAAGTGACAGTTTCCTGGAACAATATGTTACGGAACCAACTCAGGGTAGAACTATTTTGTTTCTAGTATTATGCAGTGAGATAGGATAAATTAACAATTTTATGGTGAAAGATCCACAGGGGAACAATGATCATAATGCAACTGAATTCCATGTTAAATTTGAAAACAATGTACAGTCAGTTCTGCTGTAATGCAATGGTTGCATTCTTGTCCAACCCTGCATTATAGAAAAATTGTACTTTAGAAACAGGGCTTAAAGTGTTGGTGCTATAATTGCGTTACAGCCAACACACATTTTAAAAGCTCACGCTGTACATACAGCATCTCCAAATGATCAATCACAGTACAATGAAATCGCATTGATGAAACGCATGTTATTACTGAAAAATTGTACTCTAATCAGAAACAAAATCTGAAACTTATGCCAATTACTTAATTGTGAGGAAAGTATTGGCTAATGTTGGTGGAGTAGTTAGATTGAAACATATGACAATAAATGAACAATGGGAAGTTTTAAAACCAACTATTCAAAACGTTCCATCAAAATGCATTCCACTAAAAGTTGCCACACACTATCTTGTAAGTAGTACACACTGCTGCCACTCTGATGAAAATTCTAAACATGTTGCAGAACAAGATTGTACCTGAGGACTGAGATTATTTTAGAAATCAGCAATGATCACCAAAGATTGATAAAATGGGAGAAAATTGCATATTAAAGTAATCTAACCAGGAAGATAAAAAGAGATTGTAAGAGACGTTGCAAGTATTTCGAAGTAACACACTAAGGTTACAGCAACAGATCCTTCCAAACCCATGCCCTCTACTATCTAGACGGAGAAGGACAACAGGAGCATGGACAATGTAGGAACAAAATACTGCAATACTCAAATCAGTACTGAAAACAGAAAATGCTGGAAATCACAGCAGGTCAGGCAGCATCCTTGAAGAGAGAACAAGCTAACATTTTGGGTCTAGATAACTCTTTATCAGAGCTGACGTCAGCTGTGATATCCAACATTTTCTTTTTTCAGATGCATGGACAAGTTCATTATCTTGAACTATCTGCAAGTTTGCCTCTGTAGTGATTATAATGAGGTCAGCCAGGTGAACCTCATAGAATATAAGTTCCCTGATTGAGGCTGTTAACCTGTATCACAAAGCTAGTCTTTTTTTAATCTAAAAGCTGTTCCTCAGTTCAAGGAGACTCTGTCCTTGATATTTTTCAGAGGGGTAATAAACCTGGTCGGGATCTGATCAGACTGGTTTGGTACAGAGATGAAAAGGATTTTGAGAGGCCTTTTGTTTATACGTAAACAGATGAGATTTCAGGCCAAAGTGGTCATGTTTTAGAAGTGACCTGGAGAATTAAAGGGGCGTGGTCATCTCTCTAGTTGAGTTGAGCAGTTTAGTTCAGTCCACAATTGGTTGGGAGTTCAACAGTGAGCTGTGTGGAAACTCTCTCTTCTGCCCTTCTAACTTCAACCTGTAAGCGTCTGACCCTGTTTTGTACTGTGTTTTAAAGGGAGTTTGCTGATTGGGACTGTTGTATATATTTGGAACAGCATACTTAAGTCTAGTTTGGATAGACTGAGTTCTGTAGGGGGGCTTTATTCTGTTCTTCATGTTTCATTGTGTAATTTTGTGAATAAATTTTTTGTCTTTTTTAAACTTGGTAGTTAACCTTGCTAACTTAATCCAGGTAAATTTCACTGTACACATGCCGAAAGAAATTGCAAAGTTACGGTCTGGGCTGCCTGCTTAAGAATGTTTTGAGTGGCCTGGCCTAGTCCATAACAGATTGGGGGCTCTTTGCAGGATTTTAAACATTGAGTGGAAGGTGCTAGTATCTTTATTTCAAATGCTGGTTTGGTTGGGTAGACCCAACCAAAAATTCACTGCCTGAAGTAGTGCGAACTCATGTGAAAGAACAGAGAGTTAAAATAGCAAGTTTAGCAGCTGAAGTGGCTGATGATTATGAACTGGTCCATAAAACTCGATTTGGCTTCCAAAATCAGTTTCAGTCCCTGAGGGATAGAAATTGAGACAAAGAGAAATCCTCACGTGGAAAGGGAAAGGTAGATCTCACTGAGGATCATAAGGATAACTTACCGCAGGGTAAAAAAGAAACTCTAGAGGGGGACAAACAAGTTAAAAAGCTCCGGTGTTTTCATTGTAATAAAGTTGGCCACACAAAATCACAGTGTTGGTGGGCAAGGAGAAAGCCAGATGTAGGAAAATTGTACAAGCCTGGGAGTTTTGTTGAACTAATAACAAAAAGTACAAGGGAAGTTAGATAACTACCTCAGAGTGTACAAGATGATCAGAGGTTGATTAAGAGGGAAGTGTCAGATCTTCTTAAAAATATATTCATGCAAGGGTAAAGTTTATTCACATTGGGCAGGAGCAGTTAGTAAGGAGGTTACATTATGAAGGAAAACAGGATCTTCTCAGACTATAATGCCGAAGGATGAGGAGATATGTACTCCTGAGACTCTATTGCCAGAAAAGGTACTGGCAACAAGAATTCATGGTGAGACAAAAAGTGCTCAATTATGTAAGGTGAGGCTAGAGTGTCCAGAGAAGAGCGGAGAATCTGTGGTAGGAGTATTGGACAAACTCTTGGCTCCAGGAATACAATTTGTCCTTGCAAATGATATAGCTGATTCACCGGTCAGTGTGCTGCCTACTCTAGTAAAAAGCCAGTGGAAATGCAGACAACTGAAGACATGAAGAATGTTTTTCCAGGAATTTTCTCGGATTGTTTGATCACAAGATCACAGAGGCGCAAGCTGATGCAGGAGGGATCAAAAAGCACAAGTAAGGAAGCTGACATGATGTTACCCAAGACTTTTTTGATCAGATAAGTGGCACACAGAAGGAGCAAATAGGTAAACATGCCAGTATCGTTAGCTCTGCTAAACTGATTGAATTACAGTAGAAAGATCAGAACTTAAAACAGTTACATCAAAAGGCATTTACAGAGAAGGAAAGTGAATGCATTTGTTAAGTGTGTTATTACTTAACAAATAATGTCTTAATGAGGAAATGGAGACCAAGACACATTCAAGCAGGTGAGAAGTAGGTAGAGATTCATCAAATTGTTTTGCCAGTAAGGTATAGAAAGGAGGTGCTGCGAGTGGTGCATAAGCTATCACTTGGATGTCACTTAGTGGTGAGAAAAACACAGGCTACAATACAAAGACACTTTTACTGGCCAGGACTACACAAAGATGTAGTTGAATTTTGCCAGATGTGTCATACATGTCAGTTAGTCAGAAAACCACAGGCAGAAATAAAACCTGCACTTTTAATACCTATTCCAGCATTTGAGGAACCTTTCACAAGAGTCTTGATTGATTCCGAAGGTCCCCTATCTCAAACAAAAAATGGTAATAAGTATTTATTAACAATAATGGATGCGTTGACTAAATTTCTAGAGGCAATCTCATTATGCAACATCACAGCAAAAAGGGTTGTAAAAGAATTACTTCAATTTTTTACTAGATATGGACTACCAATAGAGATCCAGTCAGATCAAGGATCACACTTCACATCCAAACTATTCAAAGAGGTTATGGATAGTTTGAGAATAAAGCAATTCAAATTACTGCATATCATCTGGAATCACAGGGAGCTCGAGAGAGATGGCATCAAACACTAAAGACCATGTTGTGGGTTTTTGGTCAGGATTGTCCAGATTATTGGGATAAGGGAGTTCTGTTTGTACTTTTTGATATCAGAGATGCACCGAATGAATCAATCAAATTCAGTCCATTTGAATTAATTGTTGGGCATGAAGGAAGAGGATCATTAAAATGGATTAAGGAGACATTAATAAGTCAGAATGCAGAGACCACCCATTTGGACTATGTGTCAAATTTTAGAGAATGATTAAATAGAGCTGGAGTGTTGGCTAGACAGCATTTAAAGGTATCACAGCAGACAATGAAACGGAAGCAGACAAGAAATCACAAATTCGTAAGTTTGCAATTGAGAATAAAATATCAGTGTTACTTCCAGTGACAGGTGAGCCTTTAAAAGCCAGGTTTAATGAACCTTATCAAATCGAGTGGAAATTGAGTGAGGTGAACTATTTGATAAGGACTCCAGACAGGAAGAAATCTCAATGTGTGTGTCATGTGAATATGTTGAAAAGGTATTTTGATAGGGAAGGGAAGCAAGAGGAGAAGGTGTTAATGATTACAGCACAGAAGGAAGAACCAAGTTCAGAGGATTCTGAATTAGACATTCCTCAAATCACATTGGACAATGGGGAAGTTGTCAAAAATTGGGATAAATTATTGAGTTACATTCCACAAGAAAATCGAAATGACCTGAAAGCAGTATTACTATCATATGGGGAGACATGTGGAAATAAACTGGGAAGTACTACCCTAATTGTGCATGATGTAGAGATAGGAGATGCTGTTCTGTTTAAGCAACATCCTTACAGGCATAACCCTCTAAAGTTGGCACAGGTTCAAAAGGAGATAGAGCACATGCTCCAAGATGGCATAATCGAGGTGAGTTACAGTGTCTGGAGTTCACCCATAGTCACGGTGCCAAAGCCAGATGGTACACAACGCTTATGTGTGGACTATCCCAAAATCAATGCCTGATGTAGATCCAGTCCCACGATTGGAGGATTATGTCAAAACAATGGAACCGGCAACTTACATTTCTAAGTGGGACTTGCTCAGAGGCTACTGGCAAGTACCTCTGTCAGAGAGAGCAAAGGCGCTTTTGGATTTCGTAACGCCAAATCAGTTCAATATCATGCCGTTTGGTATGAAAAACACTCCAGCCACATTTCAGAAATTAACTAATAAGGTCATTGCCGGATTACCCAAATGTATTATTGATGATCTGGTGATTTTTAGTCACTCATGGAAAGAACATTTACAGCATTTATTGGACTTGTTTGATCGACTTCGGAAGGCAGGCTTGATGGTAAACCTAACTAAAAGTGAATTTGCCAAAGCCCAAGTCACCTTCCTGGGCCATGTTATTGGATATGGACAAATGGCCCCATGAGATGCAAAAATGAAAGTAATTGGGGAATTTCCCACACCATCAACAAAAAAAGCAGTACTATGATGCCTGGGATTGAGTGGATTTTACCGAAGGTGATGGACTGTCAGGAGAATGTAGCACTGACAGCCAGGTTTCTGGTACCGAGAATGGCTCTGATGTATCAAGGGCTATGTCAGCTTCTAAGCAATCGATTGTGATACAGGACTGTCTAGTCACAGGCACAGACAGATGTTTCTGCAGCCGACTGTGAGAAATCAGAATGGTGTGTTGCCTCCCTGGTGCCAGGATCATGGATATCTTGGAGGGTGCAGAATGTTCTCAAAGGGGAGAGGGACCAGCAGGAGGTCATTGTACACATTGGAAATAAAAACACAGGAAGAGGTAAGGACCAGGCTCTAAGGAGAGTTTATAGGAAGCGAGGTAGGAATTCAAAAAGTAGGTCCTCGAGAGTAATAATAACTGGATTACTCTTGGTACCACGAGCTAGTGAGGGGAGGAATAGGAGGATAGAGCATATGAATGCATGGCTGAGGAGCTGGTACAGGGGAGAAGGATTTACATTTTTAGATAATTGGAATATCTTCTGGGGTAGAACCGACCTGTACAAGGACAGATCGCACCTGAATTGGAAGGAGACTAATATATTGGCAGGGAGATTTGCTAGAGCTGCTCGTAAGGATTTAAGCTAGTAAGATGTGGGGCGTGGGAGGGGAGACCCAGGGAAATAGTGAGGAAAGAGATCAATCTGAGGCTGGTACAGTTGGGAAAAGGAGCGGGTCAACCAGTCAAGGCAGGCAGGAACAAAGCAGAGAACAAGGTAAGACTGATAAATTAAACTACTTATTTAAATACAAGAGGCCTAACATGGAAGGCAGATGAACTCAGGGCATGGTTGGGAACATGGGACTGGGATATAGTAACAATTACACAAACATGGCTCAGGGATGGACATGACTGGCAGCTCAATGTTCCAGGATACAAATGCCAAAGGAAGGACAGAAAGTGGGGCAAGAGTGGAGGGGAGTGATGTTTTCGATTAGGGATAACATTACTACTGTACTTGGGGACAGTATTCCTGGGAATATATCCAGGGAATTATTTCAGTCAAACTGAGAAATAAGAAACAGATAATCACCTCAAAGTTTGTGCGAAGATTTGTAGCTC
>NC_057714.1:65009145-65010998 GCF_004010195.1 Chiloscyllium plagiosum
TAGTAGCCACACACGCAGACAACAGGCAACATGAATTCGACTGGGCCAACACTACTATTATAGGGCAAGCCAGACAGAGAACAGCCAGGGAATTCCTAGAGGCATGGCATTCATCCACAAACTCCATCAACAAACACATCGACCTGGACCCAATATACCAACCACTACAGCGGACAGCTGAAACTGACAACCAGAAGCGGCAGGGACAGACCACTATAAACACTGGAGGAAACATCAAAGAAGCGCTTCGCAGGAGGCTCCCAAGCACTGATGATGTCGCCTAGCCAGGGGACGAAACGTTTGCAACAAAAACTTCCAGCTCGGCGAACAGAACCACAGCAGGTAATCACCTTATTGGAATTGTGCCATAAACCTCCACTCCCCCAATAGTCAGCAGTAAATTGAGAAACAAATTTATAAGGAGATCGCAGTTATCTGTAAGAATAATAGAGTGCTTATGGTAGGGGATTTTAACTTTCCAAACAGAGACTAGGACTGCTATTGTGTTAAGGGCTTGGCTGGAGAGGAATTTCTCAAGTTTGTGAAAGAAGGTTTTCTATTTCAGGATAAAGGTGCAAAACGTAACCTAATCTTGGGAAATAAGGCAGGGCAGGTGACTGAGGTGTCAATGGGGGAGCACTTTGGGGCCAGTGACCATAATTCTATTAGTTTTAAAACAGTGATGGAAAAAGATAGACCAGATCTAAAAGTTGAAGTTCTAAACTGGAGGAAGGCTAATTTTGATGGTATTAGACAAGAACTTTGATTGGGGGGTTGATGTTTACAAGTAAAGGAACGGTTAGAAAATGGGAAGCCGTCAAAAATGAGTTGATGAGAGTCCAGAGACAATATGTTCCTGTTAGAGTGAAGGGCAAGGCTGGTAGGTGGAGGGAATGCTGGATGACTCGAGAAATTGAAGATTTGGTCAAGAAAAAGAAGGAAGCATATGTCAGATATAGACAGGATAGATCGAGTGAATCCTTAGACAAGTATAAAGATTGTAGGCGTGTACTTCAGAGGGAAATAAGGAGGGCAAAAAGGGGACAGGAGATAGCTTTGGCAAATAGGGTGAAGGAAAATCCAAAGGATTCTACAGCAACACTATGTGATGGATGGCAGTTATAGGAAGGGGGGAAAGTCTTAGATACAGTCACATAGATAGGTTAACTACAGGAAAGGTAAGAGAGGTAGGCAGCTAGTGCAGGAGTCATTTGTGAATATACCCATTTCAAACAGGTCTGGTGTTTTGGAAAATGTAGGGGGTGATGGATTCTCAGGGGAACGTAGCACCAACAGTCAAGTTTCTGGTATTGAGACAGGCTCTAATGCAATGAGGGGTACGTCGGCTTCCAAGAGATCAATTGTATTAGGGGATTCGGTAGTCAGAGGTATAGACAGACGTTTCTGTGGCCAGCAGAGAAAAGCAGAATGGTGTGTTGTTTCCCTGGTGCCAGGATCAAGGATGTCTCCGAGACGGTGCAGAATATTCTCATGGGGGAGAGAGGCCAGCAGGAGGTCATTGTCCACATTGGAACAAACGACATTGGAAGGGAAAAGATTGAGATTCTGAAGGGAGATTACAGAAAGTTAGGCAGAAATTTAAAACAGAGGTCCTCAAGGGTAGTAATGTCACTCCCAGTGCCAAGAGCGAGTGAGGGCAGGAATAGGAGGATAGAGCAGATGAATGCATGGCTGAGGAGCTGGTGTATGGGAGAAGGATTCACATTTTTGGATCATTGGAATCTCTTTTGGGGTAGAAGTGACCTGTGCAAGAAGGACAGATTGCACCTAAATTGAAAGGGGATTAATATACTGGCAGGGAAATTTGCTAGAACTGCTTGGGAGGATTTAAA
>NC_057714.1:65012862-65023481 GCF_004010195.1 Chiloscyllium plagiosum
GTCTCAGTACAGTATGGCAGTCTCAGCACTGGATGGCGGTCTGAGCACTGTATGGCGGTGTCAGTACAGTACGGCAGTCTCAGTAAAGTATGGCAGGCTCAGTCAAGTATGGCGGTCATAGCACAGTATTGCAGTCTCAGCACAGTATGGCGGTATCAGCACAGTATGGCAGTCTCAGTACAGTATGGCAGTCTCAGTACAGTATGTCCCTCTCAGCACTGTATGGTGATCTGAGTACAGTATGGTGGTCTCAGCACTGTTTGTCGGTCTCAGCACAGTATGGCGGTCTCAGCACAGTACGGTGGTCTCAGTACAGTATGGCAGTCTCAGCACAGTATGGCAGTCTCAGCACAATATGGCAGTCTTAGCACAGTATGGCAGTCTGACCACTGTATGGCGGTCTCAGTACAGTATGCAGTCTCAGCACCATATGGCAGTCTCAGCACAGTATGGCAATCTCTGCACAGTATGGCAGTCCGAGCACTGTATGACGGTCTCAGCACAATATGGCGGTCTCAGTAGAGTATGGCGGTCTCAGCAGAGTATGGCAGTCTCAGAACACTATGGCGGTCTCAGCACAGTAAGGCAGTCTCAGCAGAATATGGCAGTCTCAGTACAGTATGGCGGTCTCAGTACAGTATGGCAGTCTCAGCACTGTATTGTGGTCTCAGTGCAGTATGGCAGTCTCAGCATAGTAAGGCGGTCTCAGCAGAATATGGCAGTCTCAGTACAATATGGCAGTCTCAGTACAGTATGGTGGTCTCAGCACAGTATGGTGGTCTCAGCACAGTATGGCAGTCTCAGTACAGTATGGTGGTCTCACCACAGTATGGCGGTCACAGCACTGTATGGCAGTTTCAGCACTGTATGGCAGTCGCAACACTGTATGGCGGTCTCAGCACAGTATGGCAGTCACAGCATTGTATGACAGTCTCAGTACAGTATGGCAGACTCAGCAATGTATGGCAGTCTCCATACAGTATGGTTGTCTCAGCACTGTATGGCAGCCTCAGTACAGTGTGGCAGTCTCAACACAGTATGCAGCCTCAGTACAGTATGGCGGTCTCAGCACTGTATGGCTGTCTGAGCAGAATATGGCAGTCTGAGCATTGTATGGCAATCACAGTACAGTATGGTGGTCTCAACACTGTAAGGTGGTCTCAGCATTGTACGGCAGTCTCAGTACAGTATGGTAGTCTCAGCACAGTATGATGGTCACAGCAGAGTGTGGCAATTTCTGCAGTGTATGGCGGTCTCAGTACAGTATGGCAGTCTCAGCACAGTGTGGCGGTCTCAATACAGCATGGCGGTCTCAGTACAATATGGCAGTCTCAGCACAGTATGGCAATCTCTGCACTGTATGGCATCATGAGCACTGTATGGCGGTCTTAGCACAGTGTGGCAGTCTCAAAACAGTATGGCGGTATCAGCACAGTATGGCAGACTCAGCACAGTATGGCAGTCACAGTACAGTATGGCAGTCTCAGCACTATATGGTGGTCTCAGTACAGTATGGCGGTCTCAGCACAGTAAGGAGGTCTCAGCACTGTATGGCAGTCTCAGTACAGTATGGTAGTCTGAGAACAGTATGGCGGTCACAGCACAGTATGGCAATCTCTGCACAGTATGGCAGTCTGAGCACTGTATGCCAGTCTCAGCACAGTATGGCGGTCTCAGTACAGTATGGCAGTCTCAGTACAGTATGGTGGTCTCAGCACAATATGGTGGTCTCAGTACATTATGGTGGTCTCAGCACAGGATGGTGATCTCAGTACAGTATGGCACTCTGAGTATAGTATGGTGGTCTCAATACAGTATGGCGGTCTCAGCTCCATATGGCAGTCTCAGTACAGTATGATGATCTCAGAACATTATGGCAGTCTCAGCACAGTATGGTAGTTTCAGCACTGTATGACAGTCGCAGCACTGTATGGCGGTCTCAGCACAGTATGGCAGTCGCAGCACTGTATGGCGGTCTCAGCACAGTATGGCGGTCTCAGCACTGTATGGCGGTCTCAGCACAGTATGGCAGTCTGAGCACTGTATGCCAGTCTCAGCACAGTATGGCGGTCTCAGTACAGTATGGCAGTCTCAGTACAGTATGGTGGTCTCAGCACAATATGGCGGTCTCAGTACATTATGGCGGTCTCAGCACAGTATGGCGGTCTCAGCACTGTATGGCGGTCTCAGCACAGTATGGCAGTCGCAGCACTGTATGGCGGTCTCAGCACTGTATATCGGTCTCAGCACAGTATGGCAGTCTCAGTACAGTATGGCAGACTCAGCAATGTATGGCAGTCTCCATACAGTATGGTTGTCTCAGCACTGTATGGCAGTCTCAGTACAGTGTGGCAATCTCAACACAGTATGGCAGCCTCAGTACAGTATGGCGGTCTCAGCACTGTATGGCTGTCTGAGCAGAATATGGCAGTCTGAGCATTGTATGGCAGTCACAGTACAGTATGGTGGTCTCAACACTGTATGGCGGTCTCAGCAGAGTATTATAGCCTCAGCATGGTATGGCTGTCTCAGCACAGTAAGGTGGTCTCAGCACTGTATGGCAGGCTCATCACAGTATGGCGGTCTCAGCAGAGTATGGCAGTCTCAGCACTGTATGGTGGTCTCAGTACTGTATGGTGGTCTCAGCACAGTATGGTGGTCTCAGCACGGTATGGCAGTCTCAGTACAGTATGGCAATCTCAGCACTGTATGGCAGTCTCAGTACAGTATTGTGGTCTCAGCACAGTATGGCAGTCTCAGCACAGTATAGCGGTCTCAGCACTGTATGGCAATCTCAGCACTTTATGGCGGTCTCAGCACCGTATGGCAGTCTCAGTACTGTTCAGCAGTCTCAGCACAGTCTGGCAGTCTCAGCACTGTATGTCGGTCTCAGTGCAATATGGCAGTCTCAGCACAATATGGCGGTCTCAGCACGGTATGGCGGTCTCAGTTCAGTATGTCAGCCTCAGCACAGTATGGCGGTCTCAGCACAGGATGGCGATCTCAGTACAGTATGGCAGTCTCAGGACTGTTTGGCAGTCTCAACACAGTATGGCAGTCTCAGTACAGTATGGCAGTCTCAGCACAGGATGGAGATCTCAGTACAGTATGGCAGTCTCAGGACGGTATGGCAGTCTCAGCACAGTATGGCGGTCTCAGCACGGTATGGCGGTCTCAGTTCAGTATGTCAGCCTCAGCACAGTATGGCGATCTCAGGACTGTATGGCAGTCTCAGCACAGTATGGCGGTCTCAGCACTATATGGCTGTCTCAGCACAGTATGGCAGTCTCAGCACAGGATGGCGATCTCAGTACAGTATGGCAGTCTCAGGACTGTATGGCAGTCTCAGCACAGTATGGCAGTCTCAGCACTCTATGGCAGTCTCAGCACAGTACGGCGGTCTCAGCACTGTATGGTGGTCTCAGCACAGTATGGCAGTCTCAGCACTCTATGGCAGTCTCAGCACAATATGGCGGCCTCAGCACAGTATGGCTATCTCAGCACTGTATGGCAGTCTCAGCACAATATGGCAGTCTCAGCACAGTGTGGCAGTGTCAGCACAGTATGGCAGTCTCAGCACACTATGGCAGTCTCAGCACAGTGTGGCAGTCTCAGCACAGTATGGCAGTCTCAGCAGAGTATGGCCATCTCAGTAAAGTATTGCAATCTCAGCACTGTATGGCCTTCTCGGCACAGTATGGCGGTCTCAGCATTGTATGGCAGTCTTCGCGCTGTATGGCAGTCTCAGTACAGTATGGCAGTCTCAGCACAGTATAGCAGTCTCAGCACAGTATTGCAGTCTCAGCACTGTATGGCAGTCTCAACAATGTACGGCAGCCTCAGCACTCTATGGCTATCTCAGTACAGTATGGCAGTCTCAGCACAGTATAGCAGTCTCAGCACAGTATTGCAGTCTCAGCACAGTATTGCAGTCTCAACAATGTACGGCAGCCTCAGCACTCTATGGCTATCTCAGCACTGTATGGCAGTCCCAGTCCTTGATGTCACAAGGAATTAAGGGCTAGGGGGAGAATGCGGGTAAGTGGAGTGGAAATGCCCATCAGCCATGATTGAATGGCGGGGTGGACTCGATGGGCCGAATGGCCTTACTTCCGCTCCTATGTCTTATGGTCTTATAGTCTCAGTACAGCATGGCAGTCTCAGCACAGTATGGCAGTCTCAGCACTGTATGGCCATCTCAGCACAGCATGGCTGTCTCAGCATTGTATGGCAGTCTCAGCGCTGTATGGCTGTCTCAGCATTGTATGGCGGTCTCAGCACAGTATGGCAGTCTCAGCACAGTATGACTATCTCAGCAGTTTATGGTGGTCTTAGCACAGCATGGCGGTCTCAGCACAGTATGGCGGTCACAGCACAGTAAGGCAATCTCTGCACTGTATGGCAGTCTGAGCACTGTATGGCAGTCTCAGCACAGTATGGCAATCTCAGTACAGTATGGCAGTCCAAGTACAGTAAGACGGTCTCAGCACTGTAAGGCAGTCTCAGTACAGTATGGTAGTCTCAACACTGTATGGCGGTCACAGCACAGTATGGCAATCTCTGCACTGTATGGCAGTCTGAGCACTGTATGGCAGTCAGAGCACAGTATGGCAGTCTCAGTACACTATAGGCAGTCTCAGTCAAGTATGGCAGTCACTGCACAGTATGGCAGTCACAGCACAGTATGGCAGTTTCAGCACAGTATGGCAGTCTCAGCACAGTATGGCAGTCTCAGCACAGTATGGCGGTCACAGCACAGTAAGGCAATCTCTGCACTGTATGGCAGTCTCAGCACAGTATGGCAGTCTCAGCACTGTATAGCAGTCTCAGCACAGTATGTCGTTCTCAGCACTGTATGGTGATCTGAGTACAGTATGGTAGTCTCAGCACTGTTTGTCGTTCTCAGCACAGTATGGCAGTCTCAGTACAGTATGTCGGTCTCAGCACGGTATGGCTGTCACAGTACAGTATGTCATCCTCAGTACAGTATGGCAGTATCAGCACTATATGGCGGTCTCAGCACAGTATGGCAGTCTCTGTACAGTATGGCAGTCTCAGCACAGTATGGCGGTCTCAGCACAGTCTGGCAGTCTCAGCACTGTATGGCGGTCTCAGCACAGTATGGCAGTCTCTGTACAGTATGGTGGTCTCAGCACAGTATGGCTGTCACAGTACAGTATGGCATTCTCAGTACAGTATGGCAGTCTCAGCACTGTGTGGCGGTCTCAGCACAGTATGGTGGTCTCAGTACAGTATGGCAGTCTCAGCACAGTATAGAAGTCTCAGCACAGTATGGTGGCCTCAGCACAGTATGGTAGTCTCAGCACTGTATGATGGTCTCAGTACAGTATGGCAGTCTCAATACAGTATGGCAGTCTCAGTACAGTATGGCGGTTTCAGCACAGTATGGCAGTCTCAGTACAGTAAGACAGTCTGAGCACAGCATGGCAGTCTCAGTACAGTATGGCGGTCTCAGCACAGTATGGCAATCTCAGTACAGTGTGGCAGTCTCAGTACAGTATGGCGGTCTCAGCACAGTATGGCAGTCTCAGTACAGTAAGACGGTCTGAGCATAGAGAGAAAGTGAGGGCTGCAGATGCTGGAGATCAGAGCTGAAAATGTGTTGCTGGAAAAGCGCAGCACGTCAGGCAGCATCCAAGGAACAGGAGAATCGATTTTTCGGGCATAAGCCCTTCTTCAGGAAGAAGGGCTTTCCTGAAGAAGGGCTTATGCCTGAAACGTCGATTCTCCTGTTCCTTGGATGCTGCCTGACGTGCTGCGCTTTTCCAGCAACACATTTTCAGCAACGGTCTGAGCATAGTGTGGCAGTCTCAGTACAGTATGGCGGTCTCAGCACAGTATGGCAATCTCAGTACAGTATGGCAGTCTCAGTCAAGTATGGCGGTCTCAGCACAGTATGGCAGTCTCAGTCAAGTATGGCGGTCTCAGCACTGTATGGCAGTCTCAGCACAGTGTGTCGCTCTCAGCCCAGTATGGCGGTCACAGCACAGTATGGCACTCTCCTTACAGTATGGCTGTCACAGCACAGTATGTCGATCTCAGCACGGTATGGCAGTCTCAGCACAGTCTGGCGGTCTCAGCACTGTGTGGCGGTCTGAGCACTGTATGGCGGGTGGAGGGGAGGATGAAGCGGATAGGTGGGAAGGAAGATGGACAGATAGGACAGGTCATGAGGACAGTGCTGAGCTAGAAGGTTAGAACTGGGGTAAGGTGGGGGGAGGGAAAATTAGGAAACTGGTGAAATCCACATTAATGCCATGGGGTTGGAGGGTCCCGAGGCGGAAGATGAGGCGTTCTTCCTCTAGGCGTCAGGTGGTAAGGGAGTGGCAATGGAGGAGGCCCAGGACTTTCATGTCCTTACTGGAATTAGAGGGGGAGCTAAAGTGTTCGGCACGGGGTGGTGGGGTTGATTGGTGTGGGTGTCCTGGAGATGTTCTCTGAAGCGCTCTGCGAGTAGGTGTCCTGTATCCCCAGTGTTGAAGAGACCACATCGGGAGCAACGGATACAATAAATGACATGTGTGGAAGTGCAGGTGAAACTTTGATGGATGTGGAAGGCTCCTTTGGGGCCTTGGATGGAGATATGAGGGGAGGTGTGGGTGCAGGTTTTGCAATTCCTGCAGTGGCAGGGGAGATGCCGGGAGGGGAGGGTGGGTTGATTAGGGGTGTGTACCTGATGATGTAGAGGAGTTGGGAAGTCATATTGCAGCTGTACAGGACATTGGTTCAGCCACTTCTGGAATATTCTGTGCAATTCTGGTCTCTCTCCTATAGGAAGGACATTGTGGTGGAAATGGCGGAGGATGACGTGATGCATATGGAGGTAGATGGGTGGAAGGTGAGGACCGAGGTAGGGGGGTGGTGGGTACTGTCCTTGTTGTGGTTGGAGGGGTGGGGATTGAGGGCGGAGGTTCAGGATGTGGATGAGATGTGCTGGAGGGCATCATCAACCATGTAGGAGGGGAAATTGCGGTCTTTAAAGAAGGGGGCCATCTGGTGTGTTCTGTGGTAGAACTGGTCCTCCTGGGAACAGATGCGGCGGAGGCAGAAGAATTGGGAGTACAGGATGGTATTTTGCAGGAGGTAGGGTGGGAAGAGGTGTAATCCAGGTAGCTGTGGGAGTCGGTGGGTTTGTAGAAAATGTCAGTGTTGATTTGGTCACAGTTGATGGAGATGGAGAGGTCCAGGAAGGGAGAGAGGTGTCAGAGATGGTCAGGTGATTTTAAGGCCGGGGTGGAATGTATTGGTGAAGTTGATGAACTGTTCAACCTCCTCGTGGGAGCATGAGGTGGCACCGATGCAGTCATCAGTGTAGCGGAGGTAAAGGTGGGGAGTGGTGCTGGTGTAACTGTGGAAGATAAACTGTTCCATGTAGCCGACAAAGAGACAGGCATAGCTGGGGTCCATGTGGATCCCCATGGCCATGCCTTTCATCTAGAGGAAGTGGGAGGATTCATCTGGGAATGAGAACATGACTGGCAGATTTTGGCCTCAGCACAATCTGCAAGAAAGGAGTGAGATAGTGGCATCATGGTATCGCCACAGAGAAACATAGAAAATAGGAGCTGGACTAAGCTATTTGAGACAGCTTTGTCATTCAATATGATCATGGCTGGCCATCCAATTCAGTACCCTATTCCTGCTTTCATCTGTTTAGTCCTAAGAACTATATTTAACTCCATCTTGAAAACATTCATAGTTTTGGCCTCATCTGCTTTCTGTGGCAGAGAATTCTGCATATTCACCATTCCCTGCGTGAAGAAATTTCTCCTCATCTCAGTCCTAACTGACCTAGTCCTTTGACTCTGATTCATGAGTTCCTGGTCATCGGGACTGTCCTTCCTCTGTTGAGCCTGTCTCGTCCTGTTAGACTTTGATTAGTTTCGGTGAGTGTCCCCCTTGCTCTTCTAAACTCCAGTTTCTCAGATGTTGATAAAGGGCCTGTTTCCCCATATGCTTCAGAGAAGGAATCAATAATGACCTGGTGCTCAGTTTCTGCATGAGTGCAGATAAGTGTTGCCTGTATATTGTAGGTCTCTTACTGACGTTGGGGTGATTTCATTTTGAATTGAAGGCCGCATGGGTTGAAGAGTTTCCCATCTGTTCAGTATGCATTTGTGCTGCTAATGCCAAATCACCTCCCTACTGAACTATGGTGTATGCCCAGAACATAATGCACTCAGCATCAGAGGCACCGTGCTTTCCCACAAATTCCTGCCTTCTAATTATAGGTCATCAATAGTGCCTGAAGAGAAGCATTCCCACTGAAACTGCAATTTTGTCAGTCAAGTTGCAGGTGCAGATGTATGCAGATGTACAAATGATTACAGGTATGAATTGCAACCTGAGGTTATATTAGTCTGTGCTTCATTAGACACATTTTGTAGTTTGATTGCACCAGGCATTTACTGCCCTAATCTTTCTATTTAAGCAGAAGATGTGAACTGAATCATGAATAAAAAGGCTTATAACTGGACAGCTGCACGGTTCTGATCTAACTTGCAACAAACAATCCCATCCCAGGGAATTGCCGTCAAAGAAAATCACCACTGGCTTTTACGTGATGTGGAAGTGTCGGTGTTGGAATGGGGTGGACAAAGTCAGGAGTCAGAAGACACCAGGTTATAGTCCAACAGCAACACACCGAACGCCTGCTATTTCAAATAAACCTGTTGGACTATAATCTGGTGCCGTGTGACTTCTGACTCTTACATGGTCATAGCTGCAGAATTTGATGCTGCTACAGCAGAAAGAACTGATAGCACTTTAACCTGAGTCCAAATCCATTAACCTGTGGGTTCATTGGTATAATGCAGTAACAAATTCAAATAGGTTTGAAACTCATTAAATTTTTCACTGCTGTAAGCCGCAGAACATGGTTGGGATTCCCCATTGGTTCAATTAAACCGGGAGGCAATTTGAACTTTCCCATCAGTTGGCTCATATTCCCAAAGAACTGGGCATGCTTCTGGTTCACATTTGAAAATTTTCCATTTAGGTGAAATATTCAAATCTAAAACCTTAGCTTGGAGTGTAGTGATAAATAAAACCCACTTAAGGCAGAAAACAATCATTGTCATTTAATCTTTTATTTCTTTACCCCCTATTTTGTGGCTTTGCAGTTAAATATAACTCATGACAATGAAATAAGTCTCTCTGCCCCATTGAGGAGACATGCTATCAATACACAGGTTAAAATTGTATTTTACTACATCTTTTTGCAAGATATATTTTTGTTGGAAACTTGAATCCTAGAAAGTGTGAGGAACAGATTGGTCATGACACTTCTACAACCAATGGATGAGTGAACAGCTTGTCCTGAATCTGCTGACCATATTGATTCTTTCAGGGACGTCCTCTTCATTAATTTTAAGATGACAATGATTTCCTGTAGCCAATACATAAGAATGTTGGCAAGATGCTGTCAATGATTAGTTTCTCTTCTCAGAATGATTGCATTCATTGGATATTCCCTAGGGCATAATTCGAAGAAAGGTTGGGAATTCATCTTCAGAAATAGTATTGAATTCAACTGGAACATTAACTTACAATTCCATTTGCTAAAAATAACTGATTTTACAATGATGCCTTGTTAAGTAGAATCTACTCAATATTTAAAATGATTTTGTAAGTTTTGCAAGCATAAATTTGAGGGCGGGAGCAGTATGGGGATCATTCTGCACCAGTTCGAAAGTGATCTCACATCTGTGTTTTTCCCTTATTGTGCAGATTCTCCCTTATTTATATTTGCATGCCCGAGGCCAAATAAATCATTCAATGATGAAGCACAATTTCTGTTGAGCTTGCATGGTGTCAGAGCATCAAATTTACAATTTCAGTTCCTAATGTTAGCCACTTCAAACAGAAGCTCAATGCTTTCCAACAGGGATTTGATGGCAAATTACTGAGTTCTGTCAGATGCATGCTGTCCTGTTAATGGTCCTCAAAGACCTTTTTGGGAAAATAAGTAAGGTAAATTAAATAAGCTTAACTTCATGAGAAAGTGTTTTCAATGTTTGTGTCACATTTATTACTACCTTTAGTAATTGCAGTTAGTTTATAATAAAGTTCTGTAGCTTATAAAACCTCTTCAGTTAAAATTACTGTTAGCATCTAGACAGCATGTTAAACAGAGGATAATTTTTTTTACTTTTCCCAAATGCCAGGAGGAATATTTAGTAAGAGAAAATAAACCTTTTCATTGTAATTGGTTGTAAATCTATTTCAATCACATTCGTCAGCAAACAACAGAAGACTATAAGAACCATGGTAGGCTTATACGGAAAGTCAGGAGGCATGGGATAGTGGGAAATTTGGCCTGTTGGATAGAAAACTGGCTAACCGGTCGAAGTCAGAGAGTGGTGGTAGATGGTAAATATTCAGCCTGGAGCCCGGTTACAAGTGGAGTTCCGCAGGGATCAGTTCTGGGTCCTCTGCTGTTTGTAATTTATTTTAATGACTTGGATGAGGGAGTCGAAGGGTGGGTCAGTAAATTTGCAGATGATACGAAGATTGGTGGAGTTGTGGATAGTGAGGAGGGCTGTTGTCGGCTGCAAAGAGACTTAGATATGATGCAGAGCTGGGCTGAAGAGTGGCAG
>NC_057714.1:65023575-65030684 GCF_004010195.1 Chiloscyllium plagiosum
CCTCACTTTAGGAAAGGTGTGGAAGCTTTGGAGAGGGTGCAGAGAAGGTTTACCAGGATGTTGCCTGGAATGGAGAATAGGTCGTACGAGGATAGGTTGAGAGAGCTAGGCCTTTTCTTGTTGGAACGGCGAAGGATGAGGGGTAACTTGGTAGAGGTTTATAAGATGATCAGAGGCATAGATAGAGTAGACAGTCAGAAACTGTTTCCCCGGGTACAAGAGAGTGTTACAAGGGGACATAAATTTAAGGTGAAGGGTGGAAGGTATAGGGGAGATGTCAGGGGTGGGTTCTTTACCTAGAGAGTGGTGGTGGCAAGGAATGCGCTGCCTGTGGGAGTGGCAGAGTCAGAATTATTGGCGAACTTTAAGTGGCAATTGGATAGGTACATGGATGGGTGCTTAAGCTAGGACAAATGTTCGGCACAACATCGTGGGCCGAAGGGCCTGTTCTGTGCTGTACTGTTCTATGTTCTATGTTCTTAACCAGTCGGATCAGTTGGAAAGTTAAGCCAAAGGCTGATTGAGAGTTCATTTACTTTTCTGCTCGGATTGAATTGTGATGGAAAGATTGTCCACTCATAGAAGAACCTGCCTATTATGTGTTCCATCAGATTTGCCAAATGGTCTGATAAAATGAATCACTCTTTACAATGTTCCCCAAGACTTCATCCTTCTGACCTATGTTGACACTCTTCACCAGCTTTCTTATTGTTCATTGGTGTTAAGTTCCTCCCAGAAGGTTGGCAGCCAAGGATTCAACCTCTGTCCTGTGCTAGTCTTACCCATTCCATGAAAACAACAGTCCTTTACACTCATCATCCACTTTCTCTTCTGCTTCCCTCACCTACATTTTACCTAAATTGTTTTATCCAATGATTGTCTGCATCAATAATGTAACCAAAGTAGTCATATCTTTTACTTTTTTATGAAATGTACTAATTTTCTTCTCTTCAGCCACTTGCAAAACTCCTTCATGACACTTTCTGCCTGTATAAGATATGCATGATATTCTCTGACATTTCAAATATATTCAACTTATCAATAGTTTCTTTGTTCGTTGTCCATGTTCCCAAAGCTCATAGCAGAGATGACAAAAATATAACATCTTAGAATTCTTTTCCTAAGATTCAGCTTCAGTTTCTTTGATGTGAACACATTCTTCATTCAAGTCTAACAATTACTTCTCCCATCATTTGTGATAATCTGCCCAACATTGATCTGTCAGTTGTTCTAGGATTTGTCCACTTGCTTCAGTTTTCAGACTCATTGACATTTACAGCACAGAAGGAGACCATCAGTCAGTTGGTGTCCATGCTGGTCAAAAAGTATCTGACTGCACTCATCTGATTTTTCCAGTTCTTTGCTCATAGCTCTGGAGACTACAGCAACACAAGTGAATATCTAAATACTGCTTAAGTATTATGAGTTTCTGACTCAACTTCACTTGCAGGTAAAGGGTTCTGGACTCCAAACACATATGGGTGAAAAACATTATCCTTTAATCTCCTGTTAGCCTTCGATCTCCTATCCTAAATTTGTGCCCCCTGGTTATTAACCACTACACTAGTGAAAGAAAATGCCCTTTTATCTCACCTAGGTATGCCCCTTGTAATCTGATTCACCTTGATCAGGTCCCCTCTTGACCTTTACTGCTCTATCCAGTCTTTCCACATACCTTAGACTCTCTGGCCTAAACAGCATCCCACGTGCATTACCTCACAGTTTTCTGGATTGAATTACATTTTCCATGGCTCTTCCCACCTGAACAGTCCATTGATATGCTCCTACAGTTCGCAATTATCCCCCTCACTATCTAGCATCTAACCAATTCTCATGATGTCTGTAAACTTCTTGATTGTACCCCCGTGCTTAAATTAAATTCATTAATGAACATCATGAACAGCCAGGATACCAGCACTGAGCCCTGCACAGCTTCACTGTAAACAAATGTACAGTCACAGAAATGCCCCTCCATCATTACCCTCTACTTCCTGTCTGTCATTCAATTTTGGAGTCAGTTTGCTATTTTGCCTTGGTCTCATGGGCTCTGACTTTGCTGACCAATTTGGCATGAGGTGTCTTGTTTCTTCTCAAACTCTGCTGGACTGCCCAAGAGTGTTAGACTGAGGGCAGCATAAATCTACCTTTGGATGTTTCTATCCTCTGACATTCTTCCAAAACTCTTTGCTTTATACTTTTGTTTATACTGCTGGGCTGTATTTATATAATTTTGTTTGTTTTGGACAGGAGAACAAAAGAACAGAATAATATTTATTTAGAGAAAAATTACAGAAAATTGCAACACAAAGGAAGTTGGGAGTACTTGTCCACAAGACATAGAAAGCTAGCACATAGATGCAGCAGGTAATCAGGAAGGCTAATGTTCACCCTTATTTCCAGGAAATTGGAGTAGAAGACTAGGAAAGTCTTAAAGAAATTGTAGAAGATTCCAGTGAGACCACATCTCAAGCACTGTGAAGCAGTTTTGATCCCCTTATTGAAGGAAAGATATAATTTCATTGGAGGCAGATCAGAGAAGGTTCACTAGGATTATCCCTGGTTTGACTGTACTCACTGGAGTTTAGAAGAATGTGAAGTAATCTTATTGAAACACTTAGGGTTCTTAAGGAACAGGACATAATAAATGCTTAGACAATGTTTCCCCTGATGAGAGAATCTGGAATCAGTGAGCATAAGTTTCAGAATAAAGGGCTGCCAATTTAAGACTGAGATATAATTGCTGTTGGGATGGGGAGGGGTGTGGGCTGGGAAAACAATTCCAATTAATTGTAGTGGAACATTTTTATTGAATTTCTCTCCACATCCAAGATGGCAGCAAAGTATGGCTTCCATTACGGGAGCTCATGTGTTCCATCCATTTATCTTTAACTTTTTTTACTTTTTTCTCACTTATTTTTCTTTTTCCCTTTTAATTTATCTCAGACAGCGAGTCCCCATCATGGACAGGAGGCTAGTGTTCGCTGTGGACTGGAGGCATGATCCTGGCATGGTCTGGAGTTGGGACCCAACACGGTCTGGAGGCATGTCCCTGGCATGGTCTGAAGTTGAGGCCCAGCACAGTCTGGAGGCATGTCCCTGGCCTGGTCTGGAGTTGGGGCCCTGCACAGTCTGGAGGCGTGTCCCTGGCCTGGTCTGGAGTTGAGGCCCAGCACAGTCTGGAGGCATGTCCCTGGCCTGGTTTGGAGTTGGGGCCCAGCACAGTCTGGATGGTTGTCCGTGGCGTGGTCTGGAGTTGGGGCCCAGCACAGTCCGGAGGCATGTCCCTGGCCTGGTCTGGAGTTGGGGCCCTGCACAGTCTGGAGGCGTGTCCCTGGCCTGGTCTGGAGTTGAGGCCCAGCACAGTCTGGAGGCATGTCCCTGGCCTGGTTTGGGGTTGGGGCCCAGCACAGTCTGGAGGCATGTCCCTGGCGTGGTCTGGAGTTGGGGCCCAGCACAGTCCGGAGGCATGTCCCTGGCCTGGTCTGGAGTTGGGGCCCAGCACAGTCTGGATGGTTGTCCGTGGCGTGGTCTGGAGTTGGGGCCCAGCACAGTCTGGAGGCACATCCCTGGCGTGGTCTGGAGTTGGGGCCCAGCACAGTCTGGATGGGTGTCCCTAGCATGGTCTGGAATTGAGGCCCTGCACAGTCTGGATGCGTGTCCCTGGTGTGGACTGAGTGGGAGGACTGTAGTTCTGAACTTTTTATTTATTGATTTTTCTTGTTTATTGATATGTTTTTGTATTTTGCATCTAATGCTAGATTTTAATTTCTTTATTTTTAAATCTTTTTCTAATTCAAGAATTTGTACATGGATGCCTTAGATTAGATTCCCTACAGTATGGAAACAGGTCCTTTGGCTCAAAAGGTCCACACCGACCCTCCAAAGAGTAACCCACTCAGACTGTTCCCCTACCCTATGCTTACCCATAACTAATGCACCTCACACTATGGGCAATTTAGCATGGCCAATTCACCTAACTTGCACATCTTTGGATTGTTGGAAGAAACCGGAGCACCCAGATGAAACCCATGCAGACACATGGAGAATGTGGAAACTCCACACAGGCAGTCACCCAAGGTGGGAACCGAACCCAGGTCCCTGTTGTTGTGAGGTAGCAGGGCTAACCACTGAGCCACCGTACTGCCCGTAGACATCATGTTGTATCTGCAAGTTACAGAAATATAATCAGTAGGATTTGAACCTATGCCAACCCAAATGGATTGGGAATCCATCACCTTAACCACTTAGCCATGATTACCAGACACAAAGTCTGGTAGGGGCAACATACCTTCATACTTGAGGTGATGCCATACGTGGTGACCTGTAAACTTTTCACTGTACTCATTTGAGTACATGTGATAATAAAACTAATTCTAATAAAGCAAATTCTAGGAGGAATTTCTTCTCCCAGAGCGTTGGAAGTCTTTGGAACTCCTTGCCATGGAGAGCTGTGGTGGCAGATTCCTTGCGTATTTTAGAGACTGAGATACATTATTTTTCAGTAGGGGAACCAAGGGTTATGCAGAAAAGGCAGGAAAGTGGATGTGAGAAATTTTGGATCAGCCATGATCCTATTGACTTGCAGAGCAGACTCGAGGAGCCAAATGGCCTACTCCTGTTCCTATTTCTTATGGTCTTGCGTCAAGTTCTTTATTTAAATAAAGCCAAAGTCTTTTTTCCCAGGGTAGAGGAGTCCAAAACTAGAGGACATAGGTTTGAAATGAGAGGGGAAAGATTTAAAAGGTACCTAAGGGGCAACCTTTTCATGTAGAGGGTGTTGCATGTATGGAATGAACTGCCAGAGGAAGTAGTGGAGACAAGCACAATTACAACATTTAAAAGGCTTTTGGAAGGGTACATAAATAGGAAGGGTTAAGAGATATATGGCTGGCAATTTAGGATATCTGATTGGCATGGGTGTCTGATTCCATTCAGTACAACTCTATGACTCTAAATCATGGGCTGAATCGTTTCCTGAAATACTTTCCATGTTTCATCACTTCAATTGCTTATATTCTTCCAGCTTGCTTCAGGATGCTTTCCTTAAGTCATTCTGTGATGTTTCCCACAATCATTTTCATAACTCCCCTGCATACCACCATTCTTGACTTTGTAGCCTGCTTTCAGTCATGGATTTCATTGTTAATATTATCAGTTGTATCAGAGCTGTTGATAAAGCCAGCCACGTCTATTACATATTCTAATTCATGATCAGACTATTGAACATAGAATATTGTGAAGGTGTCTTCTTTTACTAGTTTCATTCCCAATGAAATGAAACTTGAGCAATTTACAGTAAAGCACAATTCATGGCATTAATCCAATTCACTTAATTTGGGGTGGAATCTTCAGGGCCTGGGTGGGAGAAAGTAACTGAGTGAGAGACAACATTTCAGTTTTCTAACAGTAGTTTATAATTTTGATATCAAGTTTTCAGAAACTTTCAAGCAGGTTGGCTTCATATTTTGTAACTTGTTTTGCATCCAGTATGGATAGTCATGAATGCTCATTAACACCCCAGCCTACGAGAACTGTGTTCAGGGACACAATTTTCTTAGCCAGAAATAGAAACCAGATGTGTTCATAAATCAGGTGATATATGTGAGATACACGTCTGGCAGGGTAGATGACTTTTTCTAATCTCTGGTGAGAAAATCTTTTATCCTTTACTTGACTTCTTCAGAAGCTTCCGGTGTTAGGGATAAAGACTTTCAATATTTTTCAGCACTTGAGAAGACACAATCATGAGCCATTAGACTCATGGCAATATTACAGTTTTAGAGGTCAAGATTGATCAGGTCCACTAACCTGCACAATCAAGGCTAATGAAAATCAACTTGACCAGGCCATGCAAGCGTGCTTTTACTTAAAAGGGATCAAATTTAAGTTAACCAAAAAGGAGCTACAATTTTAAAAGGACTTCAGTAAAAAAAAACATTGACAGGCAGATTGGCTGGATGCAAAGGAAATGAAAGGAATGCAATTTAATGAACATGTTGCTAAGGCAATGGAAGGAACTTTGCAAATAGAGACATCAAGATGTGATTGAGATGAGCGAATCAAAGTAATAGGGAAAATGGGGACAATGAAGGGCTGGATATCAAGGGGGCTATGGAATGAGGGTATTTTGTTGTTCTTGGCAGGGAGAAAAAGGAATGGAACTGAATGATGAAGGAGATAAAGTGGAATTAAAGGCAAGAACAGGAATGTTGAGGGGAGTGGTAAAAGGGCTAATATGAAGAGGGGGAATTGAAAAGGACAAAAGAGAAAAGGAAATGACAAGGCCATCCGCAGTCATCAGGAGGAAATTGTGTTTAAAAGGGAGAGAATTAAAGGGGAAATAATCAAAATAAAAGTGTACCAAAACTTTTTCCAAAACTTTCCCAAAACTTAAATTCCATTTCAATGTATTCTGAGAATGTGCAGTGCAAAACGGAAGGACATGTTTTTGCATATAGATTGTGTGAGAACTGCTTAATGATTTTACAATGAAGGAAAAATTTGTGAACATTAAAGGCTAATAAAAAGCTACAAACAGCTATATTCTCTCAAGTCCAGTCAACCATTAATGTTTCGAAAGAAGAGAATCTAAGTTTTACCAGCATTGCTAATAATTGTGCATTAACGTCATCTTCCCACTAACAGGTTTCCATATGTGAAAGCTACCAACGTAACAATGAAATTAAAAATCACACAATACCAGGTTGTAGTCCAACAGGTTTAATTGGAAGCACTAGCTTTCGGAGCACTGCTCCTTCATCAGGTGGTTGTGGAGCACACGATTGTAAGACACCGAATTTATAGCAAAAGTTTACAATGTGATGTAACTGAAATTATACATTGATTATTTGTTAAGTCTCTCATCTGTTAGAATGTCCATGTTAGTTTCACTTCTTTCATATGTAAATCACAAAATTTTTTTAAAAATAGTTACTGGTAGATGAGAGTAAACCAGTTGATGTGGTGTATATGGATTTCAGCAAGGCGTTCGATAAGGTTCCCCACAGTAGGCTATTATACAAAATGTGGAGGAATGGGATTGTAGGAGACATTGCAGTTTGGATCAGTAATTGGCTTGCTGAAAGAAAACAGAGGGTTGTAGTTGATGG
>NC_057714.1:65031072-65061194 GCF_004010195.1 Chiloscyllium plagiosum
GAATGTCTTATGAGGAAAGGCTGAGGGCCTTGAGGCTGTTCTCGTTAGAGAGAAGGTTGAGAGGTGACTTAATAGAGACATACATGATAATCAGAGGGTTAGATAGGGTGGACAGGGAGAGCCTTTTTCCAAGTATGAGGACAGCAAACACGAGGGGACACGACTTTAAAGTGAGGGGAGATAGGTATAAGACTGATGTCAGAGATAGTTTCTTTACTCAGAGAGTAGTAAGGGTATGGAATGCTTTGCCTGCATCGGTAGTAGATTCGCCAAGTTTAAGTGCATTTAAGTCGTCATTGGACAGGCAAATGGACATACATGGAATAGTGTAGGTGGGATGGGCTTCAGATTAGTATGACAGGGTGGCACAACATTTGGGCTGAAGGGCCTGTACTGCGCTGTAATGTTCTATGTTCTACATTCTCAAGTGAACTTTAGCAATTGGTGTCAGCCCAGATAATGTATTGAAGGTGTTAGCCCCCGGTGTGCTGCTGTCTGTGCCATAATGTTTAGACTGATTCTAATCTAAAAAATGAAGGAACAGAATCTTACAAGGATTCATGCAGTTTTTGAGCAAAGTACAATGTAACTCTGCAAGTACAAACTCATCTCACAAACATATATGTGTATGTGTGCATGTGGGTTTGTGATGTGTGTATGTGTGGCGGGGGGGGGGCATTGTAAGTGTCTGTGAGAGAGAGTATATGTGTGTGAGTGTAAAGGGGTCTAGGTCTGTGAGAGAGTGAATGTAGGAGTGTGGGAGTGTGTGTGTGTGTAGGAGTGTCTGTGTGTGTATAGTGCAATGGGGTCACCTATAGTGTGACATGAATCAAAGGTCCCAGTTGAGGCCATTCCCATGGCTGCCGAACTTGGTTATCAGCATCTGCTCGGCCACTTTTCGCTGCTGCCTGTCCCAAAGTCCACCTTGCAGGATGGTCACCCAAAAGTCCGAGGTCGAATTTCCCGACCGCTGTAGTGTTCTCCAACTGGGAGGGAACAGTCCTGTCTGTTGATTGTTGTGCGATGCCCATTCGTCTGTTGCGGTAGACTCTGCTCGGTTTCACCAATGTACCATACCTGAGGGCATCCTTGTCTGCAGAGTATGAGATAGACAACTTTGGCTGAATCGCATGAGTACCTGCCACATACATGGTGGGAGGTGTCCCCACGTGTAATGGTAGTATTCATGTCCACACTCTGGCACGTCTTGCAGCGTCTACTATGACAGGGTTATTTGCAGCGGTCCGGGACATTCAACCTCAGACCTTCGGGTGACCATCCTCCATGGTGGATTTTAGGACAGGAAGCAGTGAAGAGTGGCTGAGCAGAGGCTGATAGCCAAGTTCAGTACCCATAGGGATGGCCTCAACCAGGACCTTGGGCTCATGTCACACTACAGGTCACCCCATTTCACTATACACACACACAGATACTCCTACTCTCACATTCACACACACACACACAAACACAGGCACTCCTATACATGCACGCACACACAGGCACTCTCACAGACACTCCCACAGACACACACACAACACTCCTACAGATACACACTCTCCCACACTCACACATGCACCCTCTCACAGACATAGACCACTTTACACTCACACACACACATATAATTTCTCTTACAGGCACTCACCCCCACCCCACACAGACACACACACAAGCACACATACACATATACGTTTGTGGGATGAATTTGTACTTGCAGAGTTACATTGTACTTTGATCAAAAACTGCATGAATCCATGTAAGATTCTGTTCATTCATTTTTTTAGATTAGAATCAGTCTAAACATTATGGCACAGACAGCAGCACAGAGGGGGCTAACACCTTCAATACATTATCTGGGCTGACACCAATTGTTAAAGTTCACTTGAGAATGCAACATTTTTTTTAAAAGTTTTGCGATTTACATATGAAAGAAGTGAAACTAACATGGTCATTCTAACAGATGAGAGACTTAACAAATAATCAAGGTATTTTTCAATGTATAATTTCAATTACATCACACTGTAAACTTTTGCTATAAATTCAGTGTCTTACAATCGTTTACTACACAACCACCTGATGAAGGAGCAGTGCTCCGAAAGCTAGTGCTTCCAAATAAACCTGTTGGACTATAACCTGGCATTGTGTGATTTTTAACTTTGTACACCCCAGTCCAACACTGGCATCTCCAAATCATCAACAATGAAATTATTATGCAGCCTGACCTTTCCAACATGTAAGAGCAACATCACTATGGGGAATAGGACAAATTGAATCACATTGTTTTGCAATGCATCTACTAAATAAATTAAAATTAAGAAGGAAAGGGGAGAAACAGATGTAGGGTATGAAGGTTGTATCTCTCCATGTTCAAATAGTGGTCAGATACCACCCAAGATCAAAGCAGCCTGATAACTGGGCCAAAACTATGCCAAGTTGCCGAATGCAAAGCATTTATTCAGTTCCTCCTTTGTAATCACAAATCAGCACATCCATGCCAGACATTGGAACCATTCATTGTAGCAACTCTCTGAGCATTGATAACACGAAGAAGATAAAAAAAGGAAGGAGGAAAAGAATGAAATGGCAACAATCAGAAAAAACAAGAATCAGAGATATGAGATTCAGGAGGCTCCAGTTGTGGATGAACAAGCAGTACCTTTGAAGGCATGCTTATTTACTGACTGTGAAATGTTAAGGTACTCTGTTCGTCAAACATCATAGCTTATACTGCTCCTCTGTACTGATAAACTCCTTTTCAGCTTCCTAGCCAGATCAGTATGGGGTTCTTCAGGTTATAGGGCTCACACATGGATGACAAAAGGTTGAGCTTAGAAGATTCATGTATGTATCAAAAAGTATCAAAGACCTATAGGATGATGATTGACTCCTGAAGCTCATCCATGTCATTTATATTCCCACTTTGCAGAAATGAGGATTCGCCCAACTGGCAGCTGAGCTTCATTACTCTTTGCCCCTCAGATAATGAAATGATAAACAGTTAGAAATCTTAACAAATTAAATGAGACTAAATGAATGTAGATGACGGTGTTGTGTTGGTTTCCAGTATAATTATGCACAGGAGGTTTACACTGGTAGGCCCAAAGTGGCCTCAATATTGTTCAGTCTTTACTTGTGGCCACCAGCTTACTATGTGGCCTCCTTGTCTCAGATGAGTCTGGCTGGCATTGTGTGGTGGCCCAGCCTGCTCAGGGACTCCAGTACAGCTTCAGCTGCAACCTCCTGGAAGATGGAAGTGTGTGGCTCCTTGGCAGAAGGGAAGTGGTGTGTCTGGGCACTTCTGGAGTGTCCTGAGGGAACATTCGCTGAGTGTCTGTCTGTCTGTCTGTCATTGCGCCTCCCTAGTATACAATGGCACCTCCCCCACCTCTTGAGGGAATGGGGCTGCAAGAGGGAGGTCAAGGTCCCTTTGTCCTTTTCAATAAGAGAATGAATGAATGAATATGTAGTTCATACAGTAGAGTGAAGGTATGAATTAGAATCCCTACAATGTGGAAACAGACCCTCAGACCCAACAAGTCCACACTGACCCTCCGAAGAGTAACCCACCCCCCTACATTACCCCAGACTAATGCATCTAATCTACACATACCTGAACACCATAGACAATTTGGCATGGTGAATTCACCTTACCTGTATATTCTTGGACTGTGGGAGGAAACCCATGCAGACACAGGGAGAATGTGCAAGCTCTACACACACAGTCATTTGAGGCAGGAATCCTCAAGTCCCTGGTCTGTGAGGCAGCAGTGCTAACCACTGAGCCACCGTGCCACCCCAAGCATGTAAAGCCAGATGCTCACTGTTCTCTCTGACCCAGCTCTCTACAGTGGCTGCCACTTGTTTATGATGCACTCACACAGCAGAACCATGGCATCAGACAAAACTTGGGCAGACTTTGATGTCTTGTTGTCTGGTCTGCACAGAATTCCTGGAACCTCCACCAGATAATCTCCCACGTGTCTCTGCATCTTTATCAGCTCATTAATAACTGAGTCCAGAGGCTCATCATCTGTACTGGGCTCAGCAGGGTCAGAGACCACTGCTATTTCTTCTTCTTTTAGCTGCAGACCCATGCCAGGGCGGTGCTCACCAGAATGTGACTCCAAGCCGATTATAGGTCGATCAGGCCCCCTCCCCATGTGAATGTCTCTGTCCTGATGGAGTGTGGGGAAGGAGAGAAACCTTGGCTGTACTTGCACTGAGGGTCCCAGCCATACTCCTCTATGTTCTATGCTGTTGGGAGAGATTGGCTTCAAGGCTGGGATAATGTTTCTCTGCAAATGCTTGGCTCTGCAATCTCAAGGCTGCAAAAACAGACATAACTATTGGGTTGTGTCTCAAATCCCATCATTACCCAACATTTCATGATGCTATTGATGTTTGATATGCCACTGGCAGTAGCTGATTCAAGGTTTTCTCACTAGTTGGCTGGATTACATCCCCAATCTCCCCTCTGGTGCAGATGTACTCCCCTCATTCCCCTGCCAGCCAAGTGGCCTATTCATTGAAGGGGCTAAGGACACTTATATCAGGCGCTCCCTTCCTGCACCCTATCACATCTATTGTAGATCTTTCACTCCAGCAGTGACAGAAACATAATACTATTCATCTCTGCCTGTAATGATAGACACAGATAGAGATGTGAATCTCTCATGCGCTGATTGTCCATGTGCCTACTTATGACATGAATGTGATTGGGGAAGTTAAGAGATAGAGTGGTCTGAATGGAAGATCACTCAATGTTGTCAAAGTGCTAGAGTTGATGATGATCAATAAAGCTTTACATGATGTATATGTCCGATCTTTGTGAGACAATAATCTGGAAGCCACATTTTGTATTAGTACCCATGCTCTATGCAAGCTTATGGTGTTGAGAGTGTGGTGCTCAAAAAGCTTAGCAGATCAGGCAGCATCTGAGGAGCAGGAGAGTTGACATTTCCGACAAAAGCCCTTTATCTAACCCAATTTCATGTGTTACAGTCCTGTGCAGTGGCAAGCTTATTATGTGAAGCATTAAATAAACAGTGGTATTAACCCTAGAAGTATGTGATGGATCATTCATCCTTTTTGCAACATTTGATATAGTCAAGCCTCTGACTGCATCCACCACCTTCAGCACACAGACATTGTCTCTCAGGATGACCATGTGTAGCCATCGCATGTAAAGAGAACATCTCTGCAGTCACCAACACCCCGCAACAGAGTATTCAATGAACTGTCCTGTAATTCTGACATTGCCTTCTGTCTTCAGTCATACATCCTCTCTGGAGCCTGCTGAGGGTCATTACATAAGGTCTAAGGACAGAGCAAAACCTCTTCTGTGCAAGATGACGTAATTAACTCAAAAGAATGTAGGTGAACATCTTCCCTGTACTTGTGTAAAAGTCCTCATTTTTGTGCCCACTTACGTACAGCCTCAGAAATTAAAATCCAGCCCTTGTTCTCTCCCACTCCAAAGCACAGAATTTCAACCCGAGAGAATGTTCGGGTTGGAGGGTGAGGCATTCAAGAGAGCATTGGATGATTATTTAGATAGAAATAGTGTGCAGGGATATGGAGTAAGAACAGGAGATTGGCACAAGGTAATAGAACTGGTTCTGGCATGATGGGGTGAGTGGCCTCCTTCTGCACAATAACAATTCTGTGATTCTCTGTGTGCTAAAGTCAAGGCTTAAATTAGCACAGTGGGTAGTTACTTAATGATACAATTAACCTCCATAGAAGAGGTTAATAACATGGTTTAAATTGAATCTGCTTAGATTTCAATTTAACCTTTCCGTAGGGTCAGCTTGCTGACCTCCTGAAAGAGCAGTGTTTCTGCAGACTGAGGTTGTCACATTGGATGTTGACAGACATCACCTCAAAGAAAACCTGCTGTGCCGAGCTATCATGCATTTGAAGCAGCTGTGAAGGACAGCACCACCACCTTTCGTTTTGTCTTTGCTTCCTTCCAAGATATTTCCAGGGTCTCACAGTCTGCTGCATGTAAACGCCTAAGGTGTTGGATGGGCCGTAAACTTCCCCTGTGATGAAAACAGCCTAAATGGGTGAGTGCTCGGACACATCTCGCTGGTTGGATTCTACAGGTACCAGATGCCATTGACTGTGCAACTTGATCAATCTCATTTTTAAAATTTGCTTTCTTGTTTTCAAGTACCCCCTCATGACCTCACACCTCAGTATCACTTGTCATTTTTTTCAGATTCACAATGCTCCAAGATCTCTACAGACATTCAATTCTAATCTCTTACAATTTATAGTGCAAAGTCATTTTTGAAAAACATTCTTCACATCTGGGAGTTTTATTTCCCTACTTAAAGAGTGAAAGCTTCAAGAGGTTTGTGTCTGCACCACATAGTAATGTGATGGATTAAATTCACTGTTGCAAGTTGTCAGCTCTTCCAACAATAGAATAAGTCCAGACTAATGGAAGTTGAAAAAAAATGGGCTTTATAAAATTTATGTGCCAAACTACTGCACATGAATGTTTATATATGTTTATGGAGTTCTAATTATGTCTCTTAACTATTTGCTGTAGATTTTATGGCTCTTTTCAGAATTTTCCATTTATTTTCTACACTCATTGAAGGAATTTACACTTTTGCCGAACTGTTTATTTCTCTTTGAAAAATGTGCAGTCAGAAAGTCCTTTGGAAAGTAATTTATTGCTTGTCTGCTGTCTTATCCAATAATTTTTCTCACCAATGGATCCAGGTGATTACCTTTTACTAAATTTAAATTTAATTTATTTGAGTCAACTATCTTTATCTTTCACTGCTTCTTCCCCTTTTTGGTTTTTATGTTGAGCCTAATTATCTAATGTATTACAGTAGTCTGAGGTAATTTGTAGTACAACAAGGGTGTTCAAGACTAATGGAAGTTATCTGTTTCCTTTCATTCTGCTGAAATCCATAAAAAGGATTCCCCTGTGGTTTTCAATAGTTTTCGTTGATGAGCTAATTAGTCCTTAACAGGATTAGATGTCATGAAGAGAGCTGATGCCATATGATAATTTAACAGTAAATGGTATCTACAGATAATCAGTTAATTGCATTGGTAATTAGAATGTAAACAGTATTGCATTAATTGTATAAAGTAGTGGCACATGGTCACAAAACAGCACAATGGGAGTGTATACATTTGGAAAGAAAAATTACCCACAACTGATAATTGTACAGTGCTGCTCATACAGAGAAAAAGGGCTTCAGTAATCAAGGCAGTGAAGTGCAAGTGTAAGGGGGCAATACTAAGGTGGAACAAGGTAATTTTGGCAGCTGGCTGCATAATACTGGAAAGCCTAACTGTTGAGAAGTATACAAAGGCTGCACATTATCAGAATTATTCAGTGATCAGCTGAACTGGTCTCCCCCATAAGGCAGAAAAATGACAATATGGGCTGAACAAAATAATGCCATTTTGAAATATTGAAATGCAGATACTTCTCTTTGGATTCTTACCTATACAGGAATAATGTTAAGGGCACATATGGTGCAATGGTACTGTTTCTATCGCTTGGTCAGGAAGCTTGGATTCAAGGATTGGAGGGTTTGAGCTATCAGGAGAAACTGAATAGGCTGGGGCTATTTTCCCTGGAGCGTCGGAGGCTGAGGCGTGATCTTATAGAGGTTTACAAAATCATGAGGGGCATGGATAGGGTGAATAGACAAGGTCTTTTCCCTGGGCTGGGGGAATCCCGAACTAGAGGGCATAGGTTTAGGGTGAGAGGGGAAAGATTTATAAAGGACTATAGGGGCAACCTTTTCACACAGAAAGTGGTGCACGTACAGAATGAGCTGCCAGAGAAAGTGTAATACAGAAGCCAATACAATTACAACATTTAAAAGGTATCTGGATTGATATCTGAGTAGGAAGGGTTTAGAAGGAAATGGGCCCAATGCTGGCAAATGGGACTCGATTAATTTAGGATATCTGGTTGGCATGGTCAAGCTGGACTGAAAGATCTGTTTTCGTGCTGTACATCCCAATGATTCTGTGACTCTATAAATCCCACCTGCTCCAGGCATGTGTAATAGTATCTCTGAATAGGTTGATCAGAAAATATCAAGGAATAATATTAATGGCTATAGGTAGAACATAGTTTGAATGTTATGGACCACCTTTGTAACAGGTGTATAATCTGCATCATATCTTCACCTCTATTTTTCACCACTGATGTGGTAAATGCCCTCAGCTCACCACAGAGAAATACCTCTAGTAACTTAAGCAAGTGCCTAGCATTGATGCGTAAATGCCCAGAAAACACACACAGGTTTGCAATGGAGAATCAACCCCTTTCTTCTAATGCAGGCAGCAGGCTCACTTTGAGCTGCCTGTGAATGTTTGTGGTTGCAGTACAGCCATGCAGCTGAGTGGTAACATGGCTCCTCAACAGATGCTCCAAAATAATGAAAGGCTAGCACTAGTTAAACCAACCTGCACAACGTAAAGGCAGGCTGGCCCTCATAAAGGGGATATTCATTCTGACTGGAGCATTTGCTGGAAGTACATTTGATTATGAGAACATTAGAATAACACAACCTTACAGAGAATGGTTGTACAATGTTTTTTGATGCTACACTTTTGACTTTGGCAGAGGAGGAGGTGCAGAGGAGAGACGTGCTGTATTCATAGGCAGATAGGAGACCCTCCAGACAAATTCTTCAAAGGCAGTGGAACCTTTTAACCACATGAGGTCAACACCAAGACTCAAACCTGAGGAACTGGTACATATTCCTCTCTTTATACAACATGGTTCATGATCAGAGGCAGGACGTGCTTGCCAGTAGAGTACAGGTATGAATCTAAAACTTACCCTCATAGAGGAGACTGCACTCAGTATCAATGGAATGGCTATTGCTGAGGCCATGAGCAGTGGCAAACATTAAACAACAGAAGAATTATGGTAACCTCACAATCCTTCCTCTCACATTCCACTTCCCCCTATCCTGCAATCTTTTCTGATTTCCAATTGCAGGATGGTGTAAGGATTGTCATGTTGATACATTGCTCTCCTCTAAACTTGTCAGCCTTTCTTCTTTCATGATTTGGGGGTGCCGGTGTTGGATTGGGGTGTACAAAGTTAAAAATCACACAACACCAGGTTATAGTCCAACAGGTTTGTTTGGGAGCGCTAGCTTTCAGAGCACTGCTCCTTCATCAGGTGGTTGTGGAGTACAAGATTGTATGACACAGAATTTATAGCAAAAGTGTACGGTGTGATTTCAAATAACCTGTTGGACTATAATCTGGTATTGTATAATTTCTGACTTTGTCCACCCCAGTCCAACACTATCACCTTCATATCATAGTTTATGTATGATATATTAGTTAATTAGGCAAAAAAAATTAAGGTTTGTTCATTGATACCAGAAGCTGAATAAACGTAAGAGAAGCTAATCTCATTAAAGTTGTGAAGGCAACGTTCTGTTCTCTAGCCAAAGTGTTACGGCAATGTTCCCTAAATTTTCCCTTAATCTCTGCTGGCCTACCTTCATTTGAAGGAGATGGTTTATCGCTGAGGACTGTGCTCCTCTCAGATTCCCTTCCGACTTTGAGCACTTGTTGATATATCCTATTTTTGGGACTGACAATCTATGCAGTCAATCACTTGTCTAAATCCTTTTAGCCAATGAGCATGAACAGCTACTCATCAAATTTGGAATAGCCATTTTGTCTTTTCCCACCTTCATCTGAGGGTAAGTTTTCTTTGGTCTTGGGAAATAAAATATATACGTTTCTAAACACCACATTAAATGACATAGTGTCCTCAGTGTTACTTATTGTCTCCTTTTTGACTTGTGTATTAAAACTTGTTTACATTTGGGGAAATCCGGTAATTACTGCAATAACGTGCCATTTGGAAAATACTAGGAAAAAAAATGTTTTAAAAGGACCCAAACCTCCAACAGCCCGCCCTTTGAGAAGGAAATATTTATTGACATCTTACAATCTAATTCTTAACTAGCCAATCCATTTTAAAGTACAGGTTTGACTCTCTAATTTCTTGATTATGTATCCAGATTACATATTAATGCTACGAGAACTATCAAGCTTTGGGCAACTATTAAACATGAGTCTAACATACTCATTCAAAGGGTTTCACTGATGTGATGTACCAAACCATGCCAGGCACATTGTTCTAGCATCTGAATTTGTTGTTCTATTCTCTTGTTCCAACAAACCATTTCAATCAGATATTTTTCCAAGGTTTTAGTCCTACCTAGAATTGATTTGTGGTTTAAGGGCAATGGAGGAACTGAGTGACCAAATTGGTGAATAGCCTTAATAGGTTTTATTCAATGTGGAGATGTTTATTCTAAGTTCTTTCTCCTGGTTTTATTCTCCCTTTGGTCCCCCTATTTTGTGCTAGCCTTTTTTCTAACATCAAGTATTTGGATTTCTCTAATTCTCCCTCCTGGTTCTGAGGTGTAACTATATCCTATAATTCTGTGGGACTTTGACTCATCCTTGGCTGGTTACTATAGATTTGATATCAGTAAGCTTTATTCATTCGCTCATGGGAAGTGGTTGTTGCTGGCTGGCCAGCATTTATTTTCTGTCACTAGTTGTCTTTGAGAGTGGTGGTGAGTTGCCTTCTTGATTCACTGTGCACTATTTAGTTTAGGTATACCCACAATGCTATTAGGGTGGGAGTTACAGGATTTGACCCAGTAACACTGAAGATTGGGTGATATAGTTCCCATCTTTGAGGAGAAAGTGAGGTCTGCAGATGCTGGAGATCAGAGCTGAAAATGTGTTGCTGGAAAAGCGCAGCAGGTCAGGCAGCATCCAGGGAACAGGAGAATCGACGTTCGGGCATAAGCCCTTCTTCAGGATTCCTGAAGAAGGGCTTATGCCCGAAACGTCGATTCTCCTGTTCTCTGGATGCTGCCTGACCTGCTGCGCTTTTCCAGCAACACATTTTCAGCTCTGATATAGTTCCCAGTCAGGAGTGGGATAGCATAAAAACAAACTTGGTGGTGGTATTCCTATGTATCTGCTGCCCTTGTCCTTAAAAATGGAAGTGGTTGTGGGTTTGATGAGGAACTTTGATGAATTTCTGCAATGCAACTTGTGGATACTGCTACTGAGTATCAAGGTGGAGGGAATTCATGTTTGTGGATGTGATGCTAATCAAGTGGGCTGCTTTGTCTTATGTCAAGCTTCTTGAGTGTTGTTGGAGTTGCACCCATCCAAGTAAGTGGACAACATTCCATCACATTCCTGTCTTGTGTCTTGTAAATGGTGGACCGACTTTGGGGAGTCAGGAGATGAGTTACAGGATTCCTAGCCTCTGACCTGCTCTGTGGGCAATATAGAACATAGAACATAGAAGAATACAGCGCAGTACAGGCCCTTTGGCCCTCGATGTTGCGCCGATCCAAGCCCACCTAACCTATACTAACCCACTATCCTCCATATACCTATCCAATGCCCGCTTAAATGCCCATAAAGAGGGAGAGTCCACCACTGCTACTGGCAGGGCATTCCATGAACTTACGACTCGCTGAGTGAAGAACCTACCCCTAACTTCAGTCCTATATCTACCCCCCCTTAATTTAAAGCTATGCCCCCTTGTAATACCCGACTCCATACGCGGGAAAAGGTTCACACTGTCAACCCTATCTAACCCCCTAATCATCTTGTACACCTCAATCAAGTCACCCCTAAACCTTCTTTTCTCTAATGAAAACAGCCCCAAGTGTCTCAATCTTTCCTATTTATATGATTAGTCCTGTTCAGTTTCTGGTCAATGGTAGGCCCCAGGATGTTGATAGTCAGGGATTCAGTGTTGGTAGTGCCATTGAGTGTCGAGGGGTGATGTTTAGATTGTTTTATATTGGAGATGGTTGTTGCCTGGCGTTATGCATGGACTTGAAAGATTTTCTATGTCTCTATTCACTTGTATCCATCTTGTGGATTTGGCTCATGAAGTATTTTTCCTCCCCTAGCCTTCAGTTGTACCAACCTAGTTTTACTCTCTTACACAAATATCACTTTGATTGCTTTAAAGTCAGTTTCTGTATGAGTTATGTGTCAATGCCTTGTAAATCTAAAATATATTTTCATCCTCATCTAAGTACAATCATCATTTTATCATGTAAGTGTTCATTTATGGGTCCATACTTCACTGCATTTTCACCATGCATAACCTTATGGTAGTTATGTCAGATGTAACTCATAATTTCTGCATGCTAACATCTATATCTTGGCATCATGCCATGCACACTTGATTCTGGGTAATTTTAAAGAAAGATGAGAAGTTGAGCATTGGGAAGGGCATGTATATCCTCCCTGCTTAGACCCAATGTTTGGAGGTAGAGGGATGTCATGGTGGCCAAACCATCCAATTCAATTCTCATCAAGAGACGAGAACATTAAGAGTTGTAGGCTACATTTCTGAATATGTCTCAGACTGAGTTAGGTTGATTTTCCTCATTTCGCCTCCCCCTACATTACCCTAGTCCCAAACCTCCAATTTGGCACCATCCTCTTGACCTGTCCATCACCTTTTCCATCTATCCACTCCACTCTCCTCTCCGACCTATCACCTTCTCCCCACCTTCATCTACCTATCACATTCTCAGTTATCTTCTCCCCAGCTCCACCCCCCTCCCATTTATCTCTCAGCACCCCTGGCCCACAAGCCTCATTCCTGATGAGTGGCTTATGCCCGAAATGTCAATTCTCCTGCTCCTCGGATGCTGCCTGACCTGCTGTGCTTTTCCAGCACCACACTCTTGACTCTGATCGCCAGCATCTGCAATCCCCATTTTCTCCTATGTGCTGCACATTGCATTACTGTCCTTAAGAAAGGGCATGGCAAAAGAAAGGAGTAAACTTTCAGGAAAATGTAGCTTTTTTTCATTAGCATGAAACAGATAGTGATTTAATTGGAGTTGAAAGTAATGTTTAAAGAAAAGCAAAGGTTAATATTCTCATTTAGTATTGAACCACAATACAACATTCATGGTTAGCAGAATATGTGGTTGACTTAATGGAGGAAACTATTTTGTTGATATTTTGATGGTGAATTTGCAGAATAAAAACAATTAACTAGGCTGCCAGAAGAATTAGGAGGAACAGTGAACAGAAATTAAAGGAATTGGTTCCTCTTATCTAGAAAGGAAAAGTGAAGTCAGGCATCTAGATGGCAAATGAATAGAAATATTTTGCTTTGTGTAAGTCAATTATCTCCATCACAAATATCATAGTATTTGAGTGTCTAATCAAAATGTTGCAGAAAACTGAGGTCAGAATTGCAAGAGGATAATGTCTTCATATAAAAAATGCAAAGAGAAATAGTCACAATCATTTATTTAACAGATAAGTGCCCACTCAAATAATGTGGAAACACACTTCAACATGCGGATGATTGTCCACTTAGCAAAGATCTATGTAGAACCCTCTCCAGCTGTCGGTGATATGTTGTATTTCATTGCGCAGTTTGGACTGTGGCAGCCACAAGATCATTCACTGTTATTTTTAACATTCATTTATCAGTTCTGCATGCTGCAAAGCCATTTTGATTTTGAATTGATGCAATAAGTGTATAAGTCTGTAAATGAATGCCAAGACACCTGAAGACAAATGGTGTGAGGTTTATCCACAATTCAACTTCACAGAAATTGCCATGTTTAAGTCTAGCCCTAAAAAGTTTATAAAGCTCCCAAACATGAACAGAGAACATTCTAATAGTGGTGTCTGGTATCACCAGAGAGCTGGCTATGCAATCAACTGTTTTCTAACTTTAAAATCACCCAGCATTTAGACATCACTGAGTAAACTCCCTTCCTCCACCTCCCCTCCACACAAAAACATAATCAGATTTGAAAGAAAGAAATACAGACTTGTCCTTATATAGTGCCATCATAACTTGAGAATGTGCAAAGCACTTTAAAAACAAATAAATATTTTGAAATGGAAATCACTGCTGTAATGTAGAAACTTAAACAGTCAATTTGCACACAACTATGTCCCACAAACAGCAATGGGAGGTAATTTGTTTTAGTCATGTTGGTTTAGGGACAATTATTTACCAGGAGTTGGAAGAAAAGCTGGGACCTTAGCCAGTCTGTGTTCTCTGTGCAGTATCATTATGACTCAGTTTTTGTGGTGTAATTAACAGAGTGCCTGTTATTTAGTAAACATAGAGTACAATCTGTGCTTGAATATATTATCTAGGCAACATATTCAATAATTACTTAGTAGGCAGAAAGATCACCATGCAGGACTACTTATGTCATTGATGTTGAATTTAAAATAATGTACACCTTCCCATATTGATTAAATTATGGTAACTGATTGCAAACACAAAGTTTTTGCAAACAGATTAGTTTTAGTAGGTTAAATATCTTGCATATCTTTATAATATCACAGTTTGTTTGGCAGTTTCTAGATAACTCACTTTTCAACGTTTAGTTAGGATGGACTAGAGTAAAAATGGTGTTTTATCTATTAATGTGCTAACTGATTGGTTATTCTGAGTTTTGATTAATTTTCCATTTAAAATTCTCATCCTTATTTCCCAAAGTGTTCCATGGAGTCACTCCTCCTCATTTTAGTCCTTCAGTCTGACAACCCTCTGATATATCTGCACTCCTCCAACTCTGGCTTCTTGGCAATCTTTCATTTGGACCACTCTGCCATTGGCTGATGTAGGTTCTAATGCCTAAGCACTAAACTCTGAAATTCCTACTCTAAGTCCTTATGCTGCCCTTTTCTCTCTTCTTTGTCAAGGCACTCCTTAAAGTTTTGCTGTTTGGCTGTGTTTTTGGTCATCCACTCAATATATGTCTTGATAGCCTCCTGTGAAGTGACATGGAATGTTTAACCACATGAAAACATAGTTGAAAAGCAAGTTGTTATCTATATTAAAAACATCTGAAGTGTGCAATGTTTATGGTCAGCTGCTCATCATGTTGAAGAATACTGACCTGCTTAGCATTACTTTATTCCCAATTCCAAATTTAACTGTATGAAAATAATGTTATTGGATATTGTCTGACTATTGCAAATGACGAAATTAGAGTCTGCTACAAAATTACTTACTGTCTGACGGTGATCCATAGCAGAACAGCTCGGTCTAATTTGAACAAACCTTAAAATACCTCAAGTAGTCTTAGTTTTTGAACAATTTTGTTTCATAATGGAGCTTCTTGTTCATTAATAGCTACCTTACTCATCTTTAAAACATTCTTGATCTATTCTGTTGTTTCCTCACCTAATAACACCTCTTAGGTGAATTTCTTCTGATCCCTGTCCTACTTAGAAACTCTATTACTCTTTAATTTCTCCTGCTAAAGCTGTCCAATGTGTGGTTAAAGAATAATGCCTCAATTGATTTCGTAGGTTCCATCAACAAATTGTGGTGAGAAATCAGATCATAGTCCAGGGCAGATCACTGAGAGTCTCACTAGTAGAATGCTGCCTTCCAGGTGTCTTTGGGCCTCAGTTATAACATGCAGGTGGTCCCAGGCACGTAACTGGTTGTTATGTCAATGTAATTGTATACAGATGTTGTTACTTGAAATCTCTTTAAATCAAGATGACTGTCCAGGTTTTGACTTGGATAAAGCAATTGTGAAGAATGTTCTTGTCTATTGGGTGACCTATGTACAACCTTGATTAGTATCATTTGCTAAAACAGAACATTATTGCATTCTCAGATTTTTCTGTGTTATATACAGACTCCAACAACCAAAGTAATGTATTTGTAACAGATCTAGTGCCATATCCAATATAAAATACCACTAAATTTGAGTGTAAATTTAAAAAGAATCTGATGTCAATTTGTATGACAATCCTGAGAAGTTCCTTAAATTATGGCCTTAAATTCATCTCAGAGTTCGGTTTCGGACTGCACCAGCTGAAATGTAGAGAGTCAGAAAAAGTGTATAAGCCTAGGAATATTGGAACAGAGTAAGCTATTTGGCTCATCATGTTTGCGCTGCCATTTTGTTAGTCATCACAATTCCAACTGTTATCTGTATCCTCTATTACCCAAACTTTCCAGGCAGGTGTCTGCCTTCCAATCTATATTTTGTTCACTGTCTTAACACAAATTAATGCATGCAATAGATCAATATTTTTAAAACATGATAACTATCTTTCCAGTTTCTCAACTGTCGAGGAAGACTGCATTGGTGCAGCTAAATTAGATTCAGTGATTTATGTGTTGCACAAGGGATAACTTCATATAATGACGTAAAACAAACTTGTTTGCTTATTAATATTCTGTATGATTATTTTACTTGATCTAATTAAAATGTTATTTGGCCAAAGTACAGGCCTAATACAGAGTACTTAGGTGTGTATGTATGTGAAGACCTGTGTGACAGCATGTTAGAGGTTAGCTGCCAAATGTAGAAAAGAGAAACGGCAATGCTAAATAGTGTTGAGGTCAAGGATTGTAATTTATTAATGGTTGTAAGATTTTATTAGTAGTTGTAAGGTTTACTAGCAGTACTAAAGCCCATTCAGTGCACTAATATGTATGAATTATAAATTAATTAAGAAGGATAAACAAATTGATACATAATAAAGGTGGTATGGCTAATGAGTCAGCGCAATGTGAGAATTCTAGATACCAGTGAGGTCCAGAGCAACCATACCTGCAATAAATGATTGCAATTTGAACAGTTTTGTGTCAGAATCATTGAGCTGGAGGCTGAGCTGAAGATACTGTGATGCATCAGGAATGCATCTGAACACTTTACACCAAGAGGTGGTCGCACCCTGAGGATAGAGTCTTTTGATTTGGTCAGTGGTCAGCTATAAGAAAATGGGCGAGGTAAGGGGATTAAGAAGGTAGAAGTAGAGGACTGTCTGCTTTAGTAGTTTCTAAAAGGTTTAAGACACTTGCAACGTGAATAGATGAAAGTGAAGGATGCAGGGTGGATGAGTGAATTGACCGTGGCACAATGGTGCTGGAGACCTTTTAAGCATGGAGAGTAAATAGGGATGTAGTGGTATGGAGGAAAGTATATTCCATAGAACAGAGATAGTTTTCTGCAGCCAAGAATGAAAGTCTAGATAGCTAAGTTTACAGTCCAATGCTAGGGTATTTTATTCATTGGTTCATAGGATATGAACGTAAATGGTTAGGCTAGAATTTATTAGGTAAAAACAATGACTGCAGATGCTAGAAACCAGATTTTGGATTAGTGGTGCTGGAAGAGCACAGCAGTTCAGGCAGCATCCGAGCTGCTCCTCAGATGCTGCCTGAACTGCTGTGCTCTTCCAGCACCACTAATCCAAAGGCTAGAATTTACTGTCCGTCCCTAGTTGTCTTGGAGGTGGTGATGGTGAGCTGCCTTCTCTAATTGCTGCTGTCTTCAGGCAGTACAAGCACCCACTGTGCAGCTAGGGAGAGAGTGCCAGGATTTTGGCCCAGTGACAATGAGGGAATCGTGATAACATTTTACAGAGGAGTACTATGTGATTTTAAGGGAAGTTGCAGTTGGTGCTGTCTTTGACATCCATTTTGGGATGTGAGGGAAGGGAAAGGATCTATGTCGCCATGATCTATATAGGTACCCTAGATATCAGACAGACTAAGAAAGAGGTTCTGCTAAGGGAGTATAATGAAATATGGGCTAAATCATAAAGCAGAACCTCAAAGATAATCATCTGTTGATTATCACCATGTGCAAATTGGGATAGCGTAAATCTGATTAGAGATGGAAATGCATGGTTCAATGTTTGGCTTGGGAGAGATGCATTTCAATTCATGGGGCACTGGTGGAAAGCTAATGAAACTGTGTCACCTTCAGTCCAGGCCCAAGGCCATCCCAATTTCTATCATCCAGCTACATATGCAGTCAAAGCTTCCATTCACTCAGAGCTATAAACTATTGTTGATGAATGAGAGAATGGGCCTGAGGCTAAATATCCAGAAAACTAATTCATCATTCATTCATTCATTCTTTCTTTCTTTCCTTCGCCCTCTGTCTTTCTTTCCTTCTATCTTTATTTTTTAATTTCTTTCTTTCCTTTCTTCTCCCTCCTTCTTTCTTGTTTACTTTCTTTCTCCCTCTTTCTTTCTTCTTCCCTTGCTATTTCTTTCTTCCTTTCCCGTCATAATTGTTTACCACTGAATCAGGGTCCATCCTCGGGTTTCTCTGCTCTAATGTCTTTTACTGCTCCGTCACTGATTCCCTGCTTTTGTATTCAATACCCTTAACTAGTAAAGACATGTACCCAAATGCCTTTGTCATTATTGTGTCCACCTGTTCTATTGTCTTCAAGAATCTATTAACACAGAAAAGGCACCCTCTAATGCTCTCTGCTTCCTTGGGTCCTGTCATTTAACATGTACTTCCTTGTCTTGTTAGTCCTCTCAAAACGCATTACTTCACACGTTTCAGGACTAAATTCTATTTGCAATTTTTCTGCCCAACTGACTAGGCCATCTCTATTGTCCTGTAGTCTAAAGCATTCCTCCTCATATTTATCACACCACCAATTTTTGTGCCTTCTGTGAATTTATTGATTAAACATTCAGTCTCAGTTGTTAAATATACAATATGAATAACAAGGAATTCAGCAGCAAACCCTCAGGAAGGCACTGGATCCCGGCTTCCAAACAAAAAACAACCTTCAACCATTATTGTCTACCTCCTTGGAATGCGATTTGCCAAATTGCCCTGGATCCTGTGAGCTTAGAGCTTGTTAACCAGTCTGCCATGTGAGACCTTGTCAAAAGCCTCACTGATATTGATGTAGACTGCATCAATGATAGTACAGAACCAGCCAACTCCTCAAAAATTAAATCAAATTTGTTCAAAATCGTCACAGCCTGACAAAGCCATGCTGACTGCCTTTTCCCGTCAAATTAATGTTAATTCTGCTCCTCAGAATTTTTTCCAATAGTGTTCCCATATCATTAAGGTTAGACTCAGTGGCCAGTTGATCCCTGGTTTATCCCTATCAGCTTTCTTAAATAATAGTACCACTTTAGCTATTTTCCAGTCCTCTGGCACGCCTCCTGTGGCCAGAGAGGATTTGAAAATTAGCATAAGGATGCATGAAACCTCTACCCTTGCTCTGATAGCAGCCTGGGATACATCTCTCCGGGGTCTCAGGAATTTTCCAATTTTACATCCACTAAATCTGCTACTTCCTTCTTCCTTTCAAGTATAACAGCCGTCTTCTCTGATTTCTGGATATATGTTCTTTCTCTCTATATTAAGTCCAGGTTTAAAGAAATTCCCATTTTAAATCTCACTTATGTCTTCCATTTAGGTCCTCCAGAATTAGAATTAGAATTAGAAATTGATTTATTGGCACATGAAGGTGGCGAAACGTTTACAAAGTTGCTTAGAGCACATCTTAGGTATGAAGGTACCTAAGTACAGGATCTCAAATAAATTAGAGAAATAAAGAAATAAAAAGTTCAGCATTACAGTCCTTCAAGTAGGCTGCACTGGGCCTTGTCACCACTCCACTCAGAGCCTCACCACCAGTCTGCGCCAGGCCTTGCCTCTAGACCGTGCCAGGCCTCACCTCCAGTCTGCACCAAACTCAACAGAAAGGACTCAGCCCCACTCCGGGCACCGAGCTCCACCACAGCCACTGGTCCAGTGAATTGCCAAGTCCAGGGTCTGAGCCTACCAAAGCCAGGAGTCCTCAATCCAGGTACTGCCACTACTTTTGTCAACGACCCTCCAACAAGGCTCCAGCTTCCCCGCGACATCAGAAGATGAAGAAAAGAGAACAAAAAACACAGAAGAGGTGAGAGAGAGAGAGAAGTCTGGAGCTCAGGGGCCCTACCATGCCAGTACTGCCATCTTGGATCTAATGGTCTCCACTCTTCCACTGGTTAGACCCTTGTCCTAATATACTATAAAATGTATTTGGATTCTCCTTTATTTTCCTTGCCAGTGATTTTCAATGATTGCTCTCTGCTTTCCTAATTTTTTTTTAAGTAATTGCAAGGGATAGGATTTGCTGATTAATGATAGTCAACATGGAAATTGTGTTTCACTAACTTGATTGAGTTTTTTGAAGAGATGTCAAAGAAGATTGATGAATGTAGAGTGGTAGACATTGTGGGACTTCAGCAAGGCATTTGACAGGGTTTCACTTGGTAGACTGGTTAGTGAGGTTAGATCGCATCTGGGGAGAGCTAGCAAATTGGATACAAAATTGGCTTAAAATAGGAGAGATCTGGTGGTAGTGAAACATTGTTTTATGTACTGGAGGCCTGTGACCAATGGTGTGCCACAAGAATTGATGCTGGGTCCACTGTTTTTCATCACTTATATAAAGGATTTGGATGTGAATATAGGAAGTATGGTTAGTAAGTTTGCAGATGACATTAAAATTGGTGATGTAATCGAAGTTGAAGATGGTTATATCAGAGAACACTAGGACCTTGATCAGATGGGCCAATGGACCGAGGAGCAGCCAATGGAGTTTAATTTAGATAAATGTGAAGTGTGGAATTTTGGAAAGGCAAACCAGGGCCGGACTTATACTATAAATGGTAGGACCCTGAGGAGTGTTGCCAAACAAAGAGACCTAGAAGAGCAGGTGTATAGCTCCTTGCAAGTGGAGTTGCAGGTATACAGGTTTGTGAGAAAAGCATTTTCCATGCTTTTCTTCACAGGTCAGTACAATAAGTACAGGAGTTGAGATGTCATGTTGCAGCTGTACAGGATATTGGTGAGGCCACTTTTAGAGTACTGTGTACAGTTCTGATCTCCTTACTATTGGAAAGGTCTTGTTAAACATGAAAAGGTTCAGAAAGGATTTACAAGGACTTTGAGCTATGGGGAGAGGCTGAATAGACTGGGGCTGTTTTCACTGGAACATTTTAGACTGAAGGGTGACTTATTGAGATTTATAAAATCATGAGGGGCATGGATAAGGTGGATAGCTAGGTAGGGGAGTCCAAAAATAGAGAGTATAGGTTGAAGATGAAAGGGAAAATTTTGAAGAGGAGCTGTGGGATAACTTTTTCATTCAGAGGGCAGTTCTTGCATAGAATGTGCTGCTCGAGGAAATTGTGGAGACCAGTACAATTATAACATTTAAAAGGTATCTGGATGTGTGCATGAATAGAAAGGATTTAGAGAGATATGGGCCAAAAATTGGCAACTGAGTCTAAATCAGCTTAGGATATCTGGTCGGTACAGACATGTTGGACTGAAGGGTCTGTTTCAGTACTGTATAAATCTATAACTGTAGAACTCCCTGCACTTGTTCAATTTTTCTTGGGCATCTTGTGTTCCGAGTCATCAGAATCTACTATAAGCTTACCCAATCCTGTACGTCCCTCAATATTGAGTATTCTCTGGAATTTTGGGACTCACTTTTCCCCTCTATAGGAACATGTCAGCCCTGAACGTTTACTATTTCTGTTTTGAATGACTGTCATTGCTCTGATGTAGATTTTTCAATAATAGCTGCTCCCAATCCACTTTTACAGCCCAGAGGACTTAACATTGAGTTCTTGAATTTCACATAACCTTTCCACCCATCCCCCAACTCACTTTCCAGCCCCTCCTCCTCATTTCCTTTCTCTGACTGGCCCTTCCTTCCATCAGCTGGACCAACCAGGCCATACCCTCGACCTGTGTTCGCCTATCACTACCTCATCATTCTGCTACTCCACCCATCCCACTCACCCCTCGTTCTTTATCTACCTGCCCCCCTGTCTAGTCATGAAGAAGGGTTATACCAGAAATGTCGACTTCTCCACCTCCTGAGGCTGCTTGGCTTGCTGTGTTCCTCTAGCCTCCTGTTTGTCTACCCAATCCACTTGGGCTAGATCCTGTCTGATCGTATTAAAACCAGACTTTCCCCAATTTCTGCTCCATCATTGTCCTTTCCCATTACTATTTAAATCTTACTGTTTCATGGTCACTGTCACTGTAATGCTGTCCCAGTGATATTTCTACCACTTACCTGACTTTGATCCCTAAAATTAGTAATACCCCATCTCTTGTAGGACTTTCCTGAGTACTCCTGGATATGTTTTAAGAATCCCAACCCTCGAGCCATTTACATTTTGTCTATCCCAATTAGTATTGGGGAAGTTAAAGTCTCCTATTGTTATTACCCTATTATTATTTCACTTCTCAGAAAATTACCTTCTTCTCTGTCCTTCTATCTGTTCCTGACTGTTTGGAGATCTGTCCTACACTGTCAACAATGTGATTGCCCCCTTTTTGTCTTGAAGTTCCATTCATTTGGCATCAATTGAGGAGTCTTCCAAGTATCATACCTTCTCACTGCAGTAATTGACTCTTTGATCAATATTACAACACCAGCTCCTCTTTTATACATCTTCTGAAAATTTTATTTCCCAGAATATTGAGCTGCCATTCCTGCCTTCCCTCACCTGTGATGACAATTATGCCATATCCCCGTTTGCTAATCAATAACAACCTAGCCACAAATCAATGCCTCACTCGCAAGTCTCCTCACATTAGAATAAATACCACCCAGCCTTTCTGAGCTTTCTTGTGTCTTGACAATGTACGCTGTGTGTGTTAGGGACTGACTTGGCTTTTCTCCTACATGTGTCTGTGCATTAACCAGTACTGTGACTCCACTCTGAATCCCATTCCTCTGACAAATTAGTTAAGCCAACTAGAAAATTAATTTTTAACTTTTATTTTGAAAAGAAGTGAATACTCTTACCTTTCCTTGGTGCAGCTTTACAGTAAACAGAAACAACTTATCTCCTGTCTACCAATCACCTCACTGCTTTGCACTGCTACTGATTGGCAACCTTTTCAAATTCTGGCTAGGTTTCTGTAGGAGGTTATATGCTGTTCCAACTATGCTCAATGTGGGTCTCGTCCCTCAGGCTTTAATTGGGAAGCTCTGCAGCCACTGTTTACTGCACTGCTGCTCCGACTAACCCCTTTTCAAGTCAGAGTAACCTATAACTAGAAAAGTTTCATTTCATTTATGACTGAGTCCCACTCATCTCTGTTGTAACAGAGTACTTCACAGCAATGCTGATTTGCTGCACAGTCCTCCCATTTGGTGTAATTAGCCTCAGAAGAATGGAGCAGGCTGAGTAAAGTATGTGCTGTTCTGTTTACCTGAACAATCCTGGGATCAATGTTCTAGTGAGACATATAGAGAGGGCTTTAAAGCAACTGTTGGGGACGAAGTATCAATTGTGGTAATAATACATTAAAGAGAGAAGAAAAGGTCAGAGAACAATGTTGCAATCGGTGAAGTGAAAACCAGAGCATTCCTGGAAGTGGCTGAACATGCAAAGGGAAGTGAACATCAGCAGATAAGACCATGAATACGAAAAATGTTAAAAAGAGATTTAAAAACTCCAAACCTGAATGCACATAACATTTGTAACAACTCAGATGAATTGACAACTTAAATAAAATTAAATCAGTATGATCTGATGGCCATTGCAGAGACATGCAAGGTCATAAAGTCTCAGGCCTGTATATTCAAAGGTACACAACTTTTTTTTCTTCCTTAGTAGGGTCATACAATCATTCACAGCTTAGAAAAAGGCCCTCTGGCATATTATTTCCACACTGGTTAAAATCAACCACCTAACTGTTTCAATCCATTTTCCAGCACTTGGCCCACAGGCTTTTAGAATTAAAATTAGATTTCATTGTCATTAGATTTTTATGCCTTGGCAACACAAGTATACATCTAAATACTTCTTAAATATTATGAAGATTCCAGCCTATACCACCCTTACAGGCACTGAGTTCCAGATTTCCACTATCCTCTGGATGAAAACAGCTTTTCCTTACATCTCCTCTAAACCTCCTGCCCCTTACCCAAATCCATGCCTCCTGGCCAAAGATCCCTCCATTAAGGGGAAATGTTCCTGCCTATCCACCCTATCTATGCCCATCATAATTTTATACATCTCAATCATGTCTCCTCTCAATCTCCTCTATTTTAAGGAAAACAACTCAGTCTATCCATTCTCTCTTCGTAGCTAAAACTCTTCAGCTCAGACAACATGCTAGTAAATCTCCATTACAGTGCAATCACATCCCCCCTATAAAGTTCATTCCAAACTGCACACAACACTCCAGCCTGACCAATATTTTATACAGTTCCAGCATAACCTCTCTGCTCCTAAACTCTATGCCTCAGCTAATAAAGGCAAATATACCACATGCCTCCTCAACAACTTTAGCCACCTGTCCTGATGCCTTCAGGGACACACACACCAAGGTCCCTCTGATCTTTGGTGCTTCCCGGAGTCTAACCATTCATCGAGTATTGCCTTGTTTTGTTTATCCTGCCCAAGTTCACCACCTCACATTTATCCAGATGGAAGTCAGTTTGCTACTGATCAGCTCATGTGACCAATCCATCAATACATTCTGGGTCGAGAGTGTAGTGCTGGAAAAACACAGCAAGTCAGGCAGTATCCAAGGAGCAAAACAATTGACCGAAACATCAATTCTCCTGCTCCTTGGATGCTGCCTGACCTGCTGTGCTTTTCCAGCACTACACGCTCGACTCTGATCTCCAGCATCTGCAGTCCTCACTGTCTCTGTCAATACATTCTGAAAGCTAAGGGTATCTATCTCACTATTTATCACTTCACCAAGTTTTGTATTATCTGTGATGACATTCTTTTGTTGGATGTGGTATCAGTGGCAAGGAAAGCATTTGTTCTGCATTCCTAATTGTCCTTTGAGTGAATTACAAGACCATTTCAGAGATCTATTAAGCCTCAACTACATCCCTGATAGCTTTGTCTTCCAGAATTATTAATCAAATTTAAATTCCACCACTACTGTGGTGGGATTTGAATACTTGTTCCCAGAACATTAGCCTAGGATTCTGAATTAGTTATCTACCTACATTCCTACTATCTCCATTCTGGAAAGACAGGAAGCTAGGGAAAAAAGGATGGGTAGCTCTTTTACATAAGCTACCAGCGCAATAAAGAGAAATGAGTTCAGCTCGAAGACAAAGCAGAATTAGTTTGGGGAGAAACAAGAAATAAGAAAAGTAGAAAGTCACTTGTGGGCGTAGCTTATAGGTCCCCTAACAGTAACTACTTTGAAGGAGGGACAAAACCAGGACAAAAATGGATGTTTGTGAGAATTATGTGGGTGACAGTAATCTCCACATGGGCTGGATGGAAAAGATTGGAAAAATATAACATGGACAGCAATTTTGTTAGAGTGCTTTCAAGACACTGTCTTACAGCATATTAAAGCTAAGTAGAGAGCAGGTTATTTCAGATCTGTTTTTCTTCAGCATCTAGAGTGAACTTTGTCTGCCACTTACCTGCCCACTCCACCAATTAACTTATATCCTTTACAAGATCTAACTGGCCTCCTCACAGTTTCCAATGCTTCCAAATTTTGGACCATATGCAAATTTTGAAATTGCGATCCACAGACCAGACCTAGATGATAAATACATTGAAGAGAAAGAATGGGGAACTCCATTACATACCTTCTTCTTGCCTGAGAAATATCCACTGACCTTTATTTTCTATTTTCTGTCACCGAACCAATTTTGCATCTAATCTGTCCCTTTTGTTCCATGCTCTGTAACTTTCCCCACAAGTCTCTTGCTTGGGACTGTGTCAAATGTCTTTCGAAAATTCATGTACGCTACATCCATAGCATGATTCTAGTTGACACTTACTGCTACCTCTTCAAAATACTCCAGCAAATTAGTCAAACACAATTTCACTTTTCAAAATCTCTTCCTCAAAAACCCACATTTTCCCATGTTAGTGTTGATTCTATCCGAAATAATTGTTTCTAGAAACGTCTGCAACACTGAAGTTAAACAGACTTGTCTGCAATTACTGGGTTTATTCTTACATCTTTTTTGACAAAGGGTGTAGCTTCTCCAATCCTCTGGCATCTTCCCAAGAAAGATTAAAAGATGATGGTTAGTTTCACTGTAATTTTCACTGTCACTTCCTTTGATATTCTTGCTGTCTCACTCAGTCCCCAATGTCTTATCAACTTTAAGTATTAATAGCCCATTCATCGTTTCCTCCTTATCAAATTTGAACACTTCTAGTTACAGAACGCACCATGGTCTGTGTAAAATCTACTGCCTTAATAAAGATAGCTGCAAAAGTGTTCATTTAACACCTCAGCCATGCCCACACCTCATTGTTAAATCCCATTCTTGTCCTTAATCAGCTCTACTCCTTTTACTATTTATGCACCCGGAGAAGACTTTGGGATTTCCCTTTATGTTAGCCACCAATCTTCTTCATAATCCCTGTTCACTTTTCTAATATACTTTCTTGTATACCCTCTGAAATCTCTGTATTCTGTTTCATTTTCAATTGCACTTCTACCTGACACTTGCCAAAAGTGCACTTAATCAACCTTATTTTAATTTCTATCTCCTTTTACACACAGGGATATCTGGATTTGTTTGCTATCCCTTTCCCTTTTGAGGAAATTGTACCCAAAGAATGTCCACTTTGAAGGTAGCCCATTTTTCAGCTATCGTTTTTCACCTTAACCTCTTGCTCCAATCTCTCTGGTCTAGTTCCATTCTTGGCCTGTTGAAGTTGGGTGACTCCCAGTTAATTATACTTACTGTGGATTGCATGTTCTTCTTTTCTGTCAGTGTATCTTTTAATACAGCGATCTGTGTCTTCTGAATGTCCCTCCACTGACAAATGATTACTTGGCCCACCTAATTTCCAAGAACAACAATAGTTATTATTATTAGATCTTATTGTCACGTGTACTTGAGTACAGGAGTACGGTGAAGGAGGCATACAGGTCGCCATTCTACGACACCATCTTAGACAGGATTAAAAGCAGAAGCAGAAATAAAGAAAACGGCCAAAAGAAAAGGAAAAATCCAAATCACTCCCCAACCTTCTCCATGAGACCTTTTCACTAGCAAAACAAAGTCCATCCCTCAATCTGTGAACACTCAGGTACCTGAGTCCCCACACACCACCATAGTCAAAATGCCATTGTTTCCGCAATTGGGCCTCAGGCCCAGCTATGTCCTGGAGATGTACCATCGCCGCTGGAACACTGTCGCTACTCTTCGGCACCATCTTGCCTCCACCGACCACACCACTGCCATGAGTCTGCACTGGGCCGATTTTGGCAATGCAGCTGCTGCTGAAGCTGCCAGGTCCCAAACTGGCCCCAAACGCAATGCTGGACCCACCACATCATAGCAGCCGGTGCCTCGTTCTGGCTTATGTTGCTGCAGCCACTGCCTCCAAAAGCGAATGGCCCTCACAGCTGCTGATACGGGGGAAGGATTCGCTCCCACCACTGCCACAACCCAGCAAAGGGGAACCTGGCCACTGCAAAGGGGAAAAAAGAAAGAACAAAGAGCAAAAACAAAAGAAGTAAAAAAGAAAGGAAGATGGAAGTGGATGAGCCTGGGCTCAGAACCCAGCCCTGAATACTGCTATTTCGCTCTCGGACCTTCCTAATTGGACAGGACCAATACTGCTGTCAGACATTTTCCTGACCACATTCCAGAAGGTTTGCCCCTCTCTACCCACTGCCCCAGTCTACCTTTGGGTAGTTAAAATCCCCAATTATAATCACTCTATAATGTTGGCACTTCTCTGTAATTTCCTTGCAAATTTGCTCCTCTACATTATTCCCACTTGTTGGTCTGTAGACTACATCAAGCACGGAAATTGTACTTGTTTTTATACAATTAGCTCCAGCGAGGTTGATCCTCTCCTTCAACTTTTATTCCAGCGCTGTGGTACTCTCCTTAACCAGCCCTCCCACTCTCTTCCTTTCCTTCCGTTAATAGCCTTTCTGCAAACCTTGTAGTCAGGAATATTTGACAACCAACCCTGCCCTTTCTTGAGTCAAGCCTCACTTGTAGTCACAGCATCATATTTCCTTATGGCAATTTGTATCTGTATTTAAGTTCCCCATTTTATGTACAGTACACCAAGCTTTCACATATGTGCACAATAACCCTGATTTTGCCTTCATTACTTTATCCCTTATTCTAACTTCACTTACTGACTTTCCCTTCTCATGCTAGTGCTGTCTGTCTCTGCAGATATGTTGGGCACCATGATATTCTTCTCGGATATTGTCTCTTGGTACCCATACCCTTGCTGAATTCAATTAGAGCCTTTCCACTAGGAAAAACCTTCTGCAAGGAAATTGGTATGATCTATGTTCAGTTTCTGGTTTTTACAGGTGCCATCTTCCCTTGACCCAGTCCCAGAAATGTAAAACCCTCCTTCCTACATCATTTTTCCAGCCAGCTATTCATTTGCCTTACATTTTGATTCCTGTACTCAGTTGGACATGGAGCCTGGGAGAAGCCAGAGATTACTACATTGAAGGTCCTGTTTGTTGCTTTTCTACCGAGCTTCCCTGGTTTTGATTGCAAGACCATGTCTCCCTTCCTTTCCTAGTCATTGGTATCAATGTGTATCAGGGCTTCTCACTGTTTATTCTCCTCCAGAAGAATGCCTTGCAACTGTTCCATAACATCCTCAACCAGGACACCTGGGATGGGGTGGGGGCGCTGGTGGCAACATACCATCCTGCAATCACATTTATAGCTGCAGAGATGCCTAACGCCGATCTCCATCAATGACTTGTCGATCACTGTTGCTTCCCCTTTTGTCTTCCTCCCTCATGTACAGCTTAGCCGATTGTGGTGTCTGAAACTTGACTCTAACTGTATGCTCTTAAGGAACCACGGCCTCTGCCTTCTTCCAAAATGGACACTGATTTGTGAACATGACCCCAGGGAACTCCTGGACCACGTTCCTGTTTCTGAAGTCAGAATGGAATTACTGAGTTCCTTTCTGACTTCAGAGCCATAAGCTTTATTGTGTGCATTTCTCCAAAAATTGTAATCCACGTAACTCTGAATCTGATGGATGTGCCACAAGTGACTCCAGCCACTACTTGAGCTCTGAAAGCTGGAGCTCAAATTTCTGCAGCTGGCAGCACTCCTAGTACAGTACATGGGGTCATGTAGGACCAGGGTAAGGGTCCATATCTTCCCACAGACCACATATTCCACTCGATCAAGCTGAACTGTTATACCTTAAAAGTACTTCCCTTATATGAACATTATTTTGGATTACTTACATTACTCTACTATTATTCCCAGTGTTTCTTAATTAAATCCAGGTAAAGCTACTTCTTTAAAAATAATACACTTCCCGAACTGACAGGAATTTAAAGGTAGTCACTAATAGCAGTTTCTTATCAACTAATGACCTTACAGATTTTCTTTGATTTGCTGTGTTTTTTTCCACTCCCCTTTCAAACTCCATACAGGCTAGTTCTCAGCAGCTAATTGGGATGAAAAAATTAGTAAGGAGGTGCAGCAAATGATTCTGAAGGCAATTGGAAATTTATAACTTATTACAAGGAGAAATTTGCTGCAGCTGTATAGGGTATTGAAGAGCCTACATCTCAAGTATTCTGTACAGTTTTGGTCTCCTCATTTACAAAAGAATACTGCTTATTTACAAAAGAATGTATGTCATTCAGAAAAGGCTCACTCAACGGGTAACTAGGGTGAAGAGGTTATGAGTTGGGCCTGTATTCATGGCAGTTGAGAAGAATGAGAAGTGATTTTATTTGAACTTGACAGGGTGGATGATGAAAGGATGCTTTCTCTCTTGGGAGAGGCTAAAGCCAAGCGACACAGTTTTAAAATAAAGGATCGTCTATTTAAGATGAGAATGAATAGATGTATTTTCTTTCAGGGGGTTGTGATTCTGTTGAAATCTCTTTGCCAGATAGTGATGGAGGTACTATTGAATAATTTTATGGAAGAGGTAGGTAGATTGTTGACTCAGAAAAGATTCATAGGGTGTCAGAGATCATCAGGAACTTGAGGCCTCAGTTAGACAAATCATGACCTTGTCCAATGGGTACGAGATTCTTGCTCCCTGTTCGGATGAGGAAAAGGGCTCTGGACAGGATGAGCCAACTGACCAAGGCACCATGGTGCAGAAGGCCATTCAAGTGGGGGGAGTTAATAGACAAGTAGTGGTTATAGGGGATTCTATAATTAGGGGGACAGATAGTATCCTTTGCAAGCCGGATCGGGAGTCTCACATGGTGTTTTGCCTGCCCGGTGCCAGGGTGCGAGACATCTCCGACCGTCTTGAAAGGATATTGGAGCGGGAG
>NC_057714.1:65064678-65080455 GCF_004010195.1 Chiloscyllium plagiosum
GCTGGGACGCTAAATGTCTTCAAGGCCGAGATTGATAGATTCTTGTGGTCTAGAGGAATTAAGGGCTATGGGGAGAATGCTGGTAAGTGGAGCTGAAATGCGCATCAGCCATGATTGAATGGTGGAGTGGACTCGATGGGCCGAATGGCCTTACTTCCACTCCTATGTCTTATGGTCTTATGGTCTTCCTGAATGGTAGAGAAGGCTAGAGGAGAGGAGACCTGCTCCAGGTTCCAATTTGTGTATTTTTATTTCTGTGCTACAGTAGGAGTTCTTTGAAATTCTGTGGAATAAAAAACCCAGTGTATCTTACAGTGATAACTTTTGAATCTGCACACTCAGATTTTCTCTGGTCATACATTCCTGCCTTAATGTATATAACTAAATATCATTCAATTCATATAGTTATACCATATTTCCAATGCTTTTGGAATAAAGTTCCCTGCTGTGACTCTGGAAAGTATTTTGTAATAAGTGATGTGTCTAACACTGATTTTAGAATATTTGTCAAAGATGGTTGGGATAGTTAAGTCAGCCATTTGAAGAATCTATCATCTATCTTAGTTTTTCTGGGCAACAGATAATGAAAGGCTTATTCAGAAGGGTGACGATAAGTACACTGTAAGATCTAAGAATTGTTGGAAACTTTTACCTATATACAGTACTGCTCGGTCACATTGCCTTGTGCATTTGAGTTTATTTTGGTTCATTGATTACATTGTTTCCTTGTGGCTTGAGGTAGTTTGAAGAAAAATGTCTTAGATTCAGTAAATTTGGCAGTCTGCATAGTGAAGATTGACCCTGCATTTTTACATTTGATATTGAAAATAAATTCTTTATCTGTTGCCCTTTAATCAGGAGCCATCTCAAACATCCCCGAATTGATTTTGGTTAAATATTCTGGTCTGCTGTCATTTGGGCACAAACAAGGGTTGAGATAAAAACAGACTCACTATTCATTTATTATTGTTGCAATGATTAATATTATTAATTATGAATTAATAAAACAGACAAAAGGTTGTTCCAACTAAAGGTTTGTTAGAGTAAAATGCTCTTTTGTTTCTAATCTCTTAGCTTTTGCTTTCCCTCTGCAATTCAAGTGGAGTTAAATTTTAAGTATGCCACAGAAGGTAAGCTATAATGGTCAATGTCTGCTTTTTTTTAAATAGGTAATTCTTTCTGGTGCCTACTTGATGTTGTGCCAATTAAAAACGAGAAAGGAGACGTAGTTCTTTTTTTGGCATCCTTCAAAGACATCACTGTTACCAAAGTGAAGATTGCCCAGGAGGATAAAAAGGAAGGTCAGTGTTTCATCTTGAAACGTTGCTTATTTAAATGAGGCAGCGAGATGTGCTTTTTTTACTGCCAGATTCCAAGTAAAATGCAGTAATTAATAAGTTTGCAAAAAAACAAAATTCATAGTGAATAATCTGGTATTGCTGTTTTGTTTTTTTTTCAGATATAGCTATTCAAAGCATATGTTCCTTTATAAATTATGTTCAACCTCAGTTAACTGTCTTCAAAGTTTTTGCTGTTAAGTCCATGTATCATAAACATTTAGTTTCCCAATTTAACCCAACATGCAATTTCCTATTATTTTCTGAATTTAATTTTATTCAGCATTTGCAGGCTTAAGGTTTTCAATTAACTTTTTGCTCATTCACAAAACTAAGTTTAAAACATGCCTGCCATCTCTTTTTATTGTCATCTTCATCAAATAAACATATTCTATGACTATTACTATATTACTAAATTGAGAATTCAAATACTTTCCAGAAACAAATTGATAAATGTATCATAGACTAAACAGCCTGAAAACAGCCCGCTCAGTTGAATAAAAACTGAAAGAACAGTGGATGCTGTAAATCAGAAAGAAAAACAGAAATTGTTGGAAAAGCTCAGTAGGTCTGGTAGCATCTGTGAGGAGAAATCGGAGTTAATTGAGCCCATTCATCACTGATCCTCCAAACAGCATCCCACCCCATCCCTGTAACTCTCTATTTCCCATGGCTAATCCACCTAACCTGCACATCCCTAGACCCAATGGGCAATTCAACATGGCCAATCCACTTGATCTGCACATCTTTGGACTGTGGGAGAAAACTGGAGCACTTGGAGGAAAACCACAGAGTCACAGACAGAATGTGCAAACCCAACACAAATAGTAAACTCAGGGAATATTGAACCTACCATGAAGCAGCAATTCTAATCACTGAGCCACTGTGCCATCCTAATCTATGATACAATCAAATCTATTCTCAATTCTCTTCATCTAATACTATTGCCTATTTCTTTTTCTGCCTTGTATTTTTCCCAACTACCACTTAATTGCATCTATACTATTTATCTCAACAACTCCTTGCTCTAACAAACTTCACATGCTAACAGAAAACTAGAAGAATACATTTCTTCTGAATTCTTTATCGAATTTATTATTATCTTAGAGAAGGAACTGTCATGTACCAGGCCAGACACCCCAAAACATTTCAAGAAGGTAGCCTGAAAGCTAAATTTGCAAGTTGCTTTAAACAGGTGTAAAGTGGCTATTCCAGGAGAAAGGGCCACTGGTCAAACCACTCAGTTTAAAACAAAACAGAATTTATTTGCAAGATTACTGAATGAAACACAAACAAAAGAGAACAGAATACAGAATAACTTATCCTATCCGAAAACCAACAGATTATCCCAATTTAATGATGCTATTCCAAATACTTGCAACAATCCCCATAAACACCACTTGACACAAAAAGTAAGATCAAACACAGGGTCTTCTAGGAGAGATGTCAGACTGAGAGTACCAGTCTGGACCTATTCCTTTGGATCTAGCAGCTTTAGAACACTAGTGTGCTAAAAACCAAACCAAACCAGAGTGAAACCGAGCTGGGAGAATTGGCCACTCCCCTTTCATTGTACAAGTGTTTTTCTTAAAACTTAAAAGCCTTTTGATTAGTTATAATCAAATTGGCCCGAAAACCTTTCAATTTAGACTTTTTGGAGTCTGTGTCTTTAGCGACCTTTCTGACAAAAAGCAACCAAGGACAACGAACCTTGTTAAAAGAGCAGCATTATCACAGCTTGCCCCTTAAAAAAATGAACCATCAATATCCAAACATGGGTTCATTTTAAAACCCTTTAAGCTTAAATTGTTCTTACTCTACAACACACATATACATTACATTGGGCATATGCCCGAAACGTCAATTCTCCTGCTCCTTTGATGCTGCCTGACCTGCTGCGCTTCTCCAGCAACACATTTTTCAGCTCTGATCTCCAGCATCTGCAGTCCTCCCTTTCTCCTATATGCATTACATTGACAATAATCATGCAAACATGCATTACTACATTATGTTTCAGTCTGTTGTACGCCTATCACCGAACACCTCCATTTCTCATTCAAGTCTCAACAATGCATCGGTAATCACTTTTTCTCATCCTGCCGCATGCACAATGTTCAAATTGAATGGCTGTAACAACTAGCTCCATCTAAACGGCACGGTGGCACAGTGGTTAGCACTACTGCCTCACAGTGCCGGAGACCTGGGTTCAATTCCCGCCTCAGGCGACTGACTGTGTGGAGTTTGCACGTTCTCCCCCTGTCTGCATGGGTTTCCTCCGGGTGCTCCGGTTTCCTCCCACGTCCAAAGATGTGCAGGTCAGGTGAATTGGCCATGCTAAATTGCCCGTAGTGTTAGGTAAAGGGTAAATGTAGGGGTATGGGTGGGTTGCGCTTCGGCGGGTCGGTGTGGACTTGTTGGGCCAAAGGGCCTGTTTCCACTATGTAATGTAATGTAATCTAATCTAATCTAATCTAAACAGTCTGGCATTTTTGTTCTTAAATTTCTCCACAAACTTCAATGGGTTATGTCAGTGTATGTGATTGCTTCAGCTACGTTACTGATAACATAAACATTGAAATGTTGTAATGCCAACACCAAGCTCAAAGTCTCCTTCTCCTTTCTGCTGATGAATGTTCAACTTCCTGGAGAAATATTCGATAGGTGTTTTGATCTTCTCGTTGTCTTCCTGCAAGAGCAAAACACCGACACCCACATCACTCGCATCGATAGCCTCCTTGAATGGCTTTGAGTAATTAGTTGTGGCTAATACCGGGACAGTGGTTAACACAGCTTTCAGGCTATCAAATGCCTCTGATAGCCTGTTTTCTAACTTCTTGCCTTTCTTTAGCAATTGAGTGAGTGGAGCAGCCATGCTGGTAAAATTTGGTACGAATTTTTGATAAAATCCACTCAATCTCAGGAACTGTAGTACTGCTCTTTTTGTCAGTGGTATGGGAAACTCCCCAATTACCTTTGTTTTTGCATCCTCTGGCGCCATTTGTCCATGTCCAAAAAACATGGCCCAGGAAGGTGACTTGGGCTTTTTCAAAATAACTTTTAGCCAGGTTTCTCACCAAGCCTGCCTTCTAAAATTGATTGAACAAGTCTAATAAATGTTGGAACTGTTTCTTCCATATGTGACTAAAAATCATCAGGTCATCTATATATATGACACAGTTGGGTAATCTGGTAATGACTTTATTGGTTAGTCTCTGATATGTGCTGGTGCATTTTTCACACCAAATGGCATGACTTTAAACTGATACAGTCCATTTGGCATTACAAAAGCTGAAATTGCCTGCACTCTTTCTGACAAAGATACCTGCCAGTATCCTCTGAGCAATTCCAACTTAGAAATGTAAGTTGCCTGTCCCACATTCTCAACACCGTCTTCCAATCACGGAACTGGATAAACATCATTCTTTGTAATGACATTGCCTTTGCAATAGTCCACACATAACTGTTGGTGCCATCTGGTTTTGGTACCATTACTATGGATGAGCTTCAGTCACTGTAATTCACTTCGATTATGTCGTCTTGGAGCATGCGCTCTATCTCCTTCTGAACCTGAGCCAGCTTTAGACAATTATGCCTATAAGGATGTTACTTAATCAGAACAGCATCTCCTATATCTATGGTGAAGTTGATGCTGCTCCTCGGATGCTGCCTGAACTGCTGTGCTCTTCCAGCACCACTAATCCAAAATCTCCTATATCTACGTCATGCATAATTAGGTTAGTACTTCCCAGTTTATTTCCTTATATCTCCCCAGGTAATAGTAATAGCTCTTTCAGGTCACTTTGATTTTCCTTTGGAAAGTAACTCAATAGTATATCCCAATTTTTGACAATATCCTCATTGTCCAGTTTAATTTGAGGAATATCCAATTCAGAATCATCTAAACTTGGTTCTTCCCTCAGTGTTGTAACCAATAACACATCCTCCTCTTGCTTTCCTTCCCTGTCAAAGTACCTTTTGAGCACATTCACATGACACACTGAGATTTCTTTCTCTGGAGTCCTTTCCAAATAATTCACCTCACTCAATTTCCATTCAACTTGATAAGATCCACTAAACCTTGCTTTTAAAGGTTCACCTACCACTGGAAGTAACATTAACACCTTACCTAACCGATAACAAAATTGCAAGCTTTAGATTTCTTGTCTGCTTCCTGTTTCATTGTATGCTGTGATCCTTGCCAATGCTGTCTCGCCAACTCCCCAGCTCTATTTAGCCATTCCTGAAATTTAGTTCAAATATGTGGAGTCTGAGTTCTGACTTACTAATTTCTCATTAATCAATTTTAGTGGTCCTCTCATTTCATGCCCCAAATAGATTGAATTTGGTCGATTCATTTGATGCATCTCTGACTACAAAAAAGCACCAACAAAATTTCCTTATCCCAATTATCTGGATAGTCCTGACTATAAGCCCTCAACATGGTCTTTAATGTCTGATGCCACCTTTGTAGTGCACCCTGTGTTTCCAGATGGTTCACAATTGAATTGTTTTATGTCTAAGTTATCTATAACTTCCTTGAATAATCTGGATGTAAAGTTTGATCTTTGATCTGATTTATCTCTGCGGGTGCTCCATACTTAGTGAAAATTTTGAGTAATTCCTCTACAATCCTTTTAGCTGTGATATTGCATAATGAGAAGGCCTCTGGAAATCTAGTGGACACATCCATTATTGTTAACAAATACTGATTCTCACTTTTTGTTTTAGGTAGGGGTCCTATGCAATCAATTAAGACTCTTGTAAAAGTTTCCTCAAATACAGGAATAGGTATTAAAGCAGCAGGTTTTATTACTGCCTGTCGTTTTCCAACGACCTGACATGTATGACAGATCTGGCAAACTTCAACTACATCCTTGTGCATTCCAGGCCAATAAAAAAGTTTTTGTATTTTCTCTTGAGTTTTTCCCACTCCTAAATGACCCCCAAGTGGTATCTCATGCACTACCTCCCTTCAAAAACTCATTGGCAACACGAGTTTGATTAGATTCCCTACAGTATGAAAATAGGCCCTTCAGCCCAACAAGTCCATACCGACCCTCCGAAGAATAACCCTCCCAGACCCATTCCCCATATGTACCCCTGACTAATGCACCTAACACTATGGGTAATTTAGCATGGACAATTCACCTAACCTGCACATCTTTGGACTGTGGGAGGAAACCAGAGCACCCGGAGGAAACCCACGCAGACACTGGGAGAATGTGCAAACACGACACAGACAGTTGCCCAAGGCTGGAACCAAACCCGAGCCCCTGGTGCTGTGAGGCAGCAGTGCTAACCACTGAGCTACCGTGCCAAGTTGATGAATTTCTGCCCATTTCTCATCAGTCTGAACATGTGATGATCTCCATTTCCTTATTAAGACATCATTTTAAAAATAATAACATTCACGGATACATTTGGATACTTATTCAGTATATGTCTTTTGATACAATTGCTTTAAATTTTCATCTTTCTACTGTAACTCAGTTCACCTATCAGAGCTAAAAATGTCTGCTTTGACATCTATCTGCTCCTGGCTTGTCTCAACCATCTGATCAAACAGGGTCTCTGCTAATTCCACTTCAACTTTCTTATCTGTACTTTTTGATCTCCCCATCTCAACTGGTAACTTTGTAACCTCGCTACCACATAGTCAGGAAAAATCCCAGTAAATGTGTCCTGCAATACTTTAGTTGCCTGAGTTTTCATGGGTGTTCAACCACAGTAGGCAGCACTCCTACTGGTGAATCAACTACATCATTAGCAAGGATAAATTGTATTCCTGGAGCTGAGAGTTTGTGCAGTACTCCTACCATGACTCCTCCACTCTTCACTGGGCACTCTAACCTCACTCTGTATTATTGAGCGGTTCTTGTCTCACCATGAATTCCCATTACTAGCATATTTTCTGGCAATAGTCCTTCTGAGGTACATATCTGCTTATCTTTCAACATCACAGACTGAGAGAATCATGTGGCTCTAAATATTGTAACCTGCTGCTCCTGGCCAATGCGAATAAACTTTACCTTTGCAGGTATATTGCTTAAGGAAATCTGGCACTTCCTCCTTAGCCAAACTCTGACCAGCTTGTACATTCTAGTGCAGCTTTCTGGCCTTTACTGTGCTTTCCAAACTCACCGACTTATCCGGTTTTCCTACACTTGGCTTCCCAGTCCTTCACCAGCCCACCAACACTTTGATTCCATGTGGCCTCCTTTGTTGTGGTGAAAATACCGGAGCTTTTTAACTTCTCTGTCCCCTTAAAGGGTATCCTTTCTACCCTGTTGTAAGTTATCCGTATGATCTTCACTGGGATCTTCCTTTTCATGTGATGATTTCTCTTTTCCCAATTTCTATCCCTCATGGATTAAAATTGATTCTGGAAGCTAAACTTCGATCTATGGAATAATTCATAATCATCAGCCATTTCAACTGCTAATCTTGCCATTTTAACTCTCTACTCTTCCACATGAGTTTGCATTACTTCAGGAAGTGAATTTCTGAAGTCCTGTCTAAGTGCCAATTTCTGAAGTTCAAACTCCCTCTCTTTCTTCCTTACCTCTCTCTCATTCTCTCTTTCTTTCCCTCTTTCCTCTGCTTTTCATCATAATTCCTTGTCTTTTGCCTCTAACTCAAGCGGCTTCATTTTCAATTGACTTTTAGCCATCTCTAAAGATTCTGATGGTGTTTCCATCAAATTTAAATGCTGAGATTTTATTGTAATTATCTCTCCTTTCCTCACAGAAGAAGGCAGATCCAGCTCCAGCTTGTCTCCTAATTCCTGCAGCTTGGCCTTACTCACCTTCAGTAAAACCCCCAAAGTCACCTCTTCCACCTTCAGAAAATTCTTGGTGACTGGAAGAGCCATTACTAACCCAAGCACTGTTTAACCCAACCATACTCAACACCCGGAATGAAAGACACTAACACCTACCACTCGCTGTGTTTGAGTCCAACAACCCTAATCCCAAATTGGAACTATAGAACAAATCCCACAAAGAGCCCCCAATCTGTAATGGACCAGGCCTGACCCCTCAAAACATTTCAAGAAGGCAGCCTAGACCCTAAATTTACAAGTTGTTTTAAGCAGGTAAACAGTGGTTACTCTAGGAGAGATGCAGCTGGTCAAACCACTCACTCAGTTCTAAACAAAACAGAATTTATTTGTGAGATTGCAGAGTGAAGCACAAACAAAAGAGAACAGAATACAGAATAACTTATCCTATCCGAAAACCCAACACATTATTCTGAATTAATGATGCTGTTCCAAATACTTGCAACAATCCCCATAAACACCCCTTGACACAAGAAGATCAAACACAGGGTCTTCTAGGAGAGACGTCAGACTGAGAGTACCAGTCTGGACCTGTTCTTTTGGATCCAGCAGCTTTAGAACACTAGTGTGCTAAAAACCAAACCAAACCAGAGGAAAGCTGAGCTGGGAGAATTGGCAACTCCCCTTTCATTGTACAAATTTTTTTTGAAACTTAAAAACCTTTTGTCTGAGGCAGTATCTGTTAGCTATAATCAAATTGGCCCTAAAGCCCTTCAAACTTAGACTTTTTGGAGGCTGTGTCTTTTACGACCTTTCTGGAAAAAGAAACCAAGGACAACATAACTTTGTTAAAGGAGCAGCATTGTCACAGAGCCAGTTACAATATTATCTGGCATGGGCTCAATTGTTATTCTTGCTTTAATTAAAGAATGAGTTTGATAACACTGTCATATTTGATGTACTTATTGGATCAACTTCTGTAAAATGTTCCTTGAAACACCCAATTTTTGATGGGTGTGGGGCTGCAACTGGGCTAGCTGACCTAGGAAGCACAGCAAATGCAGTCTTAATGGTGGGATGGTGTGCAAACATTCAAGCAGTTTGTAAAACTGGAATAAATATTCCTGTTTTCTTATAAGTTAGACTCTTTAGTTCTCAAATCTTACACTCTTCAACCTCCCCATCTTCCACCGCCCCTTTCCCTCCATGACAATTGATGTGCTCCTAATCATCACTTAATGTCCCTTATTATCTTCCATGAGTTGGTCTCAGTGACCATATAGAGATGGATAAAAATAAACTTCATACAAGCTAACCCATGTTTATTCTTGTGGATTTCACAATGAAAAGAAAACTTACATTCATAAAATCATTCAAAGCTTTTAACTCTCTTCAAGTGTTTGATTACTCATAAAGCAAACTTTTATTCAAACCCCACACAAAGGAAGATTAATCTTTAAACTGTCTCTTTAAGATGTCAGTCAAACTGAGATTGGGCGTAAGCTTTGATGTAGAATTTGAAACTCAGCCAAACATACATGCATAATAATATCCTTGGGAAATGTCAGTAAGACGCTCAACTGAAACTCCATGAACAGATGTCACTTTTTTTTTAATCTATGTCTGTCAATCCAAGTTTTTCTTTAACTCTCACAGACAGCTGTAGCCTGGGCTTTATGAAATTTGACGAGTGTGACATTTTCAAAAAACTACAATCATGACAGTTATCCAGAGGATACTGCTTTATATATGTTTGCATCTACTCCATAAATTTAGAGTACACTGAGGGCATTGTTGCTAAGTATGCAAATAACACAAAGATAGGTGGATGGACAGGTTGTGTGAAGGAGACGTGGAGGCTGCAGAAGGACTTGGACAGACCAGGAGACTGGTCAAAGAAGTGGCAGATGGAATGCAATGCGGGCAAGTGTGAGTTTATGTACATTGGTACAAAGAAGAGAGGTGTAGCCTATTTTCTAAATGGAGAAAGACTTCGGAAATCTGAATCGCAAAGGGATTTAGAAATCTTAGTTCAGGATTCTCTTAAGATTTACAAGCAGGTTCACTTGGCAGTTAGGAAGACAAATGAAATGAGTAGATTGAAAAGAATGATCCTGGGGAGAACGAGCTTGTCATAAGAGAACCAGTTGAGGACTCTAGGACTGTACTTGCTGAAGTTCAGACTGAAGTTCTTATGGAAACTTACAGAATACTAAGAGGCCTGAAGAGAGTGAACATGGAGAAGATATTTCCAACAGTAGGACAGTGCACAATCTCAGAGTGAGTGAAGGGACAATCCTTCAGAAGTGAGATGAGGAGGAATTTCTTCAGCCAAAAAGTGATGAATCTATGGAGCTCATTGCCACAGACATCTGTGGAGCCAAGTCATTGATTGTATTTAAGACAGAGATAGCTAGGTTCTTGGTTAATTAGAAGATCAAACATTGTAGGGAGAAGGCAAGAGAATGGAATTGAGAAACATTCAGCCACGATCGTAGACTAGATGGGCCGAATGGCTTAATTCTGCTCCCATATCTTATGGTCTAATATTCTGTCTTTCTGGTTTTTTTTCAACCAGTATAGATAACTACATACTCATAGAATAATATAGAATAGAACATAAAAGTGCAGTACAGGCCCTTCGGCCCTTGATGTTGCACCGACTTGTGGAACCAATCTGAAGCCCATCTAACCTACAGTATTCCATTCCATCTGTATGTCTATCCAATGACCATTTAAATGCCCTTAAAAAATGAGCCCACTACTGTTGTAGGCAGTGCGTTCCACACCCCTACTACTCTCTGAGTAAACGAAACTACCTCTGATATCAGTCCTATATCTATCACCCTTCAATTCAAAGCTATGTCCTCTTTGTGCTAGCCATCGTTATCCAAGGAAAAAGGCTCTCTCTGTCCTACCTATCTAACTCTCTGATTATCTTATATGTCTCAATGAAGTCACCTCTCATCCTTCTTCTCTATAACAAAACAGCCTCAAGTCTCTCAGCCTTTCCTTGTAAGATCTTCCCTCCATACCAGGCAACATCCTTGTTATTCTCCTCTGAACTGTTTCCAAAGCTTCCACATCCTTCCTTTAATGCAGTGACCAGAATTGTATGCAATATTCCAAATGTTTTGTACAGCTGCAGCTGATCTAATGGTTCTTTACCAATAGAAGCTAACACACTGTATGCCTTCTTAACAACACTATCAACCTGGGTGGCAACTTTCAAGGATCTATATACCTGGACACCGAGATCTCTCTGCTTATCTGCACTACAAATAATCTTACCATTAGCCCAGACTCTGCATTCCTGTTACTCCTTCCAAATTGAATCACCTCACACTTTCCTATATTAAACTCCATTTGCTACCTCTCAGCCCAGCTCTGCAGCTTATCTATGTCTCTCTGTAACCTACAACATTCTTTTTACATTATATTCCATTTACCATGATCTTGCTCATTCATTTATTATGTTCAAGTCCATTTGAAGCTTCCTTACACACTCCTGAGAGACCATACATTATTCCTCCTGCAAATGTGGGAAATCAGGGGCACTTGCAGTCTCCATGGTGACCATGCATGCAGGAACTGTTTTTAGCTGCAACTCCTGATTGACAACATAGAGCACCTGGAGCTACAGATGGACTCACTATGAATATCCATGAAGCTGAGGACATCATGGATAGCACATTAGTGAACTGGGTCACACCACCAATAAGGGCTACCCAGGCAGAAAAGCATTAGGCGACCTCCAAGAAGACTAGTAACCATGAACAACTATTGCAGGAATCCCTATGGCCATTCTCCTTTCAAACAGATATACCATTTTGGACACTGTTGTGGGTTTTGGCCTTTCAGGGGAAAGCAGCAGCAGCCAGATCAATGGCAGCACGACTGGCTCTATTGTACGACAGGAAGGGTCAAAATGTAGTGGAGCGGTAGCAGTAGAGAACTCTATATAAGGGTCACAGACAGGCATTTCTGTGGCCACGAGCGAGACTTCAGGATAATGAGCTGCCTCCCTTGTTCTAGAGTCAAGGATGTTTCTGAGTGGGCACAGAGAGGGTGAGCAGATAGAGCTTATGGTCCGTGTCTAATGACAGGCAAAAGAGAGATGAGGAGAAAGTGAGGACTGCAGATGCTGGAGATCAGAGCTGAAAATGTGTTGCTGGAAAAGTGCAGCAGGTCAGGCAGCATCCAAGGAACAGGAGAATCGACGTTTTGGGCATAAGCCCTTCATCAGGAATCATTCCTGAAGAAGGGCTTATGCCTGAAATGTCGATTCTAAAAGAGAGATGAGGTCTTACAAAGGGCATTTGAGGAGTTAGGTAGAATGTTGAAAAGCAAAATAGGTTGTAATCTCAGGATTACCCCCTGTGTCACATGCTCATGAGGCCAGAAATAACAAGATAGTATGTGGCTAACAATGTTAGCAATAGAAGGGTAGGATTCAGAAATCTGGGTCATTGTGATTTCTTCCATGGCAGGAGGGACCTGTACAAGAAGGACAGGTTGCACGTAAACTGGAGGGACACCAATATTCTTGAAGGGAGGATTGCTCGTGCACTTGGGAGGGTTTAAATGGGTGAGGCTGCAAGGTGGGAACCAGAGCAGTAGGAGTGATCGAGGAGAATGTAGAGGTTTAGTCAAATACATCTAATAGGAAGAACAGACAGGGCCAGATTAATGAACATGGCAGAATTGGCAGTCTCAAGTGTATTTATTTTGATGCAAGGAGTATAACAGGTAAGACAAAAGAGCTTGGAGCCTGGATTAGTACATGGAACTACGATGCTGTAGCTATCACAGAAACTTGGTTGAAAGAAGGGCAGGACAGGCAGCTGACCATTCCAATATTTGGATGTTTCAGCTGTGATAGAGAGGGATATAAAAGTGGTGGGGAAGTTGTATTATTGATTAAGGAAAATGTCACAGCTGCAATAAGAGAGGACATCTTGGAAAGCTCAACTAGTGAGGCCTTATGGGTAGCACCCAGGAATAAGAAATGTGCAATCACTACAATGGGGTTATACCAAAGGCCTCCCATTAGGCAACAGATCAAGGACAGACATGTAAGCAGATCATGCATAGATGTAAAAACTACAGGGTTGTTTAATGGGTGAATTTAAGTTGGCTAATACTCCCTTAGTACAAGGGGCTTAGATGGGGCAGAATTTGTTTGGTGCATCCAGGAGGGTCAGTTTAAACAGTATGTAAATAGTCCAAATAGGGAAGGGACTGGACTGTATCTTGTATTGGGAAATGAGCCTGTCCACATGATCAAAGTTTTGGTGGGGAAGCTGTTTTGTGAACAGTGACCATAATTCTGCACATTTAAATACAATTATGGATAATAATAAGACTGTTTCTCAGGTGAAAGTGCTAAATTTAAAGAATGCTAAAGAATGGTAAAGAAGTAGTAGCGCCTGTTTACCTTCATCAGTCAGGGCATGGAGAATACAAGTTGGCAAGTCATGGTGTGGTTGTATAGTACTATGAGTCCATATTTGGATATTGTGTGTAGATCTGGTCACGTGACTATAGAATGGATGTGGAGGCTTTGGAGAGGATACAAAAGAGGTTTATTAAGATCTGAATTAGAGTGTATTAGCTATAGGGAGAGGATGGGCAAACTTGAATTGTTTTTGCTCGAGCATCGGAGGATGAGGGGCACCTGATAAAAGTATATAAAATTATGCTGAAGGGCTTATGCCCAAAACATTAATTCTCCTTCTCCTCAGATGCTGCCTGACCTGCTGTGCTTTTCCAGCACCACATTTTTCAACTCTGACTCTTCAGCATCTGCAGTCCTCACTATCTCCTAATATATAGAATTATGACAGGCATGGATAAGGTAGATAGATAGTCTTTTTCCGAGGGTGGAAATGTCAAATACAGGGGGGGCATCACTTCAAGGTGAAAATGCAGAATGTCAAGGAAGTGTGTGAGAAAAATCTTTTCACAGAGGACGGCAGATGCCTGGAACATGCTGCCAGGGGAGGGGTTAGAAGCAGATATGGTATCAATGTTGAAGGGGCAGTTGGACAGACACATTAAGAGGCAGAGAATGAGGGATATGGACCAGGTGCAGGCAGATGGGATTAGTTTCAAATAGCATCATGGTAGGCACATCATGGGCTGAAGGGCCTGTTCCTGTGTTGTACTCTTCTATGTTCTGTTTTGTGTTCTATGTTTCTACAGTCCCACCTAGTTTTGTATTATCAGCAAATTTAGAGATATTACAATTAGTCCACACATCCAAGTTATTTAAATAGCTTGTGAATCACTGTAACCTAGCACTGATCCTCACAGTAACCCACTAGTAACAGAGAGAGCGGGAATGGGATCAATTAATAGTCAATGGAAACGTGGGTAGATTTTTAATTACTATGCATTCACAGAGTGTGATGTAATCTGGATGGGAGGATTGGTTGATTGGAGAATCAGGAGGGAAAGTGGGGATGGGGAGACTGTCACCTTCTCAATTCCCTGTGATTCAGCCAAGGACAGGGAAGGTCATGGACAGGCTCCTCATCCAGCGCTCAAGTCAGGCTCTTTGGTCAACTGAGAGACATTTAGAGGTCACATTCCCCATTCTAATTTGGGTCAAACCAGAGCTCTGTAGAGCTGTGACATAATTTCTATAACTTCATATTTCACACCACCTGAGATAAAGGCTAAAGTTCGATTAACCTTTTTATAATTATATTTTATACTTGCCCAGTAGCTCTTAGACCTTTCTGTAACTGCCTCTTGCAGCATCTTCCACCATCACTGTCTTCTCTCCACAGGAAAACAAAACCTCTCTGACCTCAAGTATAAAAAAGATAACCTTACCCATCTAACATTCAACTCCAAATTACACTGTTTGATCCACTCATCTTAGCAAATAATGTCCCTGAACAACTTTCTGCTTCCATCTGAACAACATACTATGTCACCTAACTTAGTTTTATCTGGATATGATTTTTTTATTTCAGGAATTTCCAATTATAGTGAAAAGCCAAGGATCTCATAAATCTCTAAAGGATAGCACTGGTTAAGTCCGACTGATTTGAGTTCATACTCTGTTTCTTGTTTCATAACTAATTCCTGTCCGTATCACTAGGTAATCTCCAACTCTGTGTTCTAATAAATATGGCCATAGTTATATTTTAACAATTCTACTTTTTTAACAAATTTCTGTGCAAAATGCCTGAAACTGAAAAAAAAATTTAAAAAGGGTTTAAATCGATCATTTATAACAAGATATAGAAGTCTCTGCAAGTGACCTTTATGAAACACTCAGTGAAAGTAAAATTGATTATGTTCCAAAAATACATGACTTTTATCCTCGGCCTTTCTTTCTGAGCAGGTGAAAATTATAGTGTGTGGCTAGTAGAGAGTGATTTGCTGCACAGTTTGAGAAAATAAATAATGCTAAGGATGATGGCAAGATTTAGAGGATATTGAACAAAGTTATTAAATGTGTCACAATTGAAACGGGAAACGGAATAAATTGGTATCAAGAGGACTGTGGTGTATTTTGTGAAATTCAAGGGATAGCTGGCTAAACACTGATTCCTGATAGTGAATATGGTTTCCCATCTACAATATTCCAAGTGCTTTTTCTTCCTACTGCCCAATATTTACGATCAGTAAGAAACTCTGCAGGTATTT
>NC_057714.1:65080955-65159976 GCF_004010195.1 Chiloscyllium plagiosum
TAATTGCTACAAGGATGAAGCTTTGTAAGTTATGTTTCAATTTAGGTAAAATGAAGGAAAGACGAGAGTCTTGAGACCTGTTCTGAATTCTGCTTATAGAATATATAATGTATCAAGAGCTCAATGAATAATCTGGAAATTGATGATGTGGTGTTGGACTGGGGTGGACAAAGTTAAAAAAAAGCACAACATCAGGTTATAGTCCAACAGGTTTATTTGAAAGTAAAAGTTTTCAGTGCGCTGTTCCTTCATCAGCTTGATATCTGACAGAGCAAAGCTCCAAAAGCTTGTACCTCCAAATAAACCTGTTAGACTATAACCTGGTGTTGTGTGAATTTTAAGTGGAAACTGATGTTAGTGTTGTCCACATCAAGATGTAATTAGATAAAATTTAAACAGTTCGAACTTTAAAATTGACTTTGCCTTTTTGTTATGCTTTTATTATTTTTGTGTCAAATAGGTAAGATTAAGGCATAAACCATGCACAAGGGATTGGTGAACACAAAAATATGTATAATCATTTATTAAGGTTTTGATAAGTTGGTAGCAATTTAATGGATTGGAGAACTTGTGCATGTGTTAGTATCTTAAACCATGACTCAGCAGCTGGAGCTCCCGTTACTGCTACAAGTTTCTCATAACACCCCCAACACCCTCACCACCCGCCACCAGCCCAGCTTTTATTAACCCCCAATAATTTTGCAACAACTTCCCCCAAATCAGTGTTTACACAACCGCCCCCAGTAATTTTAATAATACCCCACAGCTCAGTAATGTCATAAACATTCTCGCGGTCTAACATTTTTTGTGTTTTGTAAGCCTCCCCCCCAAGTAATCTTTATAATCCTCCCACCCAGTAATTTTATAGCTAGTCCAGTGATTTTTTAAACTTAATGACACCTGAGAGCCCAGTGTTTTATAAAACACCCCCACCCAGTTTGTGCTTTTATAAACACCTCCTGCCCAATAATATTTTAACACCCTCCCAGCCCAGTGCTTCTATAAACTCCTATCAGCCCAGTAATTTTATAACCTACTCACCCACCAGTTCAGTGATTTCATAAATCCCCCCCAACCCAGTTTAATTATTTATCAATATAAACTCTCCCAACCTTCAGCCCAGTGCTTTTTACAACCCACCCCCCACCCCAGTGATCATACAAACCCACACTCCCAGCTCAGTGATTTCACAGTCACAGACTGAGAATGGTCAGCACAATGACAGCAACCTCACTATCCTTCTCGTTCTCTCCCCTTCCTTGTACTCTGCTCACCTTGGTCCTTGCATTAACCCAGCAGGAGGCACTGCCCAGCACTGAACCATTTCCCTGCACTCCACTGCAGGCAATCTCAGGCCAAACAGCAGTGCCTGGTCTCCAGTTGTCTTAGACCCCACCCCGACCATTGGAACATGACCTTGCACTGCTAACCCTGTGTGGTAGCCAGTATGCAACAGTTTCCCCTTGTTAAAACAACTCTCATTCAGACACCTTCCACAGCCTCAGGATGAAGTTTCGGACCTGGAATGTTCCTATGGACAATCCCACCAGAGACAGAGTGGAACAATGCACTGCCATCATTGTTTGGGAACTCAGGCATTACAATATTGACATCATCACCGAGTGAAATCCAGTGGACAGGGGAAGGACCGCTTAGACAGCAAGGTAATGGCTACACTTTTTCTGGGAAAACAAGGCCAAGGAAGAGTGCCGCATCCATGGAGTCGTCTTCGCCAACTCAGAGACCCCCTCTTGTGAAATAAGTTAATGCCTCATGACACTCTGACTCACCCTTGCTGGGAACCAATATGTCATAGTATTCAGCACATGCTCGGTGCAGCAGCTGAAGACGAGGAGAAAATCTACTCCAGCCTCAACCAATCTCTTTCGTGGATCCCTGCAATGGACAAACTAATCATCCTCAACAACATTAGTGTCGGAGTCAACAAAAACGTGGACCTTTGGGGCGATGTAATCGGGAAAGAGGGAATTGGGAAGCAAAACTCCAACAGCACTCGTCTCCTGACCAAATGCCACAAACACAACCTCCTCATCACCAACATACTTTTCCACAAAAGAGACAAATACAAGACAATGTGGCAGCACCTGTGCTCCAAACACTGACACCTTGACTACGTCATTGTCAGAGCAAGGAATTGGAAAGACCTTAAAATCACACTTGTCATGACAAGAGTCAACTACTGCTGGACAGATCATCACCTGATCTGAGCCAGGATCAACATGAATATAGCCCTGCTGCTGCAGAGACAACACAGTGCCATAAAAAGTGCAAAATTGAGGCACTTGAAGACCTGAAAAAAGTGGTCTTATACAACTGATTCCTTCTCACAAACCTAGTGGCCTTGGCAACACCAAGTTGCAGGGTCCCCATCAGCTCAGCAACACCCCAACCCCGCAAGAATTAGAGAAAGCCAATGGCCAGCTTAAGAGCAACAAGCCTGCTGAGGCACTAGAGCAGAATCAACGATACTGCCTGCGCAAGATCCTGCCAATCCACTGGGAAGAAGTATGCACCAATGCCAGTGTCGTCAACCAGGCCAGTGTCCCCAGCATCGAGGCACTGACCACCCTTGATTGGCTACAATGGACTGGACATGTCATCCACATGACTGACATGAGACTCCTCAAACTCTACTCCCTGCTCTGAAATGGCAGACAAACCCCAGGTGGACAGAGGAAGCACTTCACTGATACCCTAAAGGAATCACTGATAAACTGCAGCATTCCCACAGACATCTGGGAATCATTCGCCCAAGACGGTCCAAAGTGGAAGAAGAGCATTTAGGAAGATTTTCCAGATACAGAACAGTGTGGTTGGGTTACATGTAGTGCACCATGGTGTCCTTTTTATTAAAACTTCAGATTACTTCGATATTACAGCTGGTGCCAAGACGGATTAAACTCATGAGCAAATTTTATTCCTGATCCTCCAAGCCACTTGAACATCTATAGTTGTGCTTTGATAGAAAACATATTTTTCCTGGGAAGGCACCGAGCACCTGGGGGAACTTAGCAAAAGGAAAACATGGAAACCAGGAGAAAATAGCCACACCAACATCCTACTCACTCCTTCCCATAGCCACCTGCTGCCTCATTGTGTAGAGCCACCTGTACACTCACCCTGAGAGTGGAAGAGTCTTCCTCATCTGTGGGGGACCGCCAATGATGATGATGACTATACGTCTGAATCACTTGATATCATGCTTTATTTCCCCTCCATTAATGCCTACAGAAAACAAAACCACATCCACTTAACCATGTACAACAATAGCTTCATTTTATCATGTAGACACAAGGAAGCATTGCTTGTCCTTTTGGAACAATTTACTATATGTTCAATTGCCACCATGCTCAGTATGGTTCACAAATATGCAGCCCTTTCCCTCCAGCTGAGATGTGTAATAGATCTGACATTTTGCATCACATGGTACAGTTTTGTATTTTTTTTAAACATCAACATCAATTATGTCCAGTTAAAGAAAACATTTGCTGCAAACAGGAAAAGGATGTTTTCTATCAAAGCACAACTATAGATGGTCAAGTGGCTTGGAGGATCAGTAATAAAATTTGTTCATGAGTTTAATCTGTCTTGGCATCAGCTATAATATCTAAGTAATCTAAAGTTTTAAAATAAAGGACACTGTGGTGCGTTACATATAACCTCACCACACTGTTCTGTATCTGTAAAATCTTCCTTACTGTACTGTTTTAACATCATCACCTTGATTAGTTTGTACACTTTTGGATTACCTGTTGCTTTGGTTAGACCCTTGGCATGCAACTCTTATACCTATCATGTTATTCCAGTCATTTGGTTTGTCTCCAGCACCACCATATTTTTAATCTTTTGTAATTATCTTTGTGCCTGAATTAATCAGATTATAGGTCATCCCTTCACATGCTATTCAGCTGTTGACACTTTACCCACACTGTCTTACGCTCTTGATTAGCTGCAGAGACCTATTATTCAGCCTGTTGACATTCCATGCACACCATTTGCTTGATCTGTCTGATTCTAAATTCTGTGCCTGTATGCTTCTCCTCACTTCACCTGAGGAAGGGGCAGTACTCAGAAAGTTTGTGATTTCAAATAAACCTGTTGGACTATAACTTAGTGCCATGTGACTTCTACCCCAGTGCAACACCTGCTCTTCCACACTGTGAGGTCAGTGAATGGTTACTGAATGGTCATCACAGAGCTATGTAATTGTTTTTGTGGCTAGTGGATGGTCACTCAAGTTTGGTAGATTGTTAATGAAGCTAATAAGACTGCTGAGACCAGTGGTGATCACAGCACTGAGAGTTCTCACTTCTCCTCTTATTCATTGCCAATAAGCCAAGTAGTATGCAACTGTTGACATTCCATGTCATCTCCCTAGCAATGTGACATTAGACTGATGACCATGTGTCTCTGAGGCCGAGCGACAGATTAAGATTCCTCAAGTGCTGTGGGACACTGAGGATCAAAGTGAATCTGCCGTGGTGTTGTCAATTGGAGACTTGAAGCAAGAAAACAAAATTCGAGCTCTCGGTACTCTATCCTTCAGGGATTAAATTGATTTCAAATGATCTTGCATTGGAGACATTGGTTAATCATTGAAATATTTGCCCAAACCTATGGTTAAGAATTTCTTTCATTATTGCTGTAATAATATGCAAGGTCCTGACTCCCAACTGCAAAATCCATACACAGTGTCCAACATTCGATATTATCCCACAATTGATCAAAACTTGTAGCATAATCTTAAGTGTGCAAAGAATAACCAAGGTCTTTTTCCCAGAGTAGGGGAGTCCAAAACTCGAGGGCATAGATTTAGATTGAAAGGGAAAAGATTTAAAAGGGACATGAAGGGCAACTTTTTCACACAAAGCGTGGTACATATATGGAATGAGCTGCCAGAGGACATGGTAGATGCAGGTGCAGTTACAACATTTAAAATACATTTAGACAGGTACATGGATAGGAAAGATTTGGAGGGCCAAACACAGGCAACTGTGACTAGTTCAGTTTAGAAAACCTGGTTGGCATGAATGTAAGGACCTGTTTCCATACCATATGACTCTATAATTACCTAGGCAACCAATTTGGGATTGTCAGTCAGATTTGCAGTGTGGTACTGCATATACTGGAAGTTAAAAGTATTAATGTACAGGCCTCTGTTCTTTATAGACAGAAAGAATATGTGTGTGCACTGCAGCTCTCTCAATTTAACAAAATAGGTGATAGTCATTTGCTGGTTCATTTTTCAGGGCATTGCCCTGACTAATCAGAACCAACCTTTCATGTTGAAAATTTAAACAAAAGCCTGGCAGTGCATTCACTATGCCAATGTTCCTACCAATCAGAATCCAAGTATCAATCAATCAATGTGACCTCTCATATGATGTAAGTATTGGTTTTGCCTGAATTGGTATTCTTGTGAATTATCTTGATGAGTGCAAAGTGAAAAGTTTCAACATAATCAGTTTTTCAGCAATAATAAAGTTCTGTGCTTCCAAATGACGATTTTACCGTACGTTGACAGAGCAGTATAATTGGTGTGGTGTAACACTGACCTTTTTACTGTAACCTACTCTGTAACATCTGCTTTATGTTATTGGACATAATTTATAATTAAAAATTTCAATGTCAGATATCAAAATTACACCAACTGTATAAACCTTTGAGCTTATTCTTTAAATAAAGAATATGGGATAAAGGAATCCCACCAGATTTTGAAAGGATCATTCTAATGAAACAGTTTGTTTGAAAAAGAGGCAAGTTACTTTACCCCATCTACAGTGACAGAAGTGGTGAAGTAACTTGCATCTTTTTCACACTTGAATTATTTCTTTCAATTTTCAGTGAAACTAGAAATGGCAGACAATGTATAATGAAATTACAGAAGCATTAGAATAAAATGGGACAACATTGAGGTTGCATCTTCTCTTAATTAACAGCTAAAAGAAAAGCCAGACCTATGCACAGCTTACAAGACTTGGCAGACTGAGGGGCTGAAAATGCTGAGGCAGCTGAAGATGCAACTGATGCTGATGTTGTTATTACCAAATGCAAGAAATTAATGTACAGAAAACAAATTTAATCTATTAATGCTATGCTTATAATTAGTGCCAGGTGATGTTTTATCAGCACACACAGTTGAATAGAAATTAAATAATGGAAGAATTTAAAATACTCGAGAGACTTTAAAGAATATTGGCAAAAGAGTACTCTGACTGTAGCAAAAGAATCAATTGTATAATGTTCCCAACCAACACCATATATGGCACATGAGCAGGTTGAAGAAGAGGCAGCAATCATTGCCCTGATTGACAGCAAGTTGATACTGGAAGTGCTGACAATATCAGTTAACCATGATTCACACATATCTATAAACCTTTATCTGTTTACGATGGGAAGAATGTATACTAAAACACTGTGTGCCTAAACTTTTGGTCAACTTCCAGTAATAATTAAACTCCTCTTTCCCAGCAAGCTTTGTCAAAAGTAAGCCTAGAGATTACACAGAACACATTCATCTGAGTAAGTTGACTGATCTACTTCAAACTGCAACCCCTTCCATCTCCCATCCCACACCAGCCATGCTGCTAAAGTCACTGGAGCATTTTTAAGCCCCTTCACATGAGTCAATGTAAGTTATGAGACCCATTTACCATCCATACATGCCCGTACAACTTGATTTTTAGTCAGCTTGCTTACTGGTCAGTTCTTCTGCAGATAATCATTGTTAACTCCTGAGTCCAACAGAACAGTGTCTGTGTGGGACTCTTTATTGAAAGGTCCCTTTCCACTCTCACTGTTTTGCAAGCAAATATTCTATGATTGTTTCCGACAAGCCGTGGTTGTCAAACCTCTGAATATCACAGAACATAACTATGACAATTTGGCAAAAACAACTCCCACCAACTCCCCGTCCCACCCCAACTACCTGACAGTTCCCTTCAATACTGATTATGGTTGGTAGACAATATACTTGCCAAAATCACCCTGTTACCTCCTGCTGTTTCTTGTCCAAAACATCAAAGGAGTTTGATGCCTTAGAAAAGTCACTATATTTGAAGAAGCATTTATATGTTCATGTGTTTTGGAACTTCCTGGGATAAGGTGTTAGATTGATGCAAGTTCTTTCTTTAGCACCTATCATGTCGAGTTCAGTGACAAATCTTCTGTTGTTCTGCAATGCTCCTTGTACTGCTTCTTATACAACTTGTCAGCAGCTAGCTTTTACAAAAACATTTTGGATGAAAAGAACAATGCATTAATGAGTTAAATCCTGGTTTAAATCCTAAATTTGCATGTTTCATTTTTCAATAATGCCTTGTTAAATAGCTAACAATTATTAACAGACCTTCAAAGTCACAAATAATGATCTTCAAGCAGAAATTTTGGAACAAATCCAACAGTTAAAATTAGTCCATTAACTTCGAGCCACAGATTAACTGCCCTGAGTACCAAATTAGTTTGTGCACTGGCTAAAATATTAAGAGCCCATTGAATCCTTTATTGGCTGCCTGATAAGAGTCAGTAAGATTTACGTGTCCTCTGCTAAATTTGAAAGAAGTTAGATAATTTGCATCAAATTTTGGGCTCATTAAGTTTCCTGAAAAATGTTTGCTGATATTGTTGGCTTTTAGACATGGTTCGGCCCATAGGTTAATCGATATGTTTTAAATCAGCCCAAATTCTAATTACATTTTGTTGAGTTATACTTATTTCAAATCAGTGAATATTCCATGTACACATAAGAATGAGCCTTTTCTGGAGCTGATTTAAAAAAAACAGTTTTACAAAGGTCAGTCAACCAATGAAATATTTTATTTCATAAATAGAAAAATACAAAGGAAGAGGGAAAGCAGGAACACACTTCAGTTCAGCTCGTCGGCGAAGTCGAGCCGTGCTTTATCACATTTCTGGCCACCTACAAAAGCAAGAGAAAAGCAAGCTGAAGATTAATAATGTAAGTAAATGAAAAATTTGAGTGAACTTGAAATTTATTCTGCTGCTAAATCAAGCAAGTCTTGCAAGTGATACAATATTGTACTGCAATTACAGTCAAGAGCCCATATAAAATTATAATGTGTATTCTGGCAATACGTTTGTTCGAATTGTCAAATTCACTAAGTTATAATGCTGCCTGTGGACTCAGACCTTCCTAAAAACAGTTTGCTCAGCAGCTGCTTGTTTAGCTGAGCTATTAATAGCTAGGTCCCAGTAGAAACCTTTAATTCATTTTGAACGTACAGACTTGGCAATTTATAAATTGAACTGGCAGATTAGCTTCACTGATTTGAGCTGATCTAAGTACGTTTTTTGTTTGAAGGGTCACTGTTGTGTTGACTACCCCAGAGGGGTTACTACTGCTTTGCTGACTTTGACGTTACTATGTGCAAACAGCAATCTGCAGAATGGTCAACAGATCATTTTTAAGTTGGATGCTTGTTCTTTCAGAAGATCAATAACTTACATATCTACAGAGGGCAACAATTTATACTACTGCAAAGCTGCTCTGTCTTCTGAGATTCAGTGGTTTCCCTTGCAAGTTCAGTGAACTTGTGGAGAAAAGAATTATGACATATGCAAGAATGAGGATTTCACAACTCCACTTTATTTGTAAAACCTGTGATTGATTTGGATAAAATTAAGCAAGGCATCTGATAACTCAGTCTTACGGCCGGGTGCTAAAGGAAGTGAGGTTTGTTTGGGGAACGTGCTTGCTGGCTTTAAATAACATACATATTGAGGTCCATTGAGTAACCAGCAGATATACTTTATTGGTACATCCATGGCATGCATAAACTCCTGTGGGAAATTCTGATCCTAATTTTGCACAGTGTGGCATGCTGGAGGTTAGAAAGTGCCATTCTAATAACAATTATAATGCATGTACCAAATGGTAACTGCAATTAGGAGTGAATAGACCAAAGTTGTGACCTGACACATGAGTCCTAAGTTAAAATTCCACACTTTTGGCCCAAGATACATGAACATAATCAAGAGATTTTTTTTTGAAAGAACACATTCATGGAATGTGGTAATTGCTGGTGAGGCCAGCATTCATTGACCACTTTCTGCATTTTTGAACCTGTGCTATCTGTATGATAAGGCTGTTACAATGCTGTTCTCCTTCTTTTATATGACTAAGTAGCTTAATAAACAACATCACATTAGTTTGAAACTGAAGTGACAAATGTGCCATTAATGAATTAGTTGAGATTTTATGATAATCCAACAGTTTAGTAATTAACTTTCCAAATTGTTTCCAGGTTTTTAAAATTGAATTCAATTTCTCAAACTAAGTTGGAAGATGTTGAGCATGCAACCTGGTCGACTATTAGTTCATAGAAGTACTTTTCCACCACTGTAATCACTATGCTAGTGTAACCTAACTGTATAGTCAGACAATGTAAGTTTAGAGTCGATGTTACTCATATGAACCTGGAGTAGATAACAGCAGAAGTTTGAACCCTTTGTTTTAAGCATTGTGCTCATACCTCCAAGCAAATGTTCATACATGGATTCATCTTTCCGAATCACAACTATGAACCCAGGCCCTTGGCTCATAATTTATTGCTGAATAAGGTTTGCTTTCTAAAGATAGAAGTAAGAATTTGCTAATTATTGCCTAACCTCTTAATTCTTTTGCAAGTTGATTGGCTAAAGGCAGGTGTTCCATATTTAAATTCAGCTATCACCTGATGCCCTAATTGTTTTCTCGTGTTACTCACCACGTCAAGAAACACCTGGATGAATACATGAATGGGAAGGGAATACAGGGATATGGATCCTGCAAGTGAAGACAGTTTTAGTAAGAAAGGGGAATACATGATAGTACAGGCTTGGAGGGCCAAAGGGCCTGTTCCTGTGCTGCGTTGTTCTTTGTTCTATTAAAGGTTTTAGCGTGGAAGTAATTTTTTTTAACAACTCAAAAGGCTTGTAAATGTATTTTCTACCATCATATACTAATTTTAATTTCAACAGACATTTATTACAAAGTTATATTGACCATAATGTGTTTATTTTTATTTGGGTGAATTATCTGAATGGCAGAAAAGTAAACTGCTGTGTTCAATGTCAGAAGCAAACCAATATTGTGATAAAACTCAAATTACACTTTGAGAAATGGAGAAGAATTTCCAAGGAGTGGAGAGTGGTGACAGGGGATGATTGCAGTTCCCTGACCTCTCACTGTAACTGAAGATTGGTGCAAATCCTAGTGAAATTACCATTTATACTTTTTAAGAGAAACAAAATTAGGAGCAGAAGGCGGCCATTGGGCCCATCAAGCCTGCTCTACCTTTCAATGTGAACATGGCTAATTATCCAACTCAGTACCTTGTTCCCACTTTCACCATTTTATCTCTTTAGCCCTAATAAGTATATCTATCTCCTTCTTGAAAACAATTGATGTTTTGGCCTTAACTGCTTTCTGTGGTAATGAATTCCACTCACCACTCTCTGGGTGAAGAAATTTCTCCTCATCTTGGCAGTAAGTGGCCTACCACATATCCTTAAACTGTGACCCATTTTTACCCTTTCTATTGTTTCTTTCCTGTTTTCATCATCCTCCAACTGAAATTACTGTGGATTACCAAGAGAAATCCTACTGATACAACTTTCGATGTGAATTTTAGAAATTGCTCCCTATTGCACCACTGTGACTGTCAACATTTTAACAAGAACCTTCACAAAGGTCTTTTTGAAGCTGTTGGTTAAATATTAAATTATTGCTGAAATGTATCCCCATGGAAGTGAAGAATAATGGGCTAAACTTGTGAATAAGTCAGAACATGCTGGAAATACTCAACAAGCCTAGCAGCATCATTGGAGAGAAACAGAATAACCATTTAGGTCGATTATCTTTCATCAGAACTAAACTCCTGGTCAAGACCAAGAGTGTAATAGAACCTATCTGACTTCCTGTTCTGAGCAGCAAATTTGCCTACCTGTAGAGATGTCAGAATTGGGATATGTACAATGATTCCATTTCTGAATATAATACTCGATCAATCATGTACAGCACAAATTCAAATTTTGAATGTGTAGATGACACTTGCCATGAGACCATGAATTCACTCATCAGGAGTTCAGTACTGTTGAATGTGCTGAAACATGCAAGTTCAGTGAGAGCTTATTTAATTTGTTTGTGGGTAGGTTGTGTGCACATTGATCTTTAATGCACAGGCTGCAAGTCTAGTTGAATAAGTTGAGTGTGTTTTCAGCCATACCCATTTCTTTCAATGTAACTGAGACCTAGCTTATTTTACACTGGTGTTATGGCAGGTGTCTATAGACTAGGAATATTTAGTCTAATAATGTCTGAATGCACAATGTCAACTGTTTTCTGTCAGAACTGTATGTAATTTGATCCATTTTGATATGATTGTAATGATTCAGCCCATCAGAGTGCTGAGAATCTGTGAACTTGGAATAACATTTTAATTCCCTTTAATTTTTGCAGTGAGAAAATTATGTGAAATTATTTTCATGTTACACTTTGAACAATGCGTAGAGGGAGTAATTAATATAATTGTTTTGCATGGAGTAAGTAGAAATAGTTGTGATTCAATTACCAATAAATTGCAATATGTGAAGGTATAATATTTATATTTAAAAATTTTATTCCTCTACAGAATGTGTTTAGGAACCAGCCAGCACTACCAGAATACAAGGTTGCAGATGCAAAAAAATCAAAGTTCATCCTTTTGCATTACAGCACTTTTAAAGCATTATGGGACTGGCTAATATTATTGGCAACGTTTTATGTTGCTGTGACTGTACCATATAATGTTTGTTTTATTGGAATTGATGAAAACTTGCCTTCAGCAAGAAGCACAACAGTTAGTGACATTTCAGTGGAAATTCTGTTCATCATAGGTAAGCAGACAATTCTGTCATTGATTTTTAATTCAGTTTGTAATCAACAATTATTTATGTATTAATGAATCAATTATGATTTGCCATTGACAGAATCCCAGAATGAATTAATGTTTCAAATATCAATGTTATTGAGTATTGAATCTCTCTGGTTACACAAGCAGGTTTTCAAATTTGGCCAATTGAGTATGAACTCAATTGTTTTTAACTGCATAGATTTTTCCACACTTGATTACTGTAATTATACATTCACCTGAGGAGTTCATTTTAAAATGGCCCTGATTTTTGTTTGTCACAGTAGATTCACATGCATGTGATAGTTGAAGAACGTTCATTCCTCCTGAACCAGTGCGAGGCAGTTACCTGATTAAACTATGGTAACCAAAGATAACTCATTTAACTATCTCCTGAATTGCAAACTTTAAGATAGAGCACTTACTTTTCTTATATACTTGGGGGTTTCCATTTTGGATTAATTTTTGTTTTGTTCACAGGTGCTCTTGACACCATTCATATCTTAAGGGTCATATGAATATTTTAATATTTGTCACACAACCACTACAAAAATCATCATAGAGGATTTAATCAAAAATAACAGATGCCAGGAATCTTGTTGAATGATCAAAGTGTACCTAGGCCCCATTGATTTCTGGTTGTATTATGTCTTCCAAGAAACTATTTATTTGAACTTCAAACTGCACCCAGCCTCAGTACTGATCTTTTCAATGAATAGAAATCATATTTTAAAATAGTGTATTTAAATAGTGAATCATCTCATGCTGCCTCAAGCATGACATTTGCATTGTTCTGTGGTCACTTGTACTTATTAATGCAAGAAAATAACTATTGGCTTTTTGTGAATTTAGTCACTAGAACCATTTGTTCAAATCCATCTCTTGCACTCACATAGCAATTGAAGGTTTCATTAGATTGAAGTTAAATATAACTGGATAGAATGTTCACTAATTATTTCCAATGAGTGCAGCTCCAACAACAGTCAAGAAGCTCAACATCATCTAGAAAAAGCAGCCCACTTAATTGTCCCCCCCATCTACCTCTTTAATTATTTATTGCCTTCACAACCAACACACAAGGGTAGTATTGTATACTATCTACAGGGTGTAATGTGTAATTCACAAGGTTCCTTTGATCTCACCTTCCAAATCCTTGATTTCCACCACCCACCATCCAGGGAAAAAAATATATTTGGGGATACCACAGCCTGTGAGGTCCCCTCCATTCACATGTGTTGCTAATGCAAAATCATTGAATTGTTCCCCAACAGCACAATGAGTGTTGCCTTTGATTGAGTTAAAGGCCCTGGTGATGCCATGTGAAAGGGAATAATGGTGCATGTTGGCATTGGGTGAAAAAATGTTTGAACCAAGTAGAAAATAATGTGTCTGGAGGAAGGTGTAAAAGTGAGCAGTGATTAGTTCTAATCCAGTTTTCCTCCATTACAAGTAACAATTTTGATTTGTAACAATACCTTTTTAATTCAGTACTGGGCTTCTGTGAAAATATTACAAAACAAATTTTGAAATTGAGCTATGAGAGAAAAGATGCTTGCAGGTCTCTCTGTTCCATAATCTCACGATCAAACATCAAGCCAATATGACTAGAATCATCAAAAACTTGGAGGAGTGTATGAACATATGACTGTATTCGAATTTGGAGCAGAAGCAAGCTATTGGACTCGCCATCCTTAGAGAGACAACTGGTAATGAATTTAACCTGAGGAGCAAGTTTGAGAAGTTATGAACTGCACAGTAACCTCGGCCAGTACAGGAATTAAATGCATGCTGTTGGTATTGCATCGGAAACCAGCTGTCCAGCCAACTGCTGCAGCCAAACAACAGAAAATTACACAATGAAACAAAGCCCACACACAGTTTATTCATCCTGGAAGACGGAACCAGTTGGGTTCACTATGGCTTCTCACATGAACAATGTATTGCTTTCGTAGAAATCCCTCCTGGTCAGTGTCCTGATTTCTTCTACGTTCAGGACATTCTCCCTTTGTTTTCTCCATTTGTGAAAGCTCAATGATGCAGGACCCCATTTCTAGACTACACCAAAAGGCTGTGCCAGAATGGTTGAGACATCAAAACCTTATCTTAAGGAGACCTTTGGTCTGTTCTACCATAATTCTGGTTGAAGGAAGGACAGCAGTCTTCATTCGGAGCCTGTCTTAGGGTTCCATAAAGGTATTATCAAGTATGTTTGGAGAGAGTAGTCCCTGTCTGCCAGCATCCATCCATGTATGACCTGAGGACCCTGGCAGAAGTCAAGAACCTGTGAGTTCTTTAGTTTGTGTGCATCATGACAATACCCAGGATATCTGGTGCAGCCTCAAATCCAGCGTCGATGGTCATCTATAAGCTGAATATTCATCAAATGGAAGCTTTACTGTTGATGGACTTGCATGTCAATGATAGGGAATTCTCCAAGCAACATTAGTGCAGTTGACAGCATTGGGTGGAGAACCCTCTGCCAAAGCTAATTGACTGTCTTCATAGGGGAAGGATATGAATAACTGTGCTCTGAAGAAAATAGCATCAATATCAGTAAGGTTAATAGTGAGCTACAAAATTTGGTAAGAAGATAGATGCCATTCATTGGCAAGATTCAGAACATACCATTTAAAACTCAAGGGGAACGTCAGGAACACTTTTATCGATGAGGAAAACAATTTTTTTTTCATTCTTACCACATTTTTCTTGCTATTGCCCAGGTTGCTTAAAGGGTCAGAAGATTTTGCCATGGTCTCCCCAGTGCCTGTTTGAACATACTTTTATGTTCAATTCATCTTCTATTAAATAGTGGTGTCTCAATGACCTTCTTGATTATATGCTTCTACCTGCATGCTAACTTTATCTTGACTCATTCTGAGAACTCCTAGGATCCCCTGCACCTCAAACTGTTGCAGTAATTCTCTGTTTAAGTCATATTCAGCTTTGTTGCTCTTCCTGTCAAAGTTAGCAACTTTGTATTTTTCCACATTATATTCCATCTACCAGATATTTGCCCACTCACTCAACCTGTCTGTATCTGTCTTATGTCCTCATCACAACATGCACTGCTACTTATTTTCAGACCCTAGGATGAAGTCGAGTGCGCTGCTGCAAAGGCACAGCAGGCCGAGCAGCAGGACAATTGACGCTTCGGACATAAGCCCTTCATCAGGAATGAGGCTTCTGGGCCCGGGGGTGCTGAGAGATGGTGGGGCTGGAGGAAAGCTATCTTCCCTCCATCCCCACGCCCTTCTCTCCACCCCCCCGCCCCTCCCATTTATCTCTCAGCCCTCCTGGCCACAAGCCTCATTCCTGATGAAGGGCTTTTGCCCGAAGCGTTGATTCTCCTGCTCCTTGGATGCTGCCTGGCCTGTTGTGCTTTTCCAGTACCACACTCTCAACTTTGATCTCCAGCATCTGCAGATCAAAGTTCACCTCACTTTTTCCTAGGACAAAGTCTGCCAGGATCTGGGGACTTGTCAGTGTGCATCTCCATCCTTTGCTCTATACCACTTCCCGAGTGATTTTATTTTAACCAAGTTCCTCTCTCCTGATTTATAGCTATTACTGGAACATTCTTTGTATCCTTTTGTAATGAAGACCAAAGCAATATATTTGTTAATTTTATGTGCCATTTCCTTGTTATCTGTTTTAATTCCCCATTCTCACTCATCCACACTCCATGAACTTGTCTCTTTTCCTATCTTCTCCCCACTGCCTCCAAATTCATTGGCACCCAAAAATCCCATATTTAACACTTTCTCAAGATCCAGAAGTAAAACAGTGGGTCAATCCATTGCCTATTTCTGCCTGACTGAACTGATTCATTCCTATCTCAACTATTTCTTTTCCTCCTCGATAGATTTCCTTCCAACTTACATCCAGGTTTTTTCTGCTATTCTACATGACTTCAACTCTTTCCCTAATCACATTCTCTTCACTGTTTATATATAGGTGCACAATCCCTCAACACAGCCACCAAGACAGCCTCAGAGCTCCAATTCCTCCTTGAACAGGGTCCCACTAGTTTCCGTTCATTACCCACTCTCCTATGCCAGGTTGAGCTTGTTCTCACTTTGAACAACTCTTCCTTAAACTCCGCTCACTTCCACCAATTCCTCCGTAATCATCCTCTGCCATTTTTCACCAAGTCCAGTTTGATGCAGTCACCAAACACAACTTCCCCTGCTATCCCCTTGCAGCATTTCATAGGGACTGTAACATTCTCGTCCAGTCTTAAGTCAACCCAATTTCAATTCCTTTCCCTACACTATATTTCTGTATAAAGGTATGAGATGTAATACCTGGCCTTACATTTCGTCCCTTCTCACTGTCCAACCTTCCAAGTGAAACAACTTTATACTTGTATTTCTTTAAATTTAATTACGCATTCGATTTCATGATGTGATCTCTTTGTATATAGGGGAGACCAAACATAGACTGGGCGACCACTTCGCGAAACACCTCTGCCTAGTCCACAAGCACGACCTATAGCTTCAGATTGCTTGAAGTTGTAATTCTTCACCTTGCTCCTTTCTCTTCATGGTCCTGTTAAATTTTCCATAGTTTGAACGCAAGCTTTTTTTAAAAAAAAAATCTGTATCCATTGTCATTCTCTTTTGTTGCTGCTTTATAAAATCTTTAGTTATTTCATCTCCATTAGCCCCCATGCACCAAACTTTTTCCTGTGCTCTTCCTGCCCCAACATCACCAAACTTCTGTCTTCTAGTAGACTCCAAACTCAGATTTAAGAAAGGAATGCTAGGGCTTAGACTTTTGGCATCTGAAGGCACGCTGGTCAATTCATCTCCAGAATGCTGAAGAAGCCAAAATTGGAACTGCTGAGATACTTCTAAGAAGGAGAGTGAAGAGAATGGAAATATCAGGACCACAGAAGAGCATGAACAGATTCAGCAACTTAAAGTGCTGTGGGTCAGCAGCAGCAGAATTATACTTCACCACAATCTGTAACCTCCTAGCCAAACATTTCACCCCACTTTATCATTGCCATCAAACCAGGAAATAAACCCTGGCTGATTGAAGAGTGCAGGAGGACATGCCTGGAGCAGCAGCAGGCACACCTGAAAATGAAATGGCTACCTGGCAAAGCGACATCACAAGACTACCCACATGCCAATAGTGAAAGCACCAAGTTATAGACAGAGCTAAGTGAAACCACAAGCAATAGATCAAGTATCCACTCTGCCGCAACCAGTCATGAACAATGGTGGACAATTGACAGTAGTGCAGACTCCACAAATCTTCTCAGCCTCAACAATGAGAGAGAAACAAATCAGTGCAGAAGACAAGGCTGAAGTATTTGCAACAATTTTCAGCCCAGAGTGCTGAGTGGTTGATCCATCTTGATTTCCTCTGGATGTTCGAAGTGTCACAAATATCAGTCTTCAGCCAATTCAGTTCACTCCACATGATATCAAGACATGAGTAGAGGCACGAGATACTCCAAAGGACATGGGCCCTGACAACACTCTGACAATAATATTGAAGACTTGTGCTCCAGAACTTGCCGCAGCTTACCCAAACTGTTCCAGTGCAGCTACAACATTGGCATCTACCCAACAATGTAGAAAATTCCAAGGTCCATCCTTTACACAAAAAGCAGGACAAATCCAACATTGCCAATTACTGCCTACTCTCTACTCATTGACTGAGTCCACTCTCAATCACAAGTAAAGTGATGGTAGGTGCCCTTAATAGTGCTAACACACAGCACTTGAGTAACAATAATACACTCACTGACATCTAGATTGGGTTCAGCTCTTGTCCCTCATTACAGCCTTGTTTCAAATTTGGACAAAAGAACTGAATTCCAAAGTTGAGGTGAGATTGACTGCCTTTGACAATAGGCATTATTTGACCAAGTGTGGCAGCAAGAAGACCTAGCAAAACGGGAGTCAATGGGAATCAGAAGGTGTACTGGTTGGAGTCATACCTGGCACAATCGATGATGGTTCTGGCAATTAGAGAGCAGTCATCTCAAGTCTATGGCATCTCCGGGGCATTCCTTAGGGTAGTGTCTGAGACTCAGTAATCTTCAGTTGCTTCAACAAGGACCCATCATAAGGTCAGAAGTGACATGTTTATTGATGATTGTACAATGTTCAGCATCATTCACACTCCTCTGATACTGAAGCAGTCCATGTTCAAATGCAGTAAGATCGGGACAATATCCAGGCTGAGTTGACAAGCTACACCAGTGCCTGGCAATGACCATCCCAGTAATTTGATTATCTCCCTTTGACATTCACTGTAATCACCATCTATCAGTGTCTTTAAGAACAGCCATATATGTATTGCCACTACAAGAGAACATCAGACACTCAAAATTCTGTGGTGTAACTTAATTTGTGAATCCAAAAGTCTATCCTCCATTTACAAGGCATGTCAGGAATGTGGTGGAATATTCACTTGCCTGAATGGCTGCAGTTCTAACAACGTTCAAGAAGCTGGATACCATCCTGGATAAGTCAGTGCACTTAGAACCACATTCACGATATTATGCTTTCACTCCCTTCAACAACAATGCACTGTGGCCGAAGTGTTTAGCATCTACAAACTGTACCTCAGGAGATATTATCAACCTACATAAAAGCCAGGAGGTGAAATTTTCTGATTTGCTGTCTTAATTGGGAGGAGATCCCAGTCTAGGGAGATTCCAGTAGTTGGTGGGCTGCTCAATCACACTGGACTGCACTATAGCTTGATGCATTCAACTGGGAGTCCTGGAAGGAGGTCTAAGTGGATCAGGACTTCCCAGAAAAGGTGGTTTGTAAGCACCTAAGCTGAGGAGTGACCTTAGAATTCAGGGAGGAGGGTTCCTCTTAGGCAAACAGCACAGAAAATTGGAGATGTCTTCTTAAGGGATGTCATCAATGCACATTGAACACCCCCATGTAATTTGCTCCTCCTTCCTTTTCTCATGTAGTCCTAAAGATCTGTCCTCTTTAGTGGGCGGCACGGTGGCACAGTGGTTAGCACTGTTGCCTCACAGCGCCAGAGACCCGGGTTCACTTCCCGCCTCAGGCGACTGACTGTGTGGAGTTTGCACGTTCTCCCCGTGTCTGCGTGGGTTTCCTCCGGGTGCTCCGGTTTCCTCCCACAGTCCAAAGATGTGCAGGGTCAGGTGAATTGGCCGTACTAAATTGCCCGTAGTGTTAGGTAAGGGGTAAATGTAGGGGTATGGGTGGGTTCGCTTCGGCGGGTCGGTGTGGACTTGTTGGGCCGAAAGGCCTGTTTCCACACTGTAATGTAATGTAATCTCTTGCTGCCACTTGACAGCCTACTCCAATTATACTTTGTCATGAGTGGTGTTTTATTCAAGTCAACAGACTTGTTAATGAGACTAAATGACCCTTATTTGTTTATATGTGACTGGCAGTTGAGTTTGACTCTCATTCACCGAGTGTATTATGGGGCAAACTTGGAGGTGAGTGGCAAAGTTTCCTCATCACTTGAATTATTTTGCACCTCCCCCACAAAAAAGCCCCTTCGTAAACAGGTGGCATGAATCCAGCCTCGGTGATACAGCGGGGGGGGGCCGAGGGAATATTTTACAAGTTATCACAGTGATCTGGGAAAGGAAACAGAATCAGTTGGATGCAAGAATCATTTTATTGTCACTCAGATCTAAAATTGCTGATCTCAATATAAAAGCTGGCTGGTTGGATGTAAAAAGCTTTCATAAGAAGATCATTTGATTCAAGCAAAATCAGTCAGGGAACTGAAGGAAAAAGCAGGCAAATGGATTTGAGGATTATCAGATCAGTCATCACCTCATTAGACAGTAGAGATTAAATGGGCCAATTGACTTAGTTCTGCTCTGATAGTCTAATATCCACCTTGACATAAGAAGCGGTCACATGCTATAGTGTCGGCTTGGATATAAAGTACATTTTGTTTCTGTGGGGTGAACAGTCGTTCAAGATAATATCAAACTGATGCTTTAAAAATATTTCATGGGTGTCATGGTGGCTCAGTCGTTAGCAATGCCTAACTGTGCCAGGGACCCAGGTTCGATTCCACTCTCTGGCAACTGTGCAAACTCCACAAAGACATTGTCCCCATCTCTGTGGGAGGGAATCCATGCAGACCAAAGATGTGCTGGCTAGGTGGATTGGCCATGCTAAATTATCCATAGTGTCTGGGTGGATTATCCAAGGGAAATGTGGAGTTGCAAAGATAGGATGGGTCTAGGTGGAATTCTCTTTGGCGGGCCAGTGTGAACTCAATGGGCTGAATGGCCTGTTTCCATATTGTAAGGGTGCTATGAATAAATGCCAGTCATACAGAACAATCCACCACATAATGTTCAAAGTCTCTTTCTTGGGAAGGCATTCCATTAATAAATGAAAGCACTTGATTATTGTTGGAAAAATATGAGGCATATTATTTAAAATAATTAATAATGCAGGAAGGTTACTGGACCTGAAATGTTGACTCTGCTTTCTCCCCACAGATGCTGCCAGACCTGCTGAGTTTTTTTCAGAAATTTTTTTGTTTCTGACTTTCAGCTTCTGCAGCTCTTTGGTTTCTTTATTTAAAATAATGTGACCTTAGTGCATCAAGCAGTCATGAGAGAAAAGTATTGGCTTAAAATTCTGAAGTCTTTAAACACCAACTGCTTTGCGTTTAGTGCACTCATCAGCAAAAGACCATACAAATTAATTGGAAGATCTTTCAAACAACAATCTACACATTATTATATAAGTAATTTATAGTTGTTTATCTACAAAAAAGCTACTACTGAACTTAGTACGCCAAATAATGAAACGTGCAATTTATTAAATCACATTGCCTTGCTCATGACAGCTAATTTATGATACTCCTGTAACTTGAACAACACAGTCGGGGTTGCCATGTTGTGCAGTGTTTAAAGACATAGATAAAGCTGATTTTTTTCAGACCATTCAATATGCAGGAAATGGAATATGAGTAGTTAATACATTTAATAGTGATGACAGTCACTTCAAATCGATAGTTCTTTTTTCAATTATACGTATGATCAATTTACATAAATTATTTCATTTACAAATTTAGTCAGAAAGTCTTATTTATTTATATTAAATTTTCACACCAGCTTAAACAAAATGATCCACAATAACAAACTGTTTTTACTCCTTTATGTCAAACAGATATTATTCTGAATTTTCGAACTACATATGTCAGCAAGTCTGGACAAGTTATTTTTGAAGCTCGCTCTATTTGTATTCACTATGTAACAACGTGGTTTATCATCGACTTGGTAGCTGCGCTTCCTTTTGATCTTCTCTACGCTTTTAATGTTAATGTGGTAAGTTTAATATTCACTACCACTGAGCATTTTAATGTTTAATTTATTACGTCATTAAAGTGTCCTCCTGGCAATCATTTTAACATGGTCCTTCTCTGCTCTTCATTCTCATATCTTAAGGTCAGTAAGGGTTGCCACACAGATTGTGCCATTAGAAATTTGTTTGATATAATCTGTGTATTGTACAGAAATGTATTGTTGGGATTTGAATAACTAAAGAAGGAGGAGGCAATTGACCCGGGAGTGTTCAACATTGACTCCAGACATCATGAAATCTCATGGCACAAGGTCAAACATGAGCAAGGAAACTTCATGCTGATTATCACATACCATCCTCCCTCTGGTGATGATAAACAACTTGGAGGAAGCAGTGAGTGTGGCAAGGTCCTAGAATATATTCTGTGTGCGGGATTTCAATATCCATTACTGGAGTGGCTTGGCTACAGCATTACTGATCTGAGCTGGTCAGGTCCTAAAGGACATAGCTGCAAGACAGAGTCTGCAGCAGGTGGTGAGGGGAAAAACACACTTTACCTAATCCTTACCAATGTGCCAACCACAATTAGATCTGTCCATGACAGTATCGGTAACAGGGACCACGACACAAACCTTGTGGTGAAGAAATCCCACCTTCACATTGCAAATATCCTTTACTGTATCGTATGGCACTATCACTGTGCTAAATGAGAGCGACTTTGAACAGATCTTGTAACTCAAGACTGGGTATCCATGAGATGCTATTGGCCATCAAAAGCAGCAGAACCATCATCCAGCCCAAAGTGCAACCTGATTGCCTGGCGTATCCCCACTTTACCAATACCATCAAGCCGAGGGATCAACACTAATTCAACAGCGAGTGCAAGGAAGCATGCCAACAGTAACACCAGGCATACCACAAAATGAGGTGGCAATGTGGTGAAGCTACCAAAGAGGACTACTTGTCTGTCAAAACACTGAGTGATAGAGAGAGCCAAGCAAGTTCTACAACCCACATATCATTTCTAAGTGCAAATAGATTCTTGATTAATAGGCAATCAAGTGTTGTGGGGAAAGGGCAGGAACATGGATGTGAAGAGTGTTGAATCAGCTATGATCCTATTGAATGATGGAGCAGAGTCAAGCGACTGAATGGCCTACTCCTGTTCTTTGTTCTTATTACTTGTCTAAGCTCTGCATTTGGGCCACATCCAGTCATGAATGGCAGTGAATAATTAAGCAATTCACTGGAGGAGGAGACTCTACAAATATCCCCATCCTCAGTAATGGAGAAGCCAGACACATCAGTGCTGAAAATAAGACTGAAGCATTTGCAGCAACCTTCAGCCCAGAAGTGCCAAACGGAAGATCCATTCATTGAGGTCTACTCCAGAGATTCCCAGGATCACTCATGATAGTCTTCAACCAATTCAATTCACTCCTTATGATATCAAGAAATGGTTGGAGACACTGGATGCTGCAAAGCCTATAGGCCCTGACAACATTTTGTTAATAGTAGCAAAGACTTAATAATTGCTCAAGAACTTGCCACACCCCTAGCCAACCTGCCCAGTACAGCTACAACACTGACATCTACCCAGCAATGTGAAAAATTGCCCAGGTATATCCTGTACCCAAAAAAAAGGACAAATCCAACCTGGCTAAATGCTGTCCATCAGTCAACTCTTAATTAATAAAAATGATGGAAGGTATCATTAAAAGTGCTGTTAAGCAGCACCCATTCAGCAATAACCTGCTCAGTGGCGTCCAGTTTGGGTTCCACAGGGCAACTCAACTCCTACCCTCATTACAGCCTTGGTTCAAACATGGACAAAAGAGCTGAATTCCAGAGGGTGGGTGAGAGTAGCAGTCCTTGACATCAAGGCTACATTGACCAAGAGTGGCATCAAGGAACCTTAAGAAATCTGGAGTCAATGGGAGTCAGGGGACAAAGTCTCTCTGATTGTTGGAGTCATACCTGGCATATAGGAAGATGTTTGTCTTTGTTGGAGATCTGTCATCTGAGCTCCAAGGCAGCTCTGCAGGAGCTCCTCAGGGTAGTGTCCTGGGCCCAACCATCTTCAGCTGCTTCATCAATGACCTTCCCTCTGTCATAAGGTCAGAAGTTGGGATATTCACCAATGTTTGCACAATATTCAGCACTGTTCACTATGACTCACATACTGAAGCAATTCCTGACTAAATGCAAGAAGATCTGGATGATATCCACGCTTGGGGTGAAAAGAGGCAAGTAACATTCATGCCAGACAAATACCAATCAATTACCATCTACAATAAGATGGCAAACATTTGGATGAAGTATGAAATATAATGGGGAAAAATGTGAAAATGTTCATCTTGGAAAGGAAAAGAAAAGATCAGTTTTTTTTTTAAAAAAAAGGGAAATGTTGCAGAAAGCTCAACACAAAGGGACTTTGGAGTGTTTGTGCATGAGACACAATACACTAGCACACAGATGTAGCAAGTAACCGGGAAGGCTAATGGAATGTCGGCCCTTATTTCGAGGGGTTTGAAGTATAAGAGTAGGGAAGTCTTACTGCAACTGTACGAAGTGCTGGTGAGGCCATATCTGTGAGCATTTTTGGTCCCCTTATTGAAGGAAAGATATCACTTCATTGGAGGCAGGTCAGAGAAGGTTCATCAGGATCATCCCTGGTATGGAGAGATTGTCTTTATGAGCAAAGGCTAAACAGGTTGGACTGTACTCACTGGAGTTTAGAAGAATGTGAGGTGATCTCTTTGAAGCATAGAGGATTCCTAAGGGGCTTGACCGGGTAAATGCTGAGATGATGTTTTCCCTTATGGTTCATTCTGGAACTAGAGAACATAGCCTCAGGTAAGATGCTAGAAGACCGGAGGATGGCTAATGTGATGCCATTATTTTAAAAACAGGTGGTATGGAAAAGCCAAGGAATAGTAGACCAGTGGGCCTGACCTCAGTGACAGGTAAGTTGGTGGAGGGGATTCTGAGGGACAGGGTTTACATGTATTTGGAAAGGCAAGGACTAATTAGGGATAGTCAACATGGCTTTGTACATGGAAAATTGTGTCTCACTAACTTTGTGACATCTTCAAAAAAAACTCAAATCAAAGAAGATTGATGGCAGAGCGGTGGACGTTGTCTATGAAGGGCTTTTTGCCCAAAATGTCAATTTTCCTGCTCTTCAGATGCTGTCTGATCTGCTGTGCTTTTCCAGCACCACACTCTCGACCCATTGTCTATATGGAGTTCAGCAAGGCATTCAAGGTTCTGCACGGTGGGCTGATTAGCAAGATTAGATCATATGGAATACAAGGAAACCTAGCCATTTAAATATAAAATTGGCTTGAAGGTAGGAGACGGAGGGTTGGTTTTGGGACTGGGAGGCCTGTGATCAGTAGTGTGCCACAAGGATCTGCTGGCTCCATGCAGAGGGTGTTGCACATATGGAATTAGCTGCCAGAGGAAGTAATGGAAGCTGGTACAATTAAAACACTTAAAAGGCAAGTGGATATGAATAAAAAGGGTTTGGAGGGATGTGGGCCAACAGCTGGCTAATTGGACCAGATTAATTTAGGATATCTGGTCAGGTTGGACAAGTTGGACCAAAGAACCTATTTCCATGCTGTACAACTCTATGACTCTCATAGTCTCACAACAAAAGGGTGCCAATTTAAGACTGATAAGAGGAGGAATTTCTTCTCTGTGGGTTGAGTCAAAGAATCAAAGAGTCACACAGCATGGAAACAAGCCCTTTGACTCCATGACTGTCATCTCACTAAGAAAAGAAATTCCTCCTCTTCTCAGCCCTAAATTGGCACCCCTTTGTTCTGAGACTATAGAATCATAGAATTGCATAGCATGGGAACAGGCCCTTTGATCAAACTCGTCCATGTCGACCAGGTTTTCTAAACTGAACTAGCCCCATTTTACCTGCGTTTGACCCATATCTCTCTAAACCTTTCCAATCCATGTACCTGTCCAAATGTCTTTTGTGTGGACCCAGCACCGCTTCTTGTGACACACTACTAGTCACAGGCCTCATCTTCTGCCCGACAGTCTATTGCCTGGAGGACTCAACGTTGAGTTCTCCAATTTCAAATAACCTTCCCACCCATCCCTTTCCAACCCCGCCTCCTCCTTTCCATCCCTTTGATCGATCTCTCCTTTCAGCTACCAAATGGATTAATTCCTCCTATTAACCAACCAGGTCGTACCCACCATGTGTATTCACCTATCACTACCTCACCACCTCTCCCATCCCCCCAAAAAATCTGCAGCTCCCCTTTCCCCTCCTCTATTCCTGAAATGTCAACTTCTCTCCTCTTGATGCTGTCGGACTTGCTGTGTTCTTCCAGCCTCCTGTTTGTCTGCTTCCACCACTTTCTCTGGCAGGTCATTCCTTAAACACACCACCTTCTGCATAAAAAAGTTGCCCCTCAGGTCCCTTTTTAAATTGTTGCCTTCCTCACCTTTTAAACTTTTTGTCCTCTACTTTTGGACTCTGCTAACCTGGGGAAAAACCTTGGCTATTCTCCTTTATCTCTGCCCATCATAATTTTATGAACTTGCATAAGGTTACCCCTCAGCCTCCTAGGTTCCAGAGAAAAAATCCCAGCCTCTAGTCTCAACAACATCCTTTGTAAATCTTTTCTGAACCCTTCTTCAAGTTTAATAGTATCCTTTCTATAGCAGGGTGACCAAAATTGTACACAGTACTCCAAATGGGGCCTTACTAATGCCGTGTACAGCCATTACATGACATCCCAACTCCTGTACTCAATGATCTCAATGAAGGTAAGCATGCCAAATGGTGCCTTCACCACCCTGTCTACCTGCATTGCCACTTTCAAGGAATTATTTACCTGCACCCCTTGGTCTCTCTCAACAAAACTCCCCACAATCCTACCATTAACGGTATAGGTGCTGCCCTGATTTTTCTTTGCAAAATACAACACCTCATACTTATCTGAATTAAGTTCCATCTGCCACTCCCTTGGCCCACTGGTCCAGTTGATGAAGATCCAGTTTTAGTCTTAGATAACTTTTTTTCACTACCCACTATGCCACCAATTTTGGTATCAACCACAAACATACAAACCATACTTCCTGTATCCTCATCCCAATCGTTTGTATAAATGACGAAAAACAGTGCATCCAGCATCGATCCTTGTGGCACACTGCCAGTCACAGGCCTCCAGCCTGAAAAAACAACTCTGTACTCCCACCTTCTGACTCCTACCATGCTACAAGTTTTGTATCCAATTGGCTGGCTCACCCTGGATCCCATTTGAGCTGACCTTATTAGCCAGTCTAACTTGCAGAAGCTTGTCGAACACCTTCTGAGGAGCTCCCTGCCACAGAGAGCTGGGAGGACCCAGAGCCTTTGTGTATATTTAATGCTGAGCTAGTCAGATTCTTGATCAGTGAGGAAATCTAGAGTTATGGGGAAAACGCAGGAAGTGGACATGAAGAATGTCGGATCAAGCAAGATCCTATGAATGGTGGAACAGGCTCGAGGGGCCAAATGGCCTATTCCAGTTCCTACATCTTTTGATCTTATGGACACAATCTAACCTTGCCCCTTTGACCTTTCAATGGCATTGCCAGCATTGAATCACCCAATATTACCATCGTAGACTTTACTGTTGACCAGAAACTGAATTGGACTCGCCACATAAATGCAGTGGATGTAAGGACAGGTCAGAGGCTAGGAATACTACCATGAGCAATTCACCTCCTGACTCCCCATAGCCTGTCAATCTACAAGGCACAAGTCAGGAGTGTAATGAAATACTTCCCACTTGCCTGGATGGCTGCAGCTCCAGCAACACTCAGGAGGCTTGACACCATCTAGGACAAAGCAGCCCACTTGATTCATACCTTATCTACAAATGCCCAGTACTTTCAACACTAACGCTCAGAGAAAGGCATAAATACTATCCATAAGATGTACAAGGTCTCCTTAGACAGCACCTTCCAAACCCACGGATACTTCCATGCAGGAGGAAAAGGCAACAGAAACATGGGAACACCCCAAGTTCCCCTCCAAGCTACTCATGATCCTGACTTTGAAATATATCTCCATTCCTTCAGCATCGCTGTGTAAAAATCCTGGAATTACCTCCCTAACAACATTGTGGGTGTATCTGTCGCACGTGGATGGCAGTGATTCAAGAAAGCAGTCTGTCACTATCTTCTCATGGACAACTAAAGGCAGGCAATAAATGCTGGCTCAGCCAGCCATCTCTCCATCCCATGAGTGAATAAAATAAAACTTCAACTTGTGTTTCTATTACTTTTGGCAGAATTCTTCCTGTTTTATGTGATATGATCAGTTATAATATTATACTTTTCATTTAATGCAAGCTATGAAACATGAGCATCAAATTCAAAATCTGATGTGGCCATTTGAAGGTATCAATGAATATTGAATGAGAAATTGTGATTTTTGCATGTTTGAAATCTTATGTTCTACAGTAGCAGTATGTTTTGTTGATTTAGAGCTAATGTGATCCTATAATTCCTGAAATTAAATGCATGATTGGAAAATGAAATGAAGGCAGTATGTAAGATAGTGAATATAATTTGAAATAACTGATTAGGGAAATAATAAAAGAACACAATGTCAGAAAGCATGAAACAAGAAATAAATGATATTCCCATTGAAGCCCTTCTTCAAGTGAATCGTTTGCAATTTATACTTCCATAGATCTTCTCATATTTATTTAATTTCACAAATGCATAACTAGGTTTTGCAGTTTTCAAAAGAGACAACTTACTCATCATCTGTGGACCATTGAGTAAAAAGGAATCATCTGAAATAGTAATCTGACATCATTGTCATTAACAGTCTGCATTAGAAAGGTGACATTTCTATATTAAAGTTAGGCGAGCAATATTCTTTGTGACAGCATTTCACAGAATATTTGATGCATTTCTGAATACACTGTAAGGCGTGAGTTATGCACATTCTTTTATAAAGGGTTTATTTCCTGGTCGTAATTTACTTTCTCTTCAATCCCAAAACTCTGTCCCTATGCCATGCTGAGACAGCAACTGATCCTTTTTCCTTTTCAGTGCTTCACCTAACTGCACTAAGTACAATCTGTTCTCTGTTAATAAATGTGAAGCTGTTATTACCTTTCACTAAATACTGTACATCTTTTCCACCACACCTTGAATCTTGCAACTGCACATATCTGTAGCAGACTAAACCCTTCCTCTGTTTGCCTTCCTCAGTTTATGTGGTGCTCAGATTTGCTAAGATTGTGTTAGTTAGTACAAGAGGATAATCCAGTTCAGGAACTTGCAGACCCAATTTACTCCACTCTTAATATTCCAGTGAGTGATTTTCAGCTGAAAATAAGATCAAACATATATTGTAGGGCAGCTGTAACACTGAATGTCATCAGTTCAGGCAAGGCAACTTGACAGAGTAAAGAACATTGTAAATGGAACCAGTGAATGACATCAGGGCTTCACTTCTCAAGCCTAATGAATGTAGAAGAATGAGAATCACTTCATAAATGGACTGGCAAGGAGATAGGTGCAGAATTCTTCAGCTGAGGACAACTTTTAGTCATTAGATGAAATGATAGTGTGTGGTATAGTTCAAGCTAAAGCCCAGGCTCATCCTCTGATGACAAGGAAATGCTCACTGACAACTGCACAATGTTCAGCACCATTTAATAACTCCTCTGATACTGAAACAGTTCATGTCCAAATGCAGTAAGACCTCCAGATTTGGGCTACAAATGGCAAGTAACATTCATGCCATATGAATGCCAGGCAATGATCATCTCCAGCAAGATAGAACCTATTTCCCCATGACATTGAATGGCATTACCACCACTGAACTCCGCACTATCAAGATCATGGGGTTTACCATTTAACAGAAACTGAACTGGACTAGCCATATAAACACTGTGGCTACTAGAGCTGGTCAGAGGCTAGGAATCCTGCAATGGGTAACTCAACTCTTAACACCCAAAGCCTATCAGGCTTCTACAAGGATGAATACTCCGCACTAGTCTGCAGCCAAGCTCTTTCCAATTAATCAAATCTGTCTAATGCAATGTGGAACTGAATATTCTAGGTCTTAATGGTATCAGTTGAAACATTAGTGAGAGACAAATTATTCTTACATTGTTAGGCACAGCCCTATAGATGGCCTTGAAGATACTTTGCAATTCAGTAAACCTCTACCACATCTCTGACATAACTACGGTCATGCGATGTTTCACATCCTCCACAAAATGACAGGATTCTTCTTCATTGATTCATACTGTAGTGGGATTAATTGGAAATAAACTGGTCTAAAAATAGAAAGCATTACAAAAAAAAAGTGTTTTTGAACTAACGAAATCAGCATAGCCCAATATCAAATCTCAAGATTTTCAACCATATGGCATGGACTATTAAAATTGGTTATAATCAATACATCTCTGTGCCCCAAAAATAGTCCAGTGTTGTTATTTTAAATGGTAAAAACTGCATTAATAGAGAATTGGTGCTCCAGTCTGATTCAATTTAAAGGATTTTATGCATGTAGAAATTTAACAACTCCTATTTCCAAAAGAATATGAATTCTGGCTGGTGTCCAATGACAATGCCATCTCTTTATTACCTATTTCTAAATTCATTATTGAAAGCAGCAGGTTTGCAGACTATCTGCAGTAGTTATTGCTGTAACTTTGAAAAAACAGCATGAATAATAATTGTTTTCTTCAACAATGATAACTGTTGGTGGTTTTTAAAAATTATCGTTATAACCATGATGAAAAATTGGCATATTTATGTATACTATTGCTTCAGGATTCTTGTTTAAAGCTTGCATCATTAAGTGGTAACTGTTTAGTTTGCTGGCAGGAAGAACATGGAAGAGCCTAAGCCTAGCTTATGATATGTTTTTAAATGTTATATTCTGTCAGGAAACTGATAAATGGGGCAGGATCTCGTAAAATTTCAAGAAACAGTAAATGAGGTGGAGGGATGTGCTCAATTGTGTTTCGAGCTGTATATCATATTCACTACGGTGGGCTAAAAGTTGGAAGTTCAGTTTGTAGCAGATTAAAGGTGGGTTGTTGTTCCTAATACAGTTAGTGGGATCCTTTTTTTAATGCACTGAAATGTCATCAATACTCATTAAAATGCATGATTACCAGATTAACTTATATCTTTGCAATAAGTTGTTGCAAATGATAAATTGACAACTGGTGAAAAATGGCTTGCTGCAGGTGGGGTCACCTTGGTGGGTTTGGAGTGTGTATGAGCTAATTGTATTGAACAAACAATATTTTTGGACCAGGTAAGAGGAGACTGAACTGTTGCATTGAGCTTAGGTAATGGCAGTCTCAGGGGTTTAGCGTATGGATGCTGATGGGCGGGAGAGGAGCTCATGTTCTGGGAAGTTTGGGCATTGCAGTCCATTGAAGGGAGGATGGTGGCTGTTCAAGGAAGTTAGGGCATGACTGTTTGTGGAACAGAGGGTGACAACTGTCTACGAGGTTTGGAGAATGGGTGTCTGAGACAAGGAGGTTAGGTTGTGACAGACCTAAGAAAAGTTTTGGGGAGCAGAGGGATAGAGCTGACAACAGATGAGGAACATTTGTCCAAACATCACTTGAGCATAAAAGAGAGGTGAATAAAGTAAATGTGTTAGATCAGTAGTGAGGCTGGGACACCCAAGGGGAGATCAAGTGTGATAGAAGGTGTTTTGAACATGATAGTTGAAAGGTCCAGGATGCCAGATGAAACTTGATTGTGAGGAGAAGCAGCCTCTTGGTTGAGAGTCAGTTTAATCAATGGTAACGATGATGACTCAAGGGTATTGACACAGGACTAGGCTAATGAAGAGAGGATATTGGATGATTGAGGTCAGGTCGGAGGTGGCTGAGGGTAGTTGCATGATGATGATGGCTTGCAGCTCCAATGGGTGATTAGGAGTATCCAAGCACATTAACTATGGTTATATTTACACCCTACATATATGCAAAGATGATACTCCAGGCTGAATAAATGCAGAAGGAGTTTTAATTTCCGGGAATTCAAAATGTTTACTGTCGTGTTTGCAGTGGCTAGCTTCATTCCAATCTCTCTCTCTCTCTCTCTCTCTCTATGTGACCACACTCAGGCTTAATTAATCACACACAGTGAGCAACCAACAGACATGCACAATTAAACATCATGCCTTCTTCCTCATACAAGTACATAGTATTTTAAACTGAACAATCAAATGCAATAAACAATTTTGCCTTATTACAGTTCAATTTGTTTATTTACTCTAAATACAAAAATGGATGCCAAAACAGGAAGGTCGAAGGTGATTTGTGAATTTGAGGTTCTGCTTCTGAATGATCACTTTGATGAGGCAGATTATCAACATTGTTACAACTTGCCTGGGAAGATAAACATATCTCAATGGTGCCACAAGCCAATCCAAAACGTACAATATCTGACTCAGCATCCTGAGATGTCAAATTTTCCTTCTGACTGCTATTCAGGACAAAAACAATTCACAGTTGGTTTGGTGCCGTTGACACAGTAGTGGACTAGAAGGCCTGGTTTCAAGTCTCATCTACTCCAGAGATATGTCATGACATGTTTGAACAAAAAAATCACAAAATGTTCATTAGTAACAGAAAATAGCTATTGCAGCACACACAACTTCAACAAAAAAACAGGCAAAAGCAAGGATTACAAATCTATTACAGGTATATTGCAACTTTATACCACTTCAGAATCCGAAAGTACCCACACTCCTGTTCAGATTAGAGAGAGGCAGATCATTTGACACAGACATTCTGAGTGGGAAAGGAATATATGAGCTTTTGGAAACAAACTGCAGTCCATTGTCTCTACTGACAGTCCATGACAAAACATACTTTGTGAACAACATTTCTCAAAACTCAGTGATCAATGTAGTGGTTGTGGAAGTTGTAGCAATTGAGCTAGATCAGCCTTATTAAAAACTGGGACACCAGAGCACATCAAAGGTAGGAAATTTTACAAACAATTCTACACTTCCTGACTCCCAAAGCCTGTCCACTATCTACAAGACACAGGTCAGGAATGTGATGGAATTCACCCGACTTGTTTGGATGGGTGTAGCTCTGCCAATGCTTATCGAAGATAAAATCTTAAATATTCACGTCGTCTCCTACCTCCACAGAGTAGAGTGGTACGTAACATGTACAAAATGTACTTCAGTAAAGCTCTGATGCTCTTTCAGTAGCATCTTACTGTTGTGGGGAAAATCACCAGCCTCGGAGTCTGAGTTGGGGTTCAACGACAGAGCTTATTGTACAAGGAAATACCGGCACTCCAGGGAGAGAAAGATACCAACAGCACAATGGTCAGCTGCAAATCTTCTGTCCACCCGGAGCACATGTCAAGATACTTTTATACATTTTGTGATATATTAGATCAGTGATGAGGTTATTGTCTCTGTAACACCGTTTGTTTGTTGTAAACATTGCAGAATCGTTGATAGTTTCGGTGAGGTCATTGTCAATTCTAGTGCAGCCTTTGTTAATTTCAGCATGGTCGTTGTCAGTTTCAGTACAGACATTGTCAGTTTCAGCGTCTGCGTGGAAGTCCATTGCTGTAGTAATGGGTGCTAATCAGTCTTCCTGAGAAGGACGACTACTGCAACCCTGGCTATGAGCAATTTGTATTGATTCTGTATCAAACTGTTAGCATTTCTATCAAAGGAGTTGGCTGGGCGCAGACACTTCAGTGGGCAGTATATGTTACTCATGTGTATTCTCTCCCTCACCCGCCTTAAACTAATAAACTATGTTGTAAGTGCAATGTGCTGGCATTCTGGTGGCCCCAGGCAGTATCTGTGTTTGCTCTGCTGTCTCTCTCCATATTGTAGTCCGGTGGCCATATTGTGTCCCAAATGGCCCACTTATGGTTCAGCGGCCATCTTGTGTGCCCGTGTGCCTAGTGTTACCCTGCCCCACTTCAGTCCCCACTTTGTGGTCAAGGAGGCAACTTCAGAGATCTCCTGCAGACCACCCAATTTATATGAAGAGGTAGGTCATCTCTAGGAACTCCCTCTCCCGAGGGGTATCATGGAGTGCCAATTTCATTGGGGGGCTCTTCTGTGGTGACACTCGCTGTTGGTTCAGTTCTCGTCAGTAGCGCCTTACAGCAGAGCTTTACATACCGGAGGCCCACACAGAATACCAGCATGAGTACGATGACGACAACTATACCATGTGTCAAAGAGGCTCCCCAAGATTTATCTATCAACCAATTTAGACAGCTGTCTGTAATTGTGGATCCCTGTTGAAAATTATCTAGCGGTCTCGGATATTCTTGATGGCTTCTGTAATGTTATAAGAGTCATCACTAACATGATTGATACAATTGTCACCAATAATTGTACAAACTCCCCCTTGCTGTGCTAATTGATAATCCACCACATAACGTGTCTGCTGTATGTAGAGTCTGAGTTCAGCCAACTCTGTATTAATTGTTTCCAGAGTTTTTGAGGTATTATTGCCTAAGATAGTCAGGCCACATACAAGGTAATTTCAGATTCTAGCACTGACGACCTCTGCTGTGCCCCCTACCCCAAAGATAGAGATCCCAAGAATCCATATCCCAATGATGACCCCAAATTGTTGAGGATCTAGCAATCAGCACAGAACTCCTGGCTGATGGAATAGGTCACTATCCTTCTCTGCACATGTTACCCGCTGGGGCATGATGCAATAAGGGGTGCAATTGTCCCTACCGTAAATAGGTTTGGGAGGTCTGGAGTGCCTGTCACATAAGTCCTCTTAAATAGAAAAACAAATCCCTTCACTGCTTAGTAACATATATTGTCCTGTCCGTCCACCTGTCTGTCCACCCATGTTGCCCCGATCCCTCAAGTGCCCCCCAAGCTGGTAAGTGTCAAACGGGTATGTCCATGTGGTAGAGCTGACATGGGTGCCATTGCACTGCCCACGGTTACATTCAAGCATGCCTGCTCGCTGCAGGTGCAGATAAAGTGTCCCCTAGTGACTGTAAAGCGCTAATAAGTGTACTGTGTCTGGACGCATGAGTCATTTTTGGGAATCAGGGCATAAACGTATCCCCATTCCTGCTCTGTGAAACAGAGTGGGCAATTACCAGGTTTTAAATGGGTCTCCCCTTCCCTAGGCTGGGGGATTCGGCCCCATGGGCTGTTGGTCCTGCCCAGTTGCACACGTCTGCCCTGGAGTCCCCGTTTGTATTTCCATATCTGCCCCTTACACGGCGCTCCTGAGGTGTCTACTGTATACAGGTCACGAGGGGTCCACACCGGGGTGGCCACAAATAGGCATTCTACTGATCACACCAGTGGGTAGCAGACAGTTTGGTTCCCATGCAAACTTCGGTGTGTTTCATAGAAGAGGTTATCTTCAAATCCTGACATGCTCCCAACAGTCGCAACACTTAAACACAGTAAAATACATACAGGTAAATACATTTTGCAGTTAAAATAAAGTTATCAGTCAAAGTCTTTGCTTGTGGCAGGAGGTGCAGTTGTGCTTCTGTGTGGTTTGTTCTGTTGGGTTTTCCGTACTCCCCCGGGATGACCGTCTTATCCGCCATTCCTGTCTGCACCTGGGGAATGTCATTAGTTTGGTCACAGGAGTCTTTAAACAGTTTGAGTTGGGTCCAGGGCTTCCATGTGCCTTTTTCTTTAATATCTATACAGGCACAGGTGTCCCCATTTATTATCATGTCGTATGGCCCATTCCATTTTGGGGCAAAGCCTGGTTTGTCGGGCAGTGCTCGCACCAGGACACGGCTTCCTGCTACTGGGACCTCAGAGAAGACTTTGAGTTCCCTTGCCCTGCCCTTTTTGTCTTGTTTATCAATTACAGGTTTCCACATCCCTCTTAATCGGGTGCTTAATTCTATCACATGCTGCCAAATTTTGGCTTTTAGTGGACACACATCGATGCCACCTGTGATTATTGTCTTTGGCAATTGCATTGCTCGCCCGGTCATCAATTTATATGGTGTTAGCCCAGTTGCCTGATTCATGGTGGCTCTTAATTTTATCAGTATGGCTCACAGCATTTCAGCCAATGCCCTGCCTGAGGATTGTATAGCATTAGCTACAGTATTTTTGAGCGTTCTATTCATTTTCTCTACCATTCCTGAGCTCTGGGGGTGATAGGGAATGTGAAATTTTTGTCTAATGCTGAGTAATTGGCAGACAGTCTTCTTGGCCTTGCCTGTAAAATGAGTGCCTTGGTCGGAGTCGATCTGGAGGGGTACCCCCCACCACGTGATTACCTCCTCCGCTAATATTCTGGCGACAGTGGTCGCAGTGCAGCTGTTGGTCGGGAATGCTTCTACCCACCGGGTGAATTGCTCTATGATGACCAGGCAGTACGTTTTCCCAGAGGAAGGTAGCAGTAGCCCCATTAAATCCACCTGAAGGTGTTCCCAGGGTCCCCTAGTTCTGGGCTGGTGTCCCATCTTAACTTGTATGGGTCTCCCTGGCTTATGTTGTGCACAAACCATGCATTTGTGGCAGTCCTTGGCCATGTCTCTTCCTATTCCCTTCCACCACCACTCTCTCCCTAGGCTTGCTATCATGGCCGCTCTACCTGTATGGAAGAGCACGTGGTACAGTACAAGCAATGTGTTCTGTATACACGCTCGTGCTATCACCTTGTCTGATCACCTCCAGACACCATCCTCCCCTTTGATTGCCCCCTGCAGTCTCCATTGTTCTCTCTCTTCTTGTGAGGTGTCCTCCTGTAGCTGCTAAATTTGGATAGCACCTTTTGCTAAGTCAATAATGGCTATTGTAGCCTCGTCAATGGCTTCCTGTTCTAGGGCTTTCTGAGTTGCTCAGTCTGCTGCCTGGTTTCCTTTGAATTTTAGCCAATTTGGACTGTCTTTTGCTGGCTCCTTTTGATGGGCTTTTATTTGTATTACTGCAGCCTCTTTTGGTTGTTCACTGGCACTCAATAATGCCTGAATTCTTAATTGGTGTCTAATAGGGTTTCCCCCCCACGGTGGTGAACCCTCTTCTACCCCCTGCCATCACGTATTCATGGACTACTCCGAAAGCATATTGACTGTTCGTATATATAATCACGATTTTTCCTTTTGCTAGTTCCAGTGCTTTAGTGAGTGCTACCAATTCTGCTACCTGTGCAGACTGACTTCCATCAATTCTTCCGGACAAAACTATTTCTAACATATCATTTACCACAGCTCATCCTGTTCGGGGTGACCCTGCTACATATCTTCGTGACCCGTCCACTAGGACGGTCTTCTCTGCTGTGCCTACGGGGATATCTTTTACTCTCTCCCTATCTTCATCCCCATCTATATCCCCACAGTTGTGCGATTCCCCTGTGTCTAGAATCCCCTCAGCTGGGTTTTCCCCCATATCCCTGACTATTACCACGGGCTGACTTGGGGGTAAAAGAACTGACTCCCACTTTGCCCTTCTCATATTGGAGATGGCCCTCAGTTTCCCTGTGTTTAGCATCTCTACTAGGATGTGTTTACTGTGGAGGATGACATTCCCTGTCATTACTATGGGCTCGATAACCCTAACGGCCCAAGCAGCACAGTCTAAGGCAGCTATTCCCCCAGGCAACTCGGTGAGTACTGGCCTTCTGTAGTTGAGTAATAGGAGAAAGTGAGGACTGCAGATGCTGGAGTACCAGAGTTGAAAAATGTGGTGCTGGAAAAACACAGCAGGCCAGACAGCATCCGAGGAGCAGAAGAATCGACGTTTCGGGCATAAGCCCTTCTTCAGGAAGAAGGGCTTATGCCCAAAACGTCGATTCTCCTGCTCCTCGGTAGTTGAGTAATAGAGATGGAAATGTGTTGCTGGAAAAGCGCAGCAGGTCAGGCAGCATCTAGGGAACAGGAGAATCGACATTTCGGGCATTAGCCCTTCTTCAGGAAGTTGAGTAATACCCTACTGGCCTTTACCTGCTACCATGGTCTTGAGTGACCACTGCGGAGTAAAACCCTCCTTCATTGTTACAGTAGATGTGAAAATTCTTGCTGGGTTCTGGCAGCCCTAGCCCAAGGGCTGATATGAATCAAGTTTTAAGCTGACTGTATGCCTCTTCCTGTTCTGGCCCCCAGATTACAGTTTTCAAGGTGGGCTTGCCTCATTTAATTAATCTCTGGATCAGTTCAGCCAATTTTGCAAACTTGGGTATAAAGCTCCGACTATAGTTGAATAGCCACAAGACCTTTCTGACTCCCCTGACAGTGGCAGGTCAGGGCATCTATTGGATTGCCTTCTTGCGGTCATTGGGCATTTCTTTGAGTCCCTGGGATGTGAGTTATCCCAGGTATAAGACTTGTGTTTTGCCAATCTGTGCCTTTGTGAGGCTGACTTTTAACCCTGCAGTTGCCAATGCCTGCAATACAAGCCCTAAATCTTCCTGGTGTCCTGACTCGGACTCTGCGGCAATTAAGATATCATCTACATATTGGAGGGCAGCGCTACCCTCTGGTAAATCTATTCTCTTCAGAATGTCACTCATCATCACCCTGTGAAAAATAGTGGGGCAGTTATGGAACCCTTGTGGCAGGCGAGTCCACGTGTACTGTCTGTCCCTTACTGTAAAAGCGAATTTGTTTTGGGACTCAGGGTGTAACAGTATAGTCCAGAACCCATTGGCTCTGTCCAAAACAGTAAAGATCTTGTGTTTGGGGGCTACACCATTTAAAATGGTGGAGGGGTCTGCTACAATGGGGTGCAATTTGGGGTGACCTTATTTAGTCCTGTATAATCAATGGGGAACCTGTAGCTCCCATCAGGCTTTATTACTGGCCATGTTGGTGAATTAGTTGTACTTGTGGTTTCTTTCAGGATTCCCTGTTTCACTAGTCCTTGCCCTATCTCCACAACTGCTTTTTCTGCTTTGGGTTTTATGGGTATTGCCAGTGGGGCTTATGCTCTGGTCCAGATACCCATATGGGGTCTATGTTAACTAGATCTGTATCTAAGTTTGTTTCTGCCCAGGCTCTGGGAACAGAGGCGCAGATGGCTCCAAATCCCCCCTTTTCGAGGTTCCAGTCCCTACTGGTGACTGTAGCTACTTTAATAGTTTCAAGGTGACTTGTAAGTTTCCCAATCTCGGTCTTTTGACTATCCTGCCTGGGTCAAATCAATTTCCCTTTTACACAATCGATTAGAACACTGTATTCTCTCATGAGATCACTGTCCATTATGTTGCCCTCATTATTTTGGCATACATAGAATTTCATATGGATATATGTATTGTTTATTTCTATGAGGGTAGTTTTGCTTAGGTAAGCTGATGTTTTATCCCCTCATATCCCAGTTAAATGTTCATTTTAGTTGTGTGTGGTAAGGATAAGTTTGTGATAGATACGGCTGCTGACCTCAGGATTCCCTTGGTTCTGCGGTGTTCCGGTTGCCCCATGCTTTTCCCAGCACATTGCTTCTATATTTCCCATTCTGTTGCAGTGGCTGCAGTATTTTACATTGTTCCCTGCTCTAGTCCCTGCTCGTCGGGCCTTACATTCTCTAACAAAGTGTCCCTGTCGGCCACAGTTGTGGCAGGATAGTTTTATTCTACTCTCGCCTCCATTCCGGGAGGCTGCTTTGTCAGGTCCTGCCTTTATCGCAGGAGCTTCTGACGCCTGCACCCCACTAGCCTACTCAACTATATCATCATATTCCTGGGACGTTATTACTCCCATTTTTAGGATGGCTTGGTGAGCGCTAGAGAGCCCATCTCTAAAAGCTTGGATGAATGCCCAGTCTCCCCAATCTGGGTTTGCTTGCCCTGAGCATTCCTGATAGACCCTAAATAATCGTCCCCCATACTCAGCGGCTCCTTCCCCTTTAAGTTGCTTCGTGGTCATGATCTTGCTGCAGGTCATGGGAGCATTTCCTAACACCGTCTGGATTTCCTCTTTACAATTGGCGAAAGGGGCCTGTTGAGAATCTATCTCAGCTGTGAGGGCAACAGCATGTGTCCACTATCCTCCCCTAAAGTCTTGGGTTGTTGTAGCAGCAGGTCCACCAACTACCTGTCTCCACTTGTCCCGCTGAGCAAGCTGCCTGGACCAGCTGGTGTATGTCTCTCAGGTACATTTGGTGCCCTACCCGTACGCTATCCAACTCTTCCCAGAACCTGGTATTTGCACTTTGGGGCTGTCCAAGGAGGCCATAATTTGCTGCCTCTCCCCTGGGGTGAAGAGTTTATAGCTGAAAATGTGTTGCTGGAAAAACACAGCAGGTCAGGCAGCATCCAAGGAGCAGGAGAATCGACGTTTCGGGCATGAGCCCTTCTTCAGGAAGAGTTTATAATTTGCTTTGGGGTGTGAGTCTGTTCCTCCTCTGGTAACAGGCGCGAAGTTATACTCTTGCACAGTTTGTCCAACAGAGGGAGCAGTTGGTCCCTGCTGGACGGTTTCATAGGAGGGGCGAGAGTCAATCTCCCTTTCCTCCTGTACTTTTTCTAATCTTCGTTCTAGCTCCTTTATCCTATCCTCCAGCTCCTCAATTAATTCTTGGCCTTTTCTGCACCTGTTGGTGGAGGCACCTACTGGGTGGCACAGTGGCTCGGTGGTTAGCACTGTAGCCTTACAGCGCCAGGGACCTGTGTTCAATTCCAGCCTCGGGCCACTGTCTGTGTGGAGTTTGCACATTCTCTCTCTGTCTGTCTGGGATTCTTCTTGGTGGTTTGCTTTCCTCCCACAATCCAAACACATGCAGATTGGGTGAACTGGCCATGCTAAATTTCCCATAGTGTTAGGTCCATTACTCAGGGGTAAATGTAGGGGGGGTGGGCTTTTCTTTGGAGGGTTGGTGTGGACTTGATGGGCCAAATGGCCTATTTCCACACTGTAGGGAATCTAATCTTGATGTAATTTATTCTGGTCGCCACATTACTAAAAGGATTTGGACACTTTGGAGAGGGTGCAGAGAAGGTTTATGAGGATGTTGCCTGGTATGGAAGGTGCTAGCTACAAAGAGAGGCTGAGTAGGTTAGGCTTATTTTCATTAGAAAAAAGGAGATTGACAGGGGACCTGACTGAGGTTTACAAAGTCATGAAGGGTATAGACAGGGTGGATAGAAATAAGCTTTTTCCCAAGGTGAAGGATTCAATAATGTGAGGTCATTCTTTCAAAGTGAGAGGTGGAAAGTTTAAGAGGGATACACGCGGCAAGTACTTCACACAGAGGGTGGTGGGCACTTGGAACGCATTGCCAGCAGAGATGGTAGAGGCAGGCACGGTAGATTCATTTAAGATGCGTCTGGACAGATGCATGAGTAGGTGGGGAGCAAAGGGATACAGATGCTTAGGAATTGGGCGATAAATTTAGACAGTGGATTTGGATCGGTTCAGGCTTGGAAGGCCGAAGGGCCTGTTCCTGGGCTGTAAATTTTCTTTGTTCTTTGTTCAATTAAGCCTGCTATTTGGTACACTAACATTACCCCTATCCTTTTAGTTTTATTTTGTTTTTGTTTATCTAGCTACTCTCTCTTAATGTCTGGGATGGATCCCAACCATTCTTCTTTATTTGCTTGTCAACCCTTGTCTGTCTGCCTTGTATTTTCTCAATAAGGGAACCTGCAGCATCCCCCTTAAAACTTTGATTTGCCATTTAGCAGATTGTGTACCCCTGGATACCACCAACAGTAAAGTGTTCCTAACTGGTGGTGACTTCTCTATTCCCTAGCCAATGATACTGTCCCAGCACCATCCGTATGGCCATAGCAGCATCCTGGCAAGGTGTGCACTCTATCAGTGGGACTTCTCTACCCTCCCGGCCACCACTACCAGTCGGCTGGGAATGCTGGCTTAATAGGATGTGGTCTGTACCAGGACTCCTCTACACCCCTCGGCCACTTCTACTGACCCAACACCTCCCAATAGGCCCAGAAACCTACCTCTAACCCAGTGTGCTGTCTACCAGTGGGACTCTTTACCCTCACAGCCACTGTCACTATTCAAGCTCTATTGTTCTACTACAGACTGACAGGGTATCACGGTTACTCACAGTGTCCACACTGCAAACGTCGGTAAGGTGCGCTCCACTGAGATTTGGCTCACTACATTGGAAATTACAAATACAAACAGCACCCAACTTTTAACTCAAACTCTAACTGGACTCTGTGTTGTTCACCCGTACAGAGTCCAATGTTACCTTACTTTGCCACTTGTGCTTCACAACTCCAAGTACCCTTGGCGCCTCAATTCCCACTTCAAATCCCAACCCTCACGTGGAGGGGCTACCCCTCTTAACAACCGGTTTAGGGCAGGGTCTTTGAGGCAGGCACTCTTGTCCCCTGGCTGTTTCAGCACAAGCAGCAGATTCTTACAACAGTTAATACAGTTAAACACTTATTCTCCACAAACATGCACTTATAAAAAATCTTTTAACTCAGTACTGTAGCAAATTAGACATTGTAATCGGTATACCTTTTAAACTGTGTCCTTGGCCCAGTCTGACTCTTCCTGTTTGCAGGTACAAATTGCTTCTTACCCCTGCTCCCTGATCGTGGCCTTCGACCAGGGCACCAGTAGTAGGAACCCTGCTCGCAGCGCCAATTGTTGTGGGGAAAAACACCGGCCTTGGAGTCACAGTCATTGTTAAACGACAGAGTTTATTGTACAAGGAAATACCAGAGATCTGGGGAGAGAAAGACACCAACAGCACAGTAGTCAGCTGCAATTCTTCTGTGCACCGGGAGCACATGTCAAGATACTTTTTATACATTTTGTGATATAATGGATCGGTGATGAGGTTATTGTCTCTGTAACATAGTTTATTTGTTGTAAACATTGCAGAATCGTTGATAGTTTTGATGCAGTCATTGTCAGTTCTAGCACAGCCTTTGTTAATTTCAGCACTGTTGTTGTCAATTGCAGCGCAGACATTGTCAGTTTTAATGTCTGTGCGGAAGTCCATCGCTGTTGTAATGGGCGCTAATCACTCTTCCTGAGAAGGACGATTACTGCAGCTCTGGCTATGAGCACTTTGTATTGAGTCAGTATCAAGCTGTTAGCATTTCTATCAAAGGTGTTGGCTGGACCCAGACACTTCAATGTACAGTATACGCTAGTCATGAATATTTTCTCCCCCATCCACCTTAAACTAATCAACGAGGTTGTGAGTGCATTGTGGTGGCCCCAGGCAGTGTCTGTGTTTGCTGTGCCGTCTCTTTCCATATTGTGGTCCAGCAGCCATATGGTGTGTCAAGTGGCCAATTTATGGTTCAGCGGCCATCTTGTGTGTCCGTGTGCCTAGTGTCACCATTCCCCGTGTCATCTCCCACATCATTACAAAACCACGACTTCTGCCATAGAGGCAACCAAGGGCAGCAAATGCACGAGAACACCACCTCCAGCAATGATGTCCTCCAAGCCACAGGCCATCCTGACCTGGAACTATGCTGCTGTTCCTTCATTGTCACTGAGACAAAACGTTGGAACTCCCTTCCTAACAACTCTGTAATCATGCATATCCCACATTAACTACTGTGGTTCAGCAATGTGGCTCATTATCTGTATGGTATGTATGGAAAATATACAAGCAATGTTAAGTCATAGAACATAGAACATTATAGTGCAGTACAGGCCCTTTAACCCTTGATGTTGTGCAGACCTGTGGGACCAATCTGAAGCCCATCTAACCTATGCTATCCCATTTTTGTCCATATGCCTATCCAATGACCACTAAATGCCCTTAAAGTTGGCGAGTCTACTACTGTTGCACCCTTTGTGAGTGGAGCTTATTTCATGACATCAGTTAACCCTTTCAGATACTAACTCTCCTATACTACAATCGCCAACTTCTCCAGTGTAATTACGAATGGGTAATAAATGCTAGATTATCCTGCAATGACCACATCATGTGAAAGAATACAGTTTTAGAAATTCTGACTAAATGCTATGTAGGTCATGAACAATAAGCAAAAAAAAAATTGATTGCAAAGAGATGCTTCCACTGCTCCAAAACTATCAATTGGAAATTGTTGCCATGGTTTTATTGGCTATGGGCCAGTGGTAGAGTTTCAAGGTACATTTTAACAAATTTTTTCATAGAAACTATGTAGCTTGTATATTCAAACAAAATCTTCTATACAGTTACGCATTGCTGGTCACCAGGCTGCTTTGTGGAATTGTTTCATCTTAACAACACCCAGCTATGTTGTTATTGGTGTCTGTGGCTTAACTGATCAAGATCCACATTCAATACAGTTATCATCTAACAATGTGAGTTTATTGTATTCCTGTGCAGTATGGAACATATTCTTCTGCTATTTCTCAAGTGCATTCTATTTTTTAAGTAATGGCCTACTGCTGTAGTACACTGTCTCTTGCCAACTGAGCCTTCAACTCCTCCTGCAAAATTTGTAGTCACATATTCATTTACTGCAATCACATAATCCTCAATGTTATAAATTACTTCGTCATTGCTACTGCTGATATGCCACAGCATGTCAGCTTCTCAACTGTGTATCAACTGAAGAAGGGTTACACCTGAAACATTGACTTCTCCAGCTCCTGAAGCTGCCTGGCTTGCTGTGAGCATCTGCAGTTTTTTTTGTCTCAACTGTGTGAGCCTGTAAGATAAGTGTTCTCAAAGTTATACCGATACAAATGATCTAACTATCTGTGGGAACAGAGAAGTCATTGCCCAGGTACTAATATGGCTAACAATATATTCAGCACGTGGTGATCAATGTAAGAATGAGTAGTCAACTGTAGAGATTCATGTGTCAATGTTATCAAGCAGGCTAATGTTTCCTTGTCTCCAATAAAATATTAGCTTTCACTTTCTGCCAATGGGAATGACGAGCAGCAGATTGATCATTTGTTCCCTTCACTGTCCAGTGAAAGTACAGTTTCAATTGTATTTCCTAACCCATCTTTAGTGACATACATTTCCATATGTGGTTGAAGTAAAGATTGGCGGAGATGCTACCTGCACCTTTGATGTATTAAACATTGTTTGTTGTTTGTTTGGTCATTCTCCCAATGCTCATCTTTGCACAGTAGGGCCTCTAATAGTAGGTAAAAACAATGACTGCAGATACTGGAAACCAGATTCTGGATTAGTGGTGCTGGAAAAACACAGCAGTTCAGGCAGCATCCGAGGAGCAGCAAAATCGACGTTTCGGGCAAAAGTCCTTCATCAGGAAGGTAATAGTAGTCAGGCCCCAATGAGCTGACCCAGTCTGGACTGGCATATTTAAAGAAGGGTTGGGCTAAAATTTTGGCATAATAGATCAGGATCAGAGTGAATAATGTTGTAATCTCAAAAAACCTGAAAGGGTTAATTGACATGACACAATAAGCTCTGCACATTAGGATATAAAGGGCTGTTTTTAAAAGGATCTAAGAGCCTTCAGTCTCTCTGCCTGCATTCCTGATGAAGGGCTTTTGCCCGAAACGTCGATTTTACTGCTCCTCGGATGCTGCCTGAACTGCTGTGCTTTTCCAGCACCACGCTAATCTAGACTCTGGTTTCCAGCATCTGCAGTCATTGTTTTTACCTACCTTAAAAGGATCTAACCATGGTGTTAATTGCTGCAGCTGTTCAGTTGTGCCTAAGTTGTGTACTGGAATGTTTCAGTGGCGATATTGTGTACTTAACCATAAGCTTTTTACATACCTAAGATCTTTAAGTTCACTTTCAATTCTAAGACTTGGACCAATTACAATCAGATTTGGAATTGAGAAATCTGATCAAAATGAACTTCCAGTTCAGACCAGTTACAAACTACTTTGGATATGAGTTTGTGTATAGAAACTTTGCAAAATGAATTAAGGTTATTGGAATTATGTAAATATGATACTTAACAAACAGCAGTGGTAATTAATTGCATTCACTGTGGACACCAGTCCTCAAACTCTGGTTAAATGTGATGTTGCTGTCTTGAGTGAAGTCTGTCTTCATTCTTCCCTTCTTTCTGTAAGCTTGTTCCATGAAGCATCTTAATTTTACACTTTTCTGATATCATACTAACGTAATTAGATTTATGTTAGACCATAGTTGAATTAGATTTACATTAATCAAGCTAGCATGACATAGTTTGACAAGCTTTTTGCCTGTTGTCTACATTTCAGCCTGCTTGACCACATTATCACAAGGCTGTCCAGACAATATTCAGCACTCAAGGTTTGCTGGCTGGATTAACAATTCGAATTTCATCCCTTGTACAAACTAGCTAACATCCAACTGAACTTATCCACCATATTTTACAAGTTGTCTTGTACACAAAATTCAATGTTAACAGACATGCTACATTTGTGACAACTAAGTTCTAACAATGTTCAGTGTTCAACAGTCCTATACTGTAATTTGAGAATTGCTCAAAAAAGAGACATTTTGTTGAAGTTTTACATATTGCATGCATCAAGATCGTTTGGATGAATACCAATGTAAGGGCAAAAGCAACACTATACTATATGAGAAGGGAGTGAAGACTCATAGACAAGTACTCTGGTAAAGAGGTTGTCATGCAGAATGCACCAATTAATGATAACTACCAGTTAACTGTCAGGTTTTATTTAAATTCTAAACTAGACAGTTTGTCTCTCATTGGTCAAGGCATTGCCCTGAAAAATGAGCCAATGAATGTGAATTTTGAATAGAAATTGAAATCGAGCCATTACAATTTTCTATCCCTTGAGAATTAATGCAGCCTTGTTAAAAAGGTGAAATATGTCTGAAGAGTAAAACTTGGAGTACTTCATAGATTTTTTTTATTATTATAGAATCCCTACAGTGTGGAAACAGGTCCTTCGGCCCAACAAGTCCACACCGACCCTCCAAAGAGTAACACAGCCAGACCCATTCCCTTACCCTATTATCCTCCATTTACCCCTGACTAATGCACCTAACCGACACAACACTGTGGGCAATTTAGCATGGCCAATTCACCTAATCTGCACATCTTTGGATTGTGGGAGGAAACTGGAGTACCTGGAGGAAACGCACACAGACACAGGGAGAATGTGCAAACTCCAGACAGATGGTTGACCAAGGTTGGAATTAAACCCAGGTCCCTGGCACTGTGAGGCAGCAGTGCTAATCACTTAGCTCCTTTGTGCCCCAGATCAGATTTTTTTGTGATATTTATTTACTACAAGTTCTATATACCTCCTTCCTCAATGTATGCCTTCCTCTTGTGTCCATAAACAACCAAAGCTGATTGTAGAACAACAGGACTTAGTTCAATATAAGACTAGCAGGACTGTTTCAATATAACCAGGAGAGAGTCTTTAAATTCTGGTCCCCAATTTGACTGATATGTTAACAGATGTGCCAGAAAATTTCGTATTTGACAATTAGTGTTTGCTATAAATGGGTGGCACTGTGGCTCAGTGGTTAGGCATGCTGCCTCACAGCATCAGGGACCTAGTTCAGTTCCAGACTCGGGTGACTGTGTGGAGTTTGCACATTCTCCCCATGTCTGCGTGGGTTTCCTCCTTGTGCTCTGGTTTCCTCCCACAACCCAAAGATGTGCAGTTTAGGTGAACTGGCCATGCTAAATTGCCCACAGTGTTCCGGGATGTGTAGGCTCGATGCATTGGTCAGAGGTAAATATAGGTTAATAGAGTAGAGGAATGAATCTGGGTGGATTACTCTTCGGAGGGCCAGTGGGGATTTGTTGAGCCGAAGCGCCTGTTTCCACATTGTAGGGATTCAATGTAGATTCTGTTCTCTGTAACAATCCACCGCACAGAATAATTATCAAAGCGTGGACTGAGTGGATGAGCAGAGTACTGCAAAGTTAGCTGGGCTGCTACTGTGTGATATCAAAAGTGTGGGTTGAATTCCTGCACCAGCTGAGGTTGCTATGAAGGATTCTTCTTGTCAACCTCTAAGGTATGGTGACCCTCAGGTTAAAACTAAAAGTGAGCATCCCTATGGCCCTCTGGTGCTTTAGCAACAGCGCCAGCTTTTCTAGAACTACAGCCACGAAGTAAAGTTGCTGCAATCTGCCATTTACATTATAACTTATACATTCTAAATGTAATTATATCAGCCACATAGAGCAGTTCATGGAGATAGTAATGATTCATTTGGATGAGGTTTGATGTGTACATGAGGGATATTGTGGGGATTGGGATGGAGAAGGGAAGAAGTAATTAGAGTGGGGGGAGGCTTGTGTGTAGTAGTTGAGCTGAGTGGTCTGATTTTCTATGCTGTAGATTTTATATAAGATAATGTGCTACAACTGAAGAACTGTTGCAATAACATTGCACAATGTTTTCACCGTAACACTAGCAAAGTTATTCTCTGCATTTATATAGTGCTTCTTGTGACTTCAGGAAGCCTGAACTCGATTACAGTCGCTGTGAAGTACTTTTGAAATCCCACCATCATTTTATTATAGAAAACACAGCCACTAATTTATGCACTGTAAGTAACATGAAAATACCAGATAATTTGTTTTTATTGGTGCTGTTTGAGGGATAATTATTGGCAAGCACTTTAGCGAGAACTCCCTTGCTATTATTAAACAGAGTTTTGCGGAATCTTCTGCATCTGCATAAAAGCCTTATGGCCTTAAAGAACGTGATTTAACATCTCATCCAAATGACTGCATCTCTGAAAGTGGAGTTCTCTTTCAAAATAGTCTTCTGCTCAATCAGTTTCAGGATTCGGAAAATAACTTTAGCAACTGTACTGCTGACAAGCTATTGTCTTTATATATTAAAAAATTGTTATACTGCAATTACTGTGATTTGTATGAATCAAAAATGAAACAGGAAGAAAATAACAGTCAGTTTTCTATCAGGAATTTAAGCTGGAGAGAGTTCAGAAGAGATTTACCAAGATTTTGCTGGGAATGGAGGGTTTGAGTTATAAGGAGAGATTGGAGAGGCTAGGACTTCTTTCACTGGATCACCTGAGGTTGAGAAGTGACTTTAGTGAGGTTTATAAAATCAGGAGGAGTAACGCAGGAGTCTTTTCCCTAGGGTGGGGGATTTCAAAACCAAGGGGTATATTCTTAAGGTGAGAGGAGAAAGATTTTAAAAAGAGATGAGGGGTAACATTTTTCCTCAGCGTGGTTCATGTGTGGAATAAACTTCCAGGAGACATGGTGGATGCAGTAAAGTTACAATATTTAAAAGACATTTGGATAAGTACATGAATAGGATAGGTTTGGAGAGATATGGGCCAAGTGCATGTAGTTGGGATTAGTTTAGTTTGGGAACTTGTTCGATGTGGACTAGTTGGATTGAAGTGTCTGTGTCTATGCTGTATGACTCTATGACTCTTGTAGCTGCTCATTATTAACTTTATGTCTTATCCAATTAATAGCTTTTTGGTGAGCCAGAAAATGAAGTCAAGAATTTCAGTACAACCTGAACTTTCAGCCTGGTCAGTTGGATCTAATCAAGCTTAGTTCAGAAAGGCTGTCACCTTTGGGTTGTTCTATCACTTCTATGCAGTATTTAAGCTGTACATTCCCTCACGTGCTATCACTCTGTGAGTAAATGTCCATCATGGCAGGGGAAGAGGAGTCTGATGCCAAGGGGTTTGAAGCTGAATGAGAAAGTGTTGAGGTACTACCAGCTTCAGGGGTTACACTGTTGTGTTTTGAGGGCCTGTTGATGTAGGTCATTTAAAGTAATTCAAAATCTTAAATTCAGAGAACTCCAAAAAAAGGAAAGATTGTAATTTATGAATCCTAATTTGAAACAATGTCAATTTCAATTATACTCAGAATCCAAGAATTATACAGTTTACTATGTTCAGGAAAAGTAAATCAAATTATGTGAAAGGTCAACACAACTGTAATTACAAATCATGCTTCTGTTCAGTTATCAGACAGTGTTGTACAGAGTGAAAATCACAAGTGAAGCAATGAAGGTATTTATTTACATACTGGCAAATGTTCTCTCAAATAATTATGAGTGAGGGATTTGCATAAAAAATTATTGTTTGACATAACTTTTGCTAATTGCAGCAACATAGTACATTTGGACATGTTGCTGAAGAAGTATTGCATTAAGGCCAGGATTCCAGGTAGCCACTCTGTTTTAACTGTCACAGTTTTGTGCTGCTTGGTTTCTTGCTGAAGAGGCTAATTGGAAGTAGGATGTATTAGGGTGGGTTGGGGTATTAATGACTTGCAAATGCGTGGCAAAAAGCCACTCACCGCTGAAAGGCAAGATTCAGAAGTCATCCTTTCAAGCTTGAGAAAAAGCATGCAAGTTTTTCTCGACAGTGACAATCGGCTGTGTTTATTCTCACCCCATTTATTCAACCTATTCACCATTATTCTTGCCGAACCAAGGAGAAGAAAGATCTGAACATTATCTTGCCCTTATAAATATTGTTTCAGCCTCAGTTAGAATATAATTGTTAGTTTTCTTTTCATCCAGTAATGTTTGATACTGAGACACTGGTGCAGACATGGACCACAGATTAATTCCCTGTTTAAATCATCTTAATTTCCCAGGAGTCAGAGAGCTGGATTTGCATGCTTCAGAAAAGTAGCAATGCAGGAGTAAGTTAATCTGTCTTTCCGAAGACCTTTTTTTGAAGTATGGAGGAAATATTCTTGTCCGGTGCAGAGATTAATGTGCTGATTGTACAAACAAACCGCTATTTTGAGGCCTGTAAAATAGATAGCTGCATTGATCTGGTATCCAGTATTGTAACTTGCCTCGCTTGCCTATATTTTTTAATCAACTTGTTCAGAGATATTATTACACACTGATGGAACAAGTAGGCTTTGAACCCCAGTTTTTAGATCAGAGTGGTGCTGGAAAAGCACAGCAGGTCAGGCAGTATCCAAGGAGCAGGAAAATCGCATTTCAGGCAAAAGCCCTTCATCAGGAATAGAGGCAGGAAGCCTCCAGGGTGGAGAGATAAGGGGGGGGGGGGGTGTATCTGGGGAGAAGGTAGCAAAGAATACCTTTGAACCCCAGCCTCCCTGGTGTTGTCTGAAAAACTTGACCTTGCTATCTTGACCTGTGATATCATTCATGACAACATGGCTTTCCATCAATGAGTAGATGGAGCAGAAAGAACGTTTGACTGAGATATCTCTGACTCTTCAACCACTTTATAGTTTCCAGCAATGTCTTTAACTGAAGTGCAGCCTCTCTGATGACAACTGATAATACTCAGTTAACAGCTTTCCTTTCTTCCTACGGCTTGCCTTGTCTCCCACTCCCAATTACCAGCAGCTGTATTCACCAATCTTCCTTCTTGCCGAACCAAACACTTGCCACCTTTTCTGAATCCTGGTATGAGCAGGATGATAAGAACAGGAGAAAGCCATTCAGCTCGTTGAGACTGTCCCACCATTCATTATGATGGTGGCTAATCGAACACTTCAATGCTTTTTACAGATCCTAACCCCAATACGCTGTACATCATTGCTAATCGTAAATCTCTTAACCTCGACCTTATTTCCATGAAGTTGCATCTGATTAAAGGCTCAACTCACCTTCATTCATATGCTACTTCCAATTCTCTCCTCCTTCCCTGAGATACCAGACAACACTAATTCCCAATATCTAAATCAGAACAGACACTTGGTGATTGTGGCATGCCAAATGTTTGTCCCAGCCAACATGTAACTGCTCCTTTACAACAAGTCCCTGCATGTTTCATGGCCAGCATCCTCCTTGATCCTTGCCCCACACAAGCATCAACAAACCCCCAGTCTCACTACACCATCCTGCTTCTTCTTAGACCAGCTGAGACAGCACTTCAGGGCTTCTTCACTGTACTTTGGAACTCAAGGCACATGCACAATGTGCATGCTTCTGGCAGGTTGCTTTGCTTGCGTGAACACACACACAACACACACACACACGCACACACACACACACAAACTAGCAGTCTCTATATGCAACAGACAACTTAGTCAGCACACACGCACATGCACCTCAACATTGACTTACTGGCTGCCAGCCTCCATATGGTTCATATGTCGTTCTTAGTGCACAGCTTGTCAATACTCAGATACAGCTTGCTAGCCTTTGTGTCCTTGCATTGCATTTCAGTGCAGAGGATGGGGCAGGCAGGTTGTGACAATGAGGAGCACAGAACTGTCAAGGTGATGGACATGTTGATGGGCATGGTATGTCAACTCATACTGCAGCATATGCCAGCAGTTTATGTAACAAACACACTGTATGTGTTGCAAGTCATCAGCCACACGTGAATGTCAAAGCGAAGTAATCCTTAGCGGGGTCAAAGGGTGAACTGCGGTCAGTCAAGAAGTACTACTTAATTCAGTTAAGGATCTCATTCAGTTCCGGTCCACGAAGTTGGCCTCAGTCAGACAAGCATATTGTCCTATGAGAATCCAGGGATCCATCTTTTTTGTAATTCATTCACTGGATGGAGGTGTCAGCACTTATTGCCCATCCTAATTGCCCAGAGGGAAGTTAAGAGTCAATCACATTGCTGTGGGTCTGGAGTCACTGGTCCTGATGAAGGACTTATGTGCGAAACGACAATTCTCCTGCTCTTCAGATGCTGCGTGACCTGCTGTGCTTTTCCAGCGCCACACTATTGGTCTGGAGTCACAGGTCAGTCAGACCAGATAAGAATGGCAGTTTCCTCCCCTGAGGGACACTTAAACAGATGGGTTTTTACAACATTTGACAATGGTTTTATGGTCATCATTAGACTCTTAATTCCAGATTATTATTGAATTCTAGTGCCACTATCTGCCGTAGCAGGATTAGGAGCCAGGTCCCCAAAAATGGATCTGGGTCTTTGGATTAACGGTCCAGTGATAATACCACTGCACAATCAACTCCCTTTTCTAGCAGGCAGCCTTGCAGGTCAAGTGTAACTAGCCCTGGGATCCTAGGTCAGTCAGTTGGGGAACTGAGGGGCTATCTACCTGGGGATGTGGGAATTGGGGGTTGTGGGGGGAGGAGGTGACATTTCTGAGAAGGCACAAAGGTAGGAATTGAGTACGATGGAAGTGGATGGAAGAGCACATAGTGGTGGCACATGGGCATTAGAGGTGGTGAGATGTCCCCAGCGAGTGAGTGGGAAGTACAGACAGCAGCAAGGGTTTGTGGTTTGAGAAGATAAGTTGAGTGAGAGTCATTGCGTGGACATAATCCACTAATAGTGAGCAACTTACAGTGAGAGGTGCCCCTGTGTGTGTGTGAGGAAGCAGGGAAAAGATGATGGCGCCCTTGCAGAGTACAAAAGACCACTAAACTTCTTCCTACGCTGCTGGGCATCCCACTTCACTTGGGACACAGCACTGTGTATCCAGGTTGGGCCTGGTGGCAGTCAGCTTGAAAAAGATCAGGCCACCTCCCCATTGCTCCATCCACCAAGACAACTTGGTCCCCATCTGCAAAGTGGACACCAAGCTTTCCTTTCCTCCAAGTCATATCCTCAGTGATAACAGTCAAGTACAACAGTGGAAGACGCAGTGCCTGGCTGTACAGGGGTGTACAGCCAGGCATCAAGTATGGTGCCAGAGGCACGAACGCTGGAAGGTCCTGGCAGGAGTGAGCACTTGCACCTCTCCAACCAAGAAAGGAGTCCAAGAGCTTGGTTGCACAATGAGGAGTGCGAGCTTGCACGAGAAAAAGAGTTATACCAAGCCATGACAAACCAGACATCATAAATCTCAATCAACAAAATGCACCGACTGAAAATGTGTCTATTCTATCCTTTGTGTCTATTTTCACAAAAGACAGGGAGAAACAGGCATTGTAGTCGGGGAGTGTGTAATGTTGAATGAGTTGAACATAATGAGTAATCAGCAGAGTCAATGAAGGGAACATATTTTGATATTGTATGCAGGAATTTCAGTGAGGATTTTGCCAGCTTTGATAATGGTAGGCCAGTCAGAAAATAAATAGCTCATGGGATCCAAAATGAAGAAACAGATTGAATCTAAAATTGGTTTGGTAACAGGAGCCAAAGGTTTATAGCCAACTGGTGTTTTTGTAACTGGAATGCTGTTTCTGGTGAGATTCCACAGGGTTCAGTCCTATGTTTCATGCTGTTTGTTGTATATATCAATGACATGAATAAGAAGTCTACAATTTATACAAAAATTGTCCATGTGTTTGATAGTTAGAAAGAGAGATGTAGACTATTTTTAGATATCTATGAACTGGTCAGAAAAGTGGCAAAGGAATTCAGTCCAAAGAAATGTGGAGTAATGCATTTGTGGAGGGCATAATGTGGAGGTGCCGGAGGGCAAACAAGGCAAGGGATTTCACAAGAAATAGGATGTTTTGAGAAGTGTGAAGGAATAGAGGAACCTTGAAGTTTGTGTCCATGGATCCTAATGTAGGTAAGACAGTTAAAGCAGTCATATGGGATATTTTCTTTAATTGCTGATGCACAGTCTGTGTGAACAGGAGGTTATGTTTGAAGTGTATGGAGAGTAATCAGATTTCAGATTGTGAACTTTGTTTAGTTCTGCTCAGCACGTTACTTGAAATGTGTAATTCATATTGGAGTGGATACACAGGTGATTTACAAGGATATTGTTAGGAATGGAGAATCCCAGCTTTGAGGAAATATTAGATAGGCTTTGTAACAGAGGAGGTTGAGAGGTTATTGAGCGCGCTGTAAAATTATAAGAAGCCTAAATAAAGTGCATAAAAAGGACCTAGCCAGAGTTCAATATCGGGACATAGATTTCAAGTTCTGGTTAGAGGAAGTTGAGAGGTAATTTTTCCAGCAGAAGATGGAGGGAGTCTGAAGTTCAGTGTTTGAAATGGGAGTAAGGCAGAAACCTTCTTCACATTTAAACATTTGGATTGGCACTTCAGGTGCCATAACCTGTACAGCTACAAACCAGAGGATGGAAGCTGTGATGTAGGTGAGGTAACTTTTCTTCAGCCATATTGCCGTGTTGAACTGAATGGTCCACTGTGCCATAAAGGTTCTTTGTTTCCTACATTTCTATATTCCATAAAACAAATTTCAGTGTTCAACAATGAGCATAATCTGATTGTAAAATAATATTGTCCTAATTCATACTAACCAGGATCATTGTTTATATACTTTGGCATCTTGTCAAGGTGAAGGGCTGCTGTTTTATGTCAGCCTCCTGCAGTTAGAGCAGCTAAATGTCAAGTATTGTGGGACTTGAATGAATGTGATTGGTGATTTCTCCACTTACCAAATTTGCCTCCAGGATTCTGAATATAAAAGATGTCTTTAGCCTGAATTCAAAGACTTTGGGGTTTTATTCTTTCAATAAATAATTTTTTTTGTCGTAAAAAGGCATCAGTTTTTCATGTTCTCTAGCTGCGTATCTTTTTTTCCAAAGGATAAATCACTTTTTGTCATTCAATGATAGAATCCATTTTGTCACAGCTTTGTACTGGGTGTCAGAATGGATATAAAGTTGTCTTTTCTATGCATTGAATGGTGTTGAAAATGTGGTGCAACAGTAAAAATTACCACTGGTAAAAATGGAGAATGGATGCTTGAAAAAGCCAAAGATGCTGTTTAGAATGTTAAGGCGCTTTAAGAGGAAAGAAAAGTGAGGCTAACGTGATTCACGTCTTTCAAATTTTCGACTCTGTGGGTGAAGTAGATGTAAATTGGCATTGTTACTGCTCCATTGTTCAGCTATGAATAAATGTCCCTTCAGGGTCCCATTCCTAACTGTTTGAAAGATCATAGTTTCAACAATGGTATCTCTTCCTGCCCCATCATGCTAACTTTTCACATCATGAATGGATTTTTAACCTGTAGAAATGGATGGGTATAAGTTCATAGTGAGGTTTTAAAGTCTTACAAAGCAGTTTTCCACCACAAATCCATCCACTTTTTGCCTTGAACTCAAGCCAAAAGATCAGTGAGTAGCTCATCTGTTCCAAGAAGATGAGCTGACACTTTAAATACGAAAGACTCCTTGTTCTTCAGCTTTTGACTTAAACTATAGTTGGTCAAGTTTCATTTGACTTTGAGAAAGACGACAGCATTGTCCAGGCCATGATGCTGGATCAAGGAAGTGAGTGCCTTTACATCAATCTCCCAGATCCAGTGGGATGGCCTGTTTGAGCCCTTGCATTTACCTCACTAACCTACCCCATGAACCATTCAATTCCAACCGCTCGCACTTCCCGATATTTTTTCCTTCCCTCTGGTATTCAATTTCAAACAGATCTCAGCCCCCAATTTCAAAACTGCATGAGCCCTCTGACTCCAGACCCTTGATCTTCATCCATCACCTCTGACCTCAAATCCCAACCTTGACTTCCTTTCTAGAATTCTCTCATTTTCCCTTTGCCTGTCCAGGAACCTTGGATTGGCATTCTGTTTGGGAACCCTCAACTGTGTGTGTAATATACATACATATATATTACACACACACTTACTCACTCACTCACTCATTCTCCTCTCATACTTGCACTGGCTCTCTCTCTCACACACACACATTCATAATCATCTTCTCCAGCCCTATCTCTCTCTCGCAGGGGTTCACTTAGCTCATTTTCCTGGATGGCTGGTTTGTAATGCTGTTTGACACCAACACTATGGGTTCGGCCTCCAAGAATCTCCTGCCTTCTCAACCTCAGATGAGGTGTGGTGGCCCTTAGATTAAATTCTCGACTGGTTATTTCTCTTTAATGAGAGAGCAGCCCTCTGGGACTATGACAACTTTACCTTATCTCCTGCAACTGGATCCAGACAATAGAATCACCCACATTGGCATTCTGGTCTGGCATAAGAATTGTCAAGAAGAAGTTCTGTGATTTTCAGTGCAAGTGGAGTGAAACAATAATGCCTGCTTAGAGAGCTCACATAAGAATCTGAGAAACGAGATTAGGTTCTTATATATGTGCCTTGTAGTCTGTAATAGTTTTTCTATTACCGGTTAATGTGTGACATGGATTGAGTAAAATATGCTGGAAATTGTAGTCACTGGTGAAGGAACAGCACTCCTCCGCTATATAAGTATGCCCACAGATATTGTGCAGGCTATTCAGCAGCAATTTCCAGACTCTAGATTTCTTACCCAGCGCTCTTCTGCTAATGCCTATGTAATTTACACTGTTTAATATCCAAGCTACAGATTCTAAACCAGGAACTATTCATAAATATAAATCAGGAAGTGGAAATAAGTATTTAATCATGTACAGGAAGCAAAATAATGAGCATGAATTTAAAAAAAAATTGATTAAGAGGGAGAGACAAAAGGAACAAAACAAATAATTCAATTCCGAAGGAATAATATTCACACATTGTGCTGAAAATGTAATTTTACAATTAACTAACTGTTGCTGTTTGACAGTTATTATGGCCATTAAAAGACTATTGACATCTGCATGCACTAATCCTACATCTTATACTTTGATTAATGAGCAGGTACACCAATTTATCACATTATTACATTATTTACTTTTTGTAAATAAAAGATTTGGTGAAGTGCATCAGAGGAGCTTTATAAAGCAAATAAAACTGAGCACAAGAGGAGACATTAGGCAAGATAAGCAAAAACTTAGTCAATGAGTTAGTTTATAAGGAACATCCTGAAGAAAGAAAGCAAGGAAGAGATTTACATTCTAGAACATGGACCTATACAAATGAATGGTGAATGAGCAGTTATAAAGTGGCAAAAATTGTGGATGATCCGAGGACCAAGAACAGGTAGAAGTGTACAGATAGCCCAGAGGATTATGGGGATAGAGTAAATTACAAAGGTAAGGAAGAGGAAGGCTATGGAAGGATTTGAAAACAAGGGCAGGAATTTCAAGATCACAATATTGCTTGACCAAATGCCATTTTACATAGAGATGGTAGATGAATGATTCTAAATTGGGGAATGGGCAACAGATTCAGAGAGTAAATGGGCTGCTCTTCCTGTGTTCCAGATCTGACATAGATACTATTTCTCAAATTTATGAAGGCTGGAATGGGGAAGTCTACAATGTGTTAAGATATTTATGTCTAAAGATGGTGAAGACATAAATAAAGCTTTCAGCAAAGGTGAACTGAGAAAAGGAGTTTTCTAAAACTTAGTAAATAGGATCTGGCCATCACTGATAAGGCCAGAATTTATTGCCCACCACTGCTATCTGAAAGGGCAATTAAGAATCAGCCATATTATTGTAAATCTGGAATTATGTGTAGATCAGACCAGGTAAGGATAGCAGATGTATTACCTTAAAAGATATTAGTATGCCAAATGGGTTTTTTTGATAATTGACCAAGAAGTCACTTGGTCCCATTCGACTAGCTTTTTAGTCCAGATTTTTTTATTGCTTTCAAATTTCACCATCTGACAAGATAGGTTTCAAAACTAGGTTCCGAGAACATTAATCTGGAATTATGGATTACTAATCCAGTGACATTGTATTTATGCCATTACCTCCTTTCAATGGAAATAGGCAATCTGACTGATTATGCAAGTGTGAGGTCAGAAGCTCACCTTTGGGCCAAATTTAGTACCAAGATTGGGAACAGGATGACTTAATCTCAGATTTAAAAATCACACAACACCAGGTGATAGTCCAACAGGTTTAATTGGAAGCACACTAGCTTTCGGTGCGACGCTCCTTCATCAGGTGATGAAGTGTCGCTCCGAAAGCTAGTGTGCTTCCAATTAAACCTGTTGGACTATTGCTACTTCCAATTCTCTCCTCCTTCCCTGAGATACCAGACAACACTAATTCCCAATATCTAAATCAGAACAGACACTTGGTGATTGTGGCATGCCAAATGTTTGTCCCAGCCAACATGTAACTGCTCCTTTACAACAAGTCCCTGCATGTTTCATGGCCAGCATCCTCCTTGATCCTTGCTCCACACAAGCATCAACAAACCCCCAGTCTCACTACACTATCCTGCTTCTTCTTAGACCAGCTGAGACAGCACTTCAGGGCTTCTTCACTGTACTTTGGAACTCAAGGCACATGCACAATGTGCATGCTTCTGGCAGGTTGCTTTGCTTGCGTGAACACACACACAACACACACACACACGCACACACACACAAACTAGCAGTCTCTATATGCAACAGACAACTTAGTCAGCACACACGCACATGCACCCCAACACCGGCATCTCCGAATCATAATCTCAGATTGAAAATGATGTCTTCAGTCTTCCCAAAATTTAATTGGTGTTCACTTCTGCTTATCCAGTACTACTGCTGCAATTTCACCCTGTTATATGGAATCAATGATAGATATATCAGCAAAGTACTGTTACAGTGTAGCCTTTAGAGGAGCAGCACAGCTTGGGTCACAACATCAGGATTTTTGTGTTTATTTGCTTCATAATAATGGCGATACTATTGGCCTCAGCATACAATCTAGGCCATCATTAGTTTCTGTGTGGCATACATTTAATGTTTCTCTTTAATGGAATAGATACATTTTACTACTATCCAGATTTCTTTTTGAGATCAAGATGTTTGGTGATTTGGCAGCCGTGCTGTGAGATGATTTCATATTTCCATGACTGTCTCAGTCACAAGCTGCTCCCCAGAAAGCATGGCTCATTTGATAACCTTCAGTATATTGGCAGCTCTGTGCTAGCATGTTGTTATTTCAAGAGCTGCTCCAGTGCATAGACATCTGATTATAGTGCAATTTTGGGTTAGTACCAAATTAACAGAGGGATAGCAGTGCAAGTGAAGTCTACAGCAGACACGTTGAAGTGCTAGAGCAGTACCATCTAACACTGCCTGTGCAAGATCCTACGAATCCACTGGGAAGAAAGACGCACCAACACCAGCGTCCCCGACCCCAGGCCAACATCCCAACATTGATCGGCTATGATGGGGTGGACCTGTCATCCGCATGACCGACACGAGACTCCCCAAGCAGTTGCTCTATTCCCAGCTCTGAAATGGCAGGCCAGCCCCAAGTGGATAGAGGAAGTGCTTCAGTGATACCCTCAAGGCCTCACTGGCATTCTCACCGGCACCTGGGAATCACTGGGCAAGACTGTCCAAGGTGGAGGAGAAGCATTCCGGAAGGCATCGAGCACCTCGAGACTTGCAGTTGAGAAAAAATAGAGGCCGGGGAAAACAGTGCAAGGAGCGCACTGCCATGCCAATGCCCCACCCACCCCTTCCCCTGACCACCTTCTGTCCCAAGTGTAACAGAAGCTGTGAAAGCCACATTGATCTGTACAGCCACCTACGGACTCACCGAGAGTGGAAGAGAATCACCTGCATCTGCAAGGGACCGCCGATGATTGTGGTGCTTCAGGTGTATATAGTCTGGATTTCATCTAGAATACTGCATCTTGGCATAATTGATCAATTTTAATTTGGCAAAGGTATCAGGGGATATGGAACAGAGGAGAGTAAATAGAATCAAAGCACAGATTACCCTTGAGTTAAATAAATAATCGAATAGGCTTGGGGACTGAATGGCCTACTCTTCCTATTGTCCAGGTCTGACATAAACACTATTTGCTGTACTGCTCCAACTGCAAAATACTTATACCTTCCTTGAACATTCTAATACTTTTCATCCATGGCTACTTTATTATTACTATCAGCAAATAGTGAATACATAATGAAATTCTACTGATATAAGTTAACTGGAGTTTTCACTGTTACATAATTCAGCAATATTAAAATAATTAGGGCTAGGCTAAGTGTATCTCATGCAAAAACTTCGAGCAATTAGGCTTCATGCATTTATCAACACTTTAATATTCTTTTGATAATGGAGGATAATCTCAGTAGGTTAGAATTTATTTTATATATAAAAAAAGCAATTATAATGAATATCACCATTAGCATGTAATTACACTTGTGTATCTTTGCTGTACCACTTGCAAATAAACTAAAGATGATTTAAAGGATGTAAAATGTTTTTTTAAATGGCAATATGCTTGTGAAAACTGAAAAGCAGTTAGAAGTTATTGCAACATGAAGAACCTATCTTGAGTACATTGAGTTAGTGAGGGGCTATGCATTTCAAAGAACTATACAATTTTATGGTTTTAGATAACATAATTTAAATACATAATTTATACAATTTAGATGTCTCTGTTCATGATCATTTTCATGTCATGTCTGAGACAAAGCACAATATTCAGCAGTATAGGAAAACATTTCATGTGCTTGCCTCATAAAATATAACATTCACAATGACCCTTTGTACCTGAAATTGAGTTAGCATTTGGAGAAGCAGCAGAACTGACCATAATTTTATTGCATTTATTGGCAGGTCTCAATTGTTCACCTTCTAAAAACAGTGCGTCTCTTACGTTTGTTGCGACTGTTACAAAAACTGGATCGATATTCTCAGCACAGCACAATAGTCCTAACCCTGTTGATGTCCATGTTTGCATTGTTGGCTCATTGGATGGCATGCATCTGGTATGTTATTGGCAAAATTGAAATGGAAGGGAATGATCCACTTACATGGGACATTGGTAAGTCTTCCCATTTCTGCAGCATTTTTATGTGATCATTTAAACCATAATGTAATGCAAATTATTCATGTACTACCTTGTGAAAATATGTATATTTCTGTTTGTATTTTGTTAGAACAGTAAAATTAGTACTTTATAGGTTGAGTCTCATTTGAGAGGAGCACAGATCAGAGATAGGAATACAACACTGAAATGCTAGTTCTCCATCTTAGCTTCTTTTGAGTACAATGTGGAGGTGCCAGTGTTGGACTGGGATGAACAAATTTAAAACTCACAGTACATCAGGTTATAATCAAACAGGTTTATTTGGAAAGGCAAGCTGCCTGACAAAGGAGCAGTGCTCCGAAAGCTTGTACTTCTAAATAAACCTGTTGGATCATAATCTTTTGAGCATGCCACAATACCGAGAATATGAAATCAATTAATTTGTCCAATATTTTATCAGCTGCGAGAAATAAATAAAGTACACTTTAACAGAGTCAATGTAAATATTTTCCTTTAAAGCTAATAGCACTGTTAGTAGTGAATTTTATAAAAGTCAACATTGAATCTACTTTGCTATTATTTATTTTGATTAGATTTTGTAATTTACTGTGCAGGCATTTTCAAGGAGAAATCCTATTTTAACACAGATCCTATAAACAGCATAAGTACAATGGTTAGTGATGTTGATATCTTCTCAGTGGGTTTGGATAACATAAGACAATAAATACTTGAATATAAATAGCATTAACAAGTTGGTTTAGTGCCAGAGGTAAAGAAGCTTCACACGGCTGCTATGCATGCTGATACCCTGTCTCTCTAAGAAGTTTTGTTTGGAGATGTTTCGCAATCAATTGAAAGCTGTAAGCACCAATGAGTGGGAACACATGGCTTTTTAAAGCACTCGATATATTTGCTGTTAATACAGATGTGTCTTGTACATTGTAATAGTTGCTGTGAAATATGAATACTTTGTTTCTCAGAATCAAGGCTTATGCAAGAATTAAAGTTGAATATTGTTCTAGTTAAATGTCACCGTGCTTTTTAAGAAATGTTTCTTCATGGTGTAAAAACATCATTGGCAAGGGAAGCTATTGTTGTTATTCCCTATCCTTAGTTTTAAGTCTTTGCCCAGTACAGTAGACGAATAGAGCAAATTGAGCAGTATGGTGACTCAGTGGTTAGCACTGCTGTCTCACAGCTCCAGGGACCCAGGTTCGCTTCCAGCCTCAGGTGGCCGATTGTGTGAAGTTTGCATATTCTCCCCGTGTCTGCGTGGGTTTCCTCCAAGTGTTCCGGTTTCCTCCCACAATCCAAAGATGTGCAGGTTAGGTGGATTGGCCATGCTAGATTGCCCAAAATGTTCAGGGATGTGTAGGCTAGGTGCATTAGTCAGGGGAAATGTAGAGTAGTAGGGTAGGGGAATGGGTCTGGGCGGGTGTTATAAAGATGTGAGTGTACTGTACCTTTAAGTGAGTTAAAAGCTAGCAGAACTACCTGACACAGCACCAAGCGCTCAGAATAAGGTAACAATGTAACACTTGGTCAAAAGCTAGGGTAGCTGGTTGCCTGGAAATGACAAAGCAGATTCAAACTAGGTCAATCAGTTTAAATTATACCCCAAAAAATATCAAACTCTAATCAAGTTTGAATTGAGTATATTGACAATCTTAAAAGCCAATGACACAATCCGATGCTTTGGGGGCATAGGACTGAGGAAAATTGAACAGCTGGGAGGAGACCTGCTGTGCCACCAGCATCTGCAGACTGCCCAGAGAATAGCTCTCTTAAAGGTACCTTTATTGATCAGTAACCTGGGAAACAGAAATCCTTAAGAAGAAGAAAAGAAGATTTGACATCTGTCTGATTTTTGAATTTTGATAAATCTTACTCAGGAGTTTTATTGGACTAACATTATAGAAGGGAAAGTCAAAGATTGGTTAGAGGAAGGAGTTGTAAATGGTTGTTAGTTAATTATTCTCTGGTATACTTTAAGAAATAAAGTTGTTAATTTTTACTTAAAATAGTTCTTGGCCTCTTGAATTTTCAGATTATTGCATGGGATAAATCTTTTCTGTGTGGCTGATTTAAATTAAGCAGGAGGGTTTAGCCCATGTCATAACAGCGGGATACTCTTCAGAGGGTTGGTATGAACTTGTTGGACCAATTGGCCTGTTTCCTCACTGTAAGGATTCTACGATTCTATGAAATCCAACAATTCTCTCTACTCTGGAGTGACATTGGGCAGACTATTGAAGGCACATGGTCAAGGAGGGCTGTGATGAGAAATGTGACAGAATAGCACAAGGTTCCCTGAGGGTTATCCTGGCACTGGGAACAACTCACAGCATCTTTTAAGCAAGTTCAGGGCACTGATGTGAGATTCTAGCTGGGTGTCTGTGAGTTGCCTGTTAACAGGATTACTGCTTGTTCATGACTTTATTAATTGGACTTCTCACCTCATTAATGTGTAGTTTCATATCTTGCCACCTACCAGGAGCAAACGGCTGGCCAAGAATTCTCGCCATGCGGGTGCCTGTTGACTTCAACTTGCCACTTCCTTCAAAGGAACTCAACATTGGATACTAGGCTACAACATGTCAGGGCATGCTCCATGGGCAGCATGAATGGCATATTCATGGATATTGGCATCCATGAATATGCCATTTAAGCACAGTCTTTAAGCATCCAGGCTGCTTAAAGACTGTGCTAGTCTTTAAGCAGCCTGATGTGCATCCTTGATCAGTGCTGCACTTCACTGCTGTACTTCAGTGCTGTACTTGGGAGTGCAATGGTGGCTATCACTGTAATGCTGCAGCAGGGACATGGTGCAATCAGTGACATACGCCCAGCTTAGGGACTAGACCAGGTTGCATCCCCAGGCTGTTCACAAACTGTCATAGCGCTCACTTGCTCTGATCCCCTCCTGACGCTTACTGTACCCCTGCCCTTCCTAGCTTTGCCTTTTTGTATTTTGCTCCCTCAGCCATCAATACCAGGCTCATGAAGTCTGCAAAGCGGTCACCCAGTTTGGTCTTACCAGTGTAAAGGAAACTGCATTCTGAGCAGCAAATAAAGCTGACTGGATCAAAAGGAGTACAATGCTTCATCTGGAAGTATGTCAGGAGCCTTGGACAGTGAGGAGGGAGAGGGTGAATGGTCAAGTGTTACACCTTCTGTAATTGCATGTTGAGATGCTGTGGGGGAAGAAAGTGGTGGGAGGAGTGGAACACAGGACCAGGATATCTTTGAGGAAACAGTTCCTAAAGAATGCTGACTATGGAGGCAAGGGGAAGATGTATTTGGTGATAGCATCACCAAATTGGAGGTGTTGAGGTGGCAGAAATGGCAGAGGAGGATCCTTTAAATGGAGAGATTGGTAAGGTGGAAAGTGAGGACCTGAGAAGGAAGTGAAGAAATGAGAGTGGAATGGATTGAACAGAGGTGAGGGCCCTGTCAATGCAGTGGTGTGAATCCTCTGGTTCAGAAGAAAGAATGTCCCCCATTTTTGAGGCAACCCAATGGAAAGTGGCATTGTGAACAGACGTAATGGAGACAAAGAAACTGAGAGAATGGAATGGAATCTTTTGAGGATGCAGGGTGTGAAGAGGTGCAGTCAATTCTTCATTTGATGCTTTGTTTAGTACGTTATTCCTCCTCCTAGTTGTGATTGATACTTTAATCAATAGCGGTCTACCCCTTGCATTTAATTAATGTCTCTGTATTTCTACAATGTTCTATATCCAGGGATTATCCATCACTGTTGCCCTTCTCTCAGTCAAGTTTCCATATTAGCAACTATATCATGACCAAATTCATTATGAAATTGATACAATGAGTTCAATTTAAGAACATCGGAACAGCTCGCTGAGCTGGAAGGTTTATTTTCAGACATTTTGTCACCATACTAGGTAACATCTTCAGTGAGCCTCCGGACGAAGCACTGCTGATGATTCCTGCTTTCTATTTATATGTTTGGATTTCATTGGGTTGGTGATGTCATTTCCTGTGCTGAGGTACTTTCCTGTTCTTTTCCTCAGGGGGTGGTAAATGGGGTCCAAGTCAATGTGTTTGATGATAGAGTTCAGATTGAATGCCATGATTCTAGGAATTCTCATGCATGTCTCTGTTAGGCTTGTCCTAGGATGGATGTGTTGTCCCAGTCGAAGTGGTGTCCTTCCTTATCTGTATGTAAGGATAGCAGTGAGAGAGGGTCATGTTGTTTTGTGGCTAGTTGATGTTCATGTATCCTGGTGGCTAGATTTCTGCCTGCTTGTCCAATGTAGTGCTTGTTACAGTTCTTGCACAGTATTTTGTAAATGCGATTAGTTTTGCTTGTTGTCTGTTTAGGGTCTTTCAAGTTCACTAGCTGCTGTTTTAGTGTGTTGGTGGGTTTGTGGGCTACCATGATGCCAAGGGGTCTGAGTAGTCTGGCAGTCATTTCTGAAATGTCTTTGATGTAGGGGAGAGTGGCTAGGGTTTCTGGACGTTTTTTGTCTGCTTCTTTGGGTTTGTTGCTGAGAAATCTGCGGACTGTGTTCATTGGGTACCCATTCTTATTGGATATACTATACAGGTGACTTTCCTCTGCTCTGCGTAACTTCTTTGTGCTGCAGTATGTGGAAGTTGCATCAGAACATTATTTCATTGAGCCACCACACACTGCAGCACAGAGAAAATATTTTCTTCGTCTTGGACCTGAAACATCCCTCTCATTTTTAAATTGTGCCTCCTATTTCTAGATTCTCCAACTTGGGGACGGCATCTTACCTGCATCTGCCCTGTCTATCCCTTTGCACCAGGCCTGTCTATCCCCTTAAGTATTGTGTAAGTTTCATTGACAATACCTCTTATTGTTTGAAACTCTAGAGAATACGGGCTCAGTTTGCCTGATTTCTTTTCATAGGACAGTCCACCATCCCAAGAACAAGTCTAGTGAACCTTTGTTGCCCTCCCTCAATGACAACAATACCTTCCCTGAGATAAGGAGACCAAAACTTCACATGTTCTCAAGATGTGGTCGAACCAAGTTCCTATACAATTGAAGCAAGACTTCCCTACTCCTATACTCCTATAAAATCACCTTGTATTAAAGACTAATGCTCCATTAACCTTCCTGATAGTTTGCTGCCCCTGCATGTTAGCCTTCAATGTCTTATCAACAAGAACACCTATGTCCATGTGTGGATCGACACTTTCCAATGTCCTGCCATTAAGAAATATTCTACACATCTATTCCTCCTACCAAACCAGAGATCTTTACATTTTGACACATTATATTCCATCTTCCATGTTCTTGCCCATTCACTAAGCCTGCACAAATCCTTCTGAAATTGCTTTACATATTTCACATAGTGCACATTGCCACTTGGCTTTGCATCATCCACAAATTTGGAAATATTGCATCCAGTCCCCACTTCTAAATTATTGACATATATTGTGAAGGTTGGGCTCCAAATATTGGTCCTTGCAGTGCTTCACTAGATACAATGACCTATCATTGCAAGAATGACCCATTTATTTCTCTCTGTTTTCTGTTTGTTAGCCAGTTGTTAGTCCATGCCAGTTCATTACCTTCTATCCATGTGCTTTCATTTTTCTCAACAGCATCCTTTGGGGAACTTTATCAGAAGCCTTCTAAAAATCTAAGCATACCACATCCATCAACTCTGATAAAATCTCTACAGTGCAGAAAGAGGTCATTCAGCCCATTGAGTCTGTATTAACCGTCCAAAAAGCAGCCCACCCAAACCCAGATCCCCCATCCGTAACCCTGCATTTACCATGGCTAATCTACTTAGCCTGCATATGCCTGGATACTATGGAATAATTTTTCCATGGCTAATCCCCCTAACCTGTGTGTCTTTGGACTGTGGGAGGAAATCAAATCCTTTGCATGATGGACTGAGCTATGTTCAAAACTCTTTATAATTTCTTGCGGTCTTGGGAAGTCCAGCTGCCAAAGCACTCTGTGATGCATCCAGATAGGATGCTTACTGTGGTGCATCAATAAAAATTGGTAAGAGTACTGTGAACATGCTGTATTTTCTTTACACTTCTGAAGAAGTAGAGACATTGTTGTGCTTTCTTGACCATCACGTTGACGTGGATGGACCAGGACAGATTGTTGGTAATCGTCACTTCCAGAAACCTGACCCTCTCAACCAGCTCCCCCTCAGCACCTTGATGCAGATAGGGACATGCGCACCACTCTGCTTCCTGTAGTCAGTGACTAGTTCCTTCTGTTGTCCAGGGTCTGACAGCAACCTTGTGAACTGAAATTACCCAAGCCCAGCTATTGGCTTGTGCTGGTTTGAACTAGATCAGCTCTGAGGATGACATAAGGTGCAAGTCTTTATTTTGAGAGAGTAATAAGCTCATCCTAAATGTGTCCTTGGAGTGAGCTTTTGGTGGAAAGACATCGGCTTGTCAGATGATCTAAGAACCAACAAGAACAAGACCAGTTCAGGAAGGTAAAAGAAAGGATAAAACTGAAGGATTTTGCCGTGCCATCAGCAAAAACTCTGGAGATCAACCTTCGTGAAGTTGTGGATCCCACGATTGGAAAAATGGAGAGGACCCTGAGACCTGGAGGAAATCACCTGATGAGCATAAGCTTCTATCCTTGGGTACTAGCCTTTATTTTTGTTAACTGTTCAGGAAACATCAATAGAAAACCCATGGGTATGTGCTTTAATTTTAACCTTAACCAGTATGAATTGCATGCCTGCTATTAACCTTTTCTTCACCCATCAGTATAAATTGAATGTCTGTTTAACTAAACTAATAAAGTTGGTGGTTAGTTGATACAGATTTTACTCTTGTCCGCTTTGTGCCATGCCAATAACTGTTCTTAAGGGTCGTAACTGGGCAACACTTCATTTTGCTGACATTGATGGAGATGTTGTTGTCTTTACACCATGCCACCAAACACGCAATCTCTTTTTTGTATTCTGTCTCATCTGTGTTTGAGATCCAACCTACAATGGTGGTGTCTTAGGAAAACTTGTAAATGATTTTGGAGCAGAATTTGGCCACACAGTCTTGAGTGTATAAGGAGTACAGCAAGGGGTGACTACACAGCCTTGCAGAGCACTGGTGTTGAGGATTATGGAGGAGGTGTTGTCATCTATTCTTACTGATTATGGTCTATGGGTCAGGGGGTCAAGGATCTAGTTACAGAGTGACAAGCCAAAACCTAGGTCTTGGAGTTCAGGGATGAGTTTGTTTGGAATAATGATGTTGAAGGCAGAACTGTAGTCAATACATAGGAGTCTGATGTAGGTATCCTTTTTATCCAGATATAGGGCAAGGGAGACGGCATCTGCTGTGGACCTGTTGCACTGGTAAGCAAATTGCAAAGGATCAAGGCAATTTGATAGGCTGGAGTTGATGTGAAGCACTAACCTCTCAAAGTGCTTCATAATTATGGAGGTCAGAGCCAACGGACAGTCATCAGTGAGGCACGCTGCATGATGTTTCTTTGGAATCAGGAAGATTGTGGTTTTTTTGAACATGTGGGGAATTCAGATCATGGTAAAGAGAGGCTAAAGATGTCTGCAAATACTCCCACCCAGCTGGTCCACATAGGATCTGAGTGCACAGCCAGGGACTCTATCTGGACCAGTTGCTTTCTGTGAGTTCACTCTCAAAAAGGCTGATCCAACGTCCAACGGTGACCAGTGCATCCAAGGCTGTTGGCATAGGTGACATCATATCACTGACGTTCTGTTCAAAGTGAGCATTGAATGCATTGAGCTCATTGGGGAGGGGTGTATTATTAACTAAGATTCTGTTTGACTTCACTTTGTAGCCTGGTATGTCATGTAAGCCTTGCCACAAACTCTGAGTGTCCACGTGGTTAGTATGAATCTCGACCTCAGCTTGCTATTGCCTCTTGGTATCTCTGATGGCCTTCCAAGGTCATACCTGGATTTCCTGTATAGACCAGGGTTGCCTGACTTGTATGCCTCAGACCTGGACTTCAGTAAGGAGTGGATCTCCCAGTTCATCCACGGTTTCCAATTGGGGGACATTCGGATTAACTTCTTCAGCACGCAGTCTTCTATGCACTTACTAATGAAGTCTGCGATGGTGGTGGCATATTTATTTAGGTTGGCTGCTGAGTTATGGAATATGGACCAGTTCACTGACTCTTAGCAGTCCCATAGAAGCCCTTCCATGGCCTCTGACCAACATTGCACTTCTTTCTATACTGGGTTCTCTCACTTCAATTTCTGCTGGTGATCTGATTTTCTAAAATGCGGATGGGGTATGGAGTATTAGGCATCTTTATTGTATACCAATGGTCAAGGATGTTCAGACCTCTGGTGGGAAAGGAGAGTTGATGATGGTATTTTGTTAGCGCATTTTTGAGATTGGTCTGGTTGAAGTCACCAGCTACAATGAACCAGCCCCTGAGATATACTGTCTCAAGGCTGTTTGTAGCATTGCATACTTAGTCAAGTGCACTCTTCACTTCCCTATAGGATGGGATGTAGACTGCTGTCAGGATATTGGAGGTGAACTTGCATGGGAGGTAGTCAGAACAGCATTTTATTTTAAGATATTCTGGAAAGAATTTGGTAGGAAGAATAGAGGCACTGACTATTTTCAAAAAGGGGAAAGGATTCATAAATCTGAAGCACAAAGGAATTAGGGAGCCAAGTTCAGGATTCTCTTAAGGTTAATATGCAGGTTCAGTCAGCAGTTAGGAAGGAAAGATGCAGAGGCTTTGGAGAGGGTGCAAAAAAGGTTTACCAGGATGCTGCCTGGACTGAAGGGCTTGCCTTATGAAGAAACGTTGAATAAGCTCGGACTTTTCTCTCTGGAGAGAAGGAGGAAGAGAGCAGACCTGATCGAGGTGTACAAAATAATGAGAGGAATAAATAGAGTCAATAGGCAGAGGCTTTTCCCCAGGGCAGGATTGACTGATTCGAGAAGTCATAGTTTGAAGATATTAGGAGGAAGGTATAAAGGAGATGTCAGAGGTAGGTTCTTTATGCAGAGAGTTGTGAATGCATGGAATGCGTTGTCAGCTGTGGTGGTGGAAGCAGAGTCATTGGGGACATTTAAGCGACTGCTGGATGTGCACATGGATAACAGTGAGTTGAGGGGTGCGTAGGTTAAGTTACTATATTTTACATTAGGATTAAACCTTGGCACAACATTGTGGGCCAAAGGGCCAGTTCTGTGCTGTACTTTTCTATGAAGGCAAATGCAATGTTGGCATTCATTTCAAGAGGGTGAGAATACAAGAGCAGAGATGTATTGCTGAGGTTGTATTCGGCTCTGGTCAGACAGCATTTGGAATATTGTGAGCAGTTTTGGGCTCCATATCTGAGGAGAGATGCACTGATGTTGGAAGGGTTTACAAGAATGATGCTGGGAATGAAGGGCTTGTCATATGAGGAGCAGTTGAGGACTCTGGATCTGCACTTGGAGTTTAGAAGGATGAGGGGGAATCTGATTGAAACTTTCAGGATACTAAGAGGTCTGGGTACAGAAGACATGGAAAAATTGTTTCCACTAGTAGGACAGACTAAGACCCGAGGACTTAGCCTCCTAATATCTTCAAACTCGAACTTAGCTGAAGAGAAATTTCTTCATCCAGAGGTCAGTGACCTAATTCTGCTCCTATATGTGACAGTCTTATGGTTTTATGGCAGGAATCTAATGAATCAAGGTAACAATTTAAAACAAATTGCACTTTCAGTAGCATCTGCTAATCCCTGTAAAGACCTTGGAAGGACCAGTGGTGAGGCCACAAGTAGAACTAGTGATGTTCAGCTAGTCAGGCCCAGCATTAGGCCTAATTTACATGTAGGCAAAAGAGAGGATTGCAGATGCTGGAAATCAGAGTCTAGATTAGAGTGGTGCTGAAAAAGCACAGCAGTTCAGGCAGCATCTGAGGAGCAGGAAAATCGACGTTTCGGGCAAAAGCCCTTCATCGGGAATGCCTAGGGAGCCATCTTCACGATTATATGTGACAGCAATGATTGAAATTTTGTCTAAATAATACAGACAGAGTAGTTTTGTCTGTAAGATCCTTCATTATCCATTTGTTCTGTTGAAAAATGAAATTGCCACAAATAATATTTCTTCAAGTACAGATGGCTGCCACTTACCTCAGTGTTATTGCTTCAGATTTCTTCTTTGTTCGCAATCTGTAATGTTATCTTTATTTTTATAAATTGTCTGTCATTTTGGTAACACAACCTGGACTCTTTCTTTCCAAGATTTTAATAGAGCACTGCTTCAGAAAATAAGTGTATCAATATGCCTGCAAACAATAAAACAAATTCCATTCTACAAACAGAATCATACGGTCTACAATGGGCAGGCTTTCCCCCTGGGATAGAGAAATTGGTCCCAGACCCATTCCTTTATAAAGAAGTCACAGGCTCCTATTTCCACAGGGTTGGTCAATTAATGACCAGAGGGTAGGCTTCCTCAACAGGAACTTCACCTGACACCTGCAGAAAAGTTTCAGAAAAGATTAACCAGAATGTTGCTTGGAATAGACGATTTGAGTTGTAAGGAAAGGCTGTTTAGGCTGGGACTTCTTTCACTGGAGCATAGGAGATTGAGGGGTGACCTTATAAAGGTTTATCAATCATGAGGGGTGAGGTGAATGACAGGTGTCTTTTCCACAGGGTGGGAGTTTTCAAGACTAGGGGGCATGTTTTTAAGGTGAGAGGAGAAAGAGTTAAGAAAGACATGAGGGGTAATTCTTTTACATAGAAAGCGGTTTGTGTGTGGAATGAACTTCCAGAGAAAGTGGTGGATACAGGTACAGTTACAATGTTTAGAAGACCTTTGGATGAACACATGAATAGGAAATGTTTGGAGGGAAATGGGCCAAGTGAAGGCAGGTGGGACTAGTAAGTTTGGGATATGGTCGACATGGACTGGTTGGATTGAAGGTTCTGTTTCTATGCTGTATGACTTTATGCTGCTTGTGGGGACCTGGTGGTTGATTAGTTTGCCCCAATCGGCTTTCCACCATTTATACCTGCTAACTGCCTTGTGGGGCTGGAGAGCATTTCTAGCCCCCCCATTCTACTGCTGCAAGAATAGCCTGGGAGGGCAGAATGCTTTTGGGAAACAGGCTGTATGACCAGTGGTGTTATTCTTAGCTACTATTTGCCTTCCTCCCCCAGCTTGGCAGGGAATTAAAATCCTGCCCAATGACCCTTCAAGTAATCATAAACAAGCAAGATTTGATGACTGTCTCTTCAATGCCATTATCAACACTTCTTGGATCCTAGTTATGTCATGTAAATCTATTTTGAGGCACGATACTCATGAGCTTAATACAAACTGACTTATTTCCCTAACATTCTGCAAATCTTGTATTTAACTTAATTTGTCTATGAAGCCTGTTCTTCTTTCTAAATTCATGATGGTCAGGTAATCATTTATTTCCCCATCCCGAATTGCCCAGAAGGCAATTAAGGGTCAATCACATTGCCGTGGGTCTGGAGTCACATGTAGACCAGACTGGGTAAGGATGACAGTTCCCTTTCTCTAAAACATCAATGAACAACTCCCTCATGGTCATTGCTAGAGTTATAATTCCAAAGTTTCTTCAGTATTGAGTTATGAATTCTACCACCTGCCATGGGAGAATTCGAACCAGGTCATCTGAACATTACGGGGGTCTCCAGATTAATTGTCGAGCAATAGTGCCACCCGGCCAATTCTTCCTCTCTAATGCTGGCTTCTGAGGGATACATTGAGTTAAAGTTAACACAATTGTTCTGCAAGAACTTTGTGTCCTGTAAATTTGGACGGACACTGGCTTTATAATGTGAAGATTAGCAGGAGGCTATGAGGCAGGCTGCTGTTTATCTTACAAAGTCAAAGCTGTCATAAGCAATTTGTGTAACTTCAGTAGTGTGCTTGGTTGGCTGTGAGTCAGCTCTGGTTATTGTATCTTTTCCGTTGAGCCTCAGTAAAGGCAAAGCTGGATCAAAACATGAAATTAATATTAAAATAAAACCCTTTAGTTTCATGCTTATTGTTGAATATTGAGGACAAAAATATGATGCTGTGTTGAATTTTTGACAGTCAAAGCATTTTGCAAGACAGAGCCATTACCAAGGGACACCAAATATTTCTTGCTTTCACTGCTAGAAATGGAGAGATTTTAGAAGTCACTCCAGGGGGGTATTTGGAAGAGACAACAATATGATCAAAGAAGACAGAAATACTTACTTAGAACCGCTATATGCTCTGCTTTGAGGATGACATTTTATAAAATCAAATTGTCAACAACATTTGATGAGCAAGTCATTTGAAATATCTGTGTTGAATTGAGATTGTTTCTGTCAAAACTTACTAAACATTGTTGACATGGGAACAAGTTTGACAGTTTCAGCAGCTCCTATTTATTCTGCAAGCTATAAGAATTTATGGATATGATTTTTCCATAAGTCGTTTAAATAGACATTGTGCAGCGAGAAGCAGAATATTCTTTGGTTTTAAATCTAAGTGGATCAGGAGATAAAGGAATGTTTTCCCTGAGTATTCTTATTTTCCTTTTTGATACCCTGCAGTGGAGAAGTAGTTACATGAAAATTGCATTTTTTTGGTTCCAATTAAGTTTGAGGGCAGTAGAAGGAGCTGAAATGGAAATGAGCGGGCAATGAAAATAGTAGTGTCAGCTGGCATGCTACCTTACCAGTTGTTCTACACAGGACTGGCAAATTTCTTTCAGGTCAGGAGGATCACACCAGAAACATATTAAGGAATTAAGGGCTACGGGGAGAATGTGGGTAAGTGGAGTTGAAATGCCCATCAGCCATGATTGAATGGCAGAGTGGACTCGATGGGCCGAATGGCCTTACTTCTGCTCCTATGTCTTATGGTCTTATATATACCAAGCTACTTAAGAAGCCTGTTGTCAGTTTGTAGAGAGAATTTTAATGAAGCATTTTAATATGTACCAGCTGTAAGATGCATTGCAGAAATTCACCAAAGATCCTTAGACTGCACTATCCAAACCCAAAACCACTTGCAACTAGAGTACAAAAGCAGCAGCAGGTCCATAGGAATGCCATGCAAGTTTCCCTCCAAGCCACTCACCATCTTGATTTAGAAATATATCATTGTTCCTTCACTGTCACTGCATTAAAATCCTGGAACTCCCACCCTCAAAGCATTGTGGGTCAACCCACAGCACGTGGACGGCAGCTCAGCAGAAGGCAACTCACCACCACCGTTTCAAGGGCAAATGGGATGGCCAATAAATTCTGGCCAGCCAGCGACGCCCACGTCCCACAAGTAAGTAAAAAAAAGCATGTGGTTTGCCCACAGGGTTAGGGGCAGACATGTGCATGGAGGCTGCAGTGTAATAGGGACCAGTCACGGCCATCGCTGAAATTAAATAAGCTCATATAAGGCAGGATGGCGAAGAGGGGCACTCAGATTTTTCAGATAGTGGCAGTAAAGAATAAAACCTCAGCAAGAGATGCAAATTCCCAGACATTTCAACAAAACTCCTTTTACTCACTAATATACCTCTCTTGTACTAAAAGCAGTATTTAGCTTCAGTTTCATAGTAGTAGTTAAAGGTACAAAATGATTTGTCATATTTACCACTTGAGTTCCCTTTTCAAACTCATTCTTACAAACTCCAGCAATCCATGCAACTTAAACATCTTGAATGAAAGTTTCCCAGTTTGTGACAATGAAAAAGCTGAGGCCTAACATTCTCACTTCCACCCTCAGCATCTTACTTTTGAATCTCCGAGGCGGAGATCTCTTGGAATTCCCACCTGTCCTTTCTCCACTCTGGCTACTTTCACTATCCCACCTTCTCTCCTTGGTGGATCTATGACCAAAGAAAGCTTTATTGATCAGTTCACAATCATTAGTTATCCCTGCTGCCTGTCTCAGTTGATATTCTTAGATCTTCAACGTGGGTTCTAGTTACCAAAATTCTTCTGAGAGAATGATCGATTTAAGATCTTTGAGAATGGCATTTATTCCTGATACCCATGTCCCCTGCTCACAATTGCCTTGCTTTAACCTTTCAAACTTAAGACTGTTTCCTGAAGTCTCAAAATTTTGTCTGTGCAGTATTGAAGCTAATTCATACACAGTTAGGATAGTCTTTTTCAGTGTCATTATCCATAGAAACCTCTTCTGGCAATAATACATTAATTTTGTATGCTCCAGCTTCCAATCTGTCCTGCATGAACAGCATCTAGTTTTCCTTCAGCCTTTTAATTTGTTTTATGATCTTCTCAAATGACATAAAGAATGAATCCACTTCCTTTCCCTCAAATTTTGGGAGGCTTGTACAATTTTAAACATTTCCTACCTGGACTTTAGATTATCTCTCGATGTTTTCCTCATCAGAACCACTCACTACTTCTGAGGCTTCTGTTTTTCAACTTGCAGCTTTTTAAGCCGATGTTCCTTTCTCGATTCCTTCTTTAATCATTTTCTGTATCTTGGATCTCGTGGTTAGGAAAAACAGGCTAAAGGCACAAAATCTGTGGATCAGAGTCCAATCCAAAAGAATGAAGTGACTATTTCAAAGTCTCTTTTTCCGTTGTGTTTGACGATGATGTCATACTGTTGTCAACTGAGGTAATCCACAGTTCAGGAGCTCGTCAGTTGGACCCAGTTTTATCTTGAGTTGAAGGTTTTCATTCTTTTTGCAAAGTCATCCCAAGTTATTTTCAACTCAAAGTGAACAAGAGTCAGTGACGTTGCTGGTAGCTTGTGTGCTTGAGTCTGAACTGTCCTCCCTCTCCTCACAGTTCTGTGCCAATCTGTCTTTTATGAACAGTCTAAACATTGTTGCTGAGGTTGCACTTTTCCCCAAAGACACGTTGTGTTTAGTACAAAAGTACCAAATCCAGTTCAATCAAAAGAAAAATAATTACATTTTTTCTTCAATTTGAAAAAACCTTAATATCCAAACTTCCATTTCACGGAATTACAGAATTGCTATGATGCAGAAGGAGGCTATTGTGCCTGAACCAGGTCTATTACATATTGTCAATCTCCTGCCTTTTCCCCATATCCCTGCACACCATTTTTATCCAAATAACTATCCAATATAAATTGAAATCTGTGAAGTCCCTACAGGGTCACTCTTTGTCTCCTCCCTAATTTATCCAGTAACACACTATCTAATGTCACACAAAGACCCTTCAAGTAGACTGTGCATTTGAGTTGGCAGATATCATGCTTAAAGGTGTAACAGTGGTGTCTCTGATACCAGTGTGTACCTCAGTAAAAACATGGGAACCTTTCCCTCCTTTCAGTGCCAGAAGCTATGGGAGATACATGAAAGATCATTAGCATTAGCCCTGGCTGAGGCTTTCCAATTAAGATGAGTCTGTGACATACTGTTGGACAGAAGGAGGGCACACAACCCATTCACTGCAAATTGCCTTCCTACCCACCCCCTCTTTTAGTATTCCAGGAATTCCCATTTCCCAACCTATTCCTCAGAGCCCTCCCTCACAATCTCCATGGCCTTCTTCTTGTCACAGTGATGGTGTCCAAATGGGGAACTCCTTCCTCTGTAAGAATCCTTTCTCAGGTGTGTTACAAATCTGAAGTTTTGAAAAGTTATTTTGTTTTGGGACTGTTTCTTTAGTTTAGGGTAAAAAGAAGGGTGATATGTGACCTGTTCTGAATTCGAGCTGACAACAACCCCAGCTGACATGGCTGTAAAGATGAAAGGGGAGGCCTTGGTTGTGTTCATGGGAAGAGAGTGTAAGGTAATCACACATGTAAACAATAGTAGCAGAATCTGTTTTCAGTGATTAAACTTCTAATCTGAAAATTCCCAGGAAGCTATTGAAAATGTTAGGTTGTAATTAGTTCTGTTTTAAACTTCCAAGATACATCAGAGTTGGGGTCTAAAGAATAGCCAGTTAGCATTTCAGGTTGCCAAGGACATGGGGTTTGAGAGAGAAAAGTCCTTTGGAAACATTAAAAATTTCAGGCCTTCCTGAAAGATCACTGAATTTTCAGGCAGGTCAGTCTGCCAGAATCCAGAAGAAGGAATAGTTAAAGGCTGAAAGTCCCAATGGTTCACAGAGCAGGAATGCATTTGAAGCTGATTTAAAAAGATTGTATTCAGGAGGATTTAACACAAGGCTGAAAGATTCACTTAGGTCTCACAAGACGGAGAATCTCCGGGAAAATTCCTCACCAGACAAGCTTTGGGGTTATAATTTACCAGGCTGGGAAAGAAAAAGAACAGAAGTAAACTGTTGAAAGGTAAAAACGGTTTTGGAATTGTTCCATAGCGTTGAATGCCTATTTAAGTGATGGTTTAAGATATACTTGTGAAGTGGGATTTTCACTTGTGTTCAGAGTATAAGAGAATATTCGGTTCAGTACTTTTACAGTATAAGTTGATTAATAGCGATAGTGTTTCGTCAAGGTTGTCCCTAATTAGCTTAATTAATTAAAGTGAAAATCGTAAAATGTGAAATTTTGTTCCATCATCGTTTCAATTATTAACTGGAAATTTGAATTAATTTGTATAAGCTATTGACACCCATAGGGATCATAATAGATTTTATGAGATCATTGCTCCTACAAAGTCAACAGAGAGGTTAGGTCATGCTAACCTCTAGGACCGGGGAGGTAGGAGGCTGGATATATCAATGCCAACATGTCATCAGCTGCATCAGAGCTCTATGTGAAGGGATCAGTGTTAACCTTGGTCACATCTTCCTCACATGTTCAGGAGAAGTAGGAGCCTTCAATCTTCTCATCTAGAATATCAGCATCAAACAATATAAATGTAAAAGTGGGGATGGACGCCACGCAAAAGATTGTCTTAATCCTGCTGTTCAGAACTAAACATCCAAGATGCAGACGTGATACTTTGATGAGAGAATGGAATGTATTTAACTTGAATTAATTCCTGTGTTCGCCACTACAGGAGGTCACAGTCATTGATGGACAGCGAAAGCAGTCTGCAGCAAGCATGACCTCCATCTCTGAGGATGATGAAATGGACTTCTCACAGGATGCACCATCACAACCTTCCATATACTCCCCAGCAATGCAGAGATAGCCATTGAGGTGGTTTTCTTTTCATAACTGGACTCAGAGTGACCACCTGGTGAGCATATCTATGACACATCTGTGCAGCTGATGGAGGATGTAACAGCTAAAATCTCCGATATTAGGATGATTGCTGTCGACCAGGTCTATACTGAGTCCCACATGTCTCTGGAAATGGCTATAATACACCCGCTGAATGTGCACAGACAGGAAGAAGCAACCCAGCAGCAACCCAATATTTGCTCAGACCTGCATTCCATCTCTCTGGCCATTGGTTGCATACACTGTTGCTAGGTCAGGGGAGGATGAAGGCACCTCAACCTTCCACCAGATCCCCTTCTCCACATCACTAACTGCTTGGCTCTCAGGGTTTGCAAGAAATCATGTAATATTATTTACTCCTCTGAACAGGGCATTGGTTATATCCCTGATGCCTTTGTGAGTGGCTGCCTGTGAGATGTCTCCAATGGAACCACAGAGAGGCACACTGACTTAGGAATGCAATTCTACAGTGACTTTTAAATAATTGGTTTGCCTCTCAGTCACAAGAGCTTAGTGTCTCCTAAAAAAAATGATGCTGGTAAGTAACAGACATCCTCAGGACAGGAGTCTCCAAAATTCCCTCACTGACATTTGTAACTAGTTAGCATGTATGTTGTACGTTCTATTTTGCGCCAATCCTCAGCTTTGCATTGACCCTGCTTGCCAGCATCTCGAACTTTCTGACCCTATCCTGGTAGCTCTTGCTGCATTCTGACCAATGTTGTATCTGACCTTTGGCCACTCCCTCCAGATGTGCCAGAACTAGCAAAAGAATCGGGTGTATTTTGCTATTTCCTTTGCCTTAATGGTCATAGGATCTGGTCACCAGTTCCTATGGCCTCCATTTTGACTGAGAATCTTTGATCTTTGGGCAGCCACATACCTTGCAGCAGCCACATCCTGGTCTCCACACAATCCACCCTAACATCAATATCCTCAACCTGTATTCCAATCACCTTTTCAGCTTGGATGCAGCTTTTCCTCTGGACATGCCCATATTATGACAATAGACAATAGACAATAGACAATAGACAATAGGTGCAGGAGTAGGCCATTCAGCCCTTCGAGCCTGCACCGCCATTCAATATAATCATGGCTGATCATTCCTAATCAGTATCCTGTTCCTGCCTTATCTCCATAACCCTTGATTCCACTATCTTTGAGAGCTCTATCCAACTCCTTCTTAAATGAATCCAGAGAGTGGGCCTCCACTGCCAGCTGGGGCAGAGCATTCCACACAGCCACCACACTCTGGGTGAAGACGTTTCTCCTGAGCTCTGTCCTAAATGGTCTACCCCGTATTTTTAAGCTGTGTCCTCTGGTTCGGCACTCACCCATCAGTGGAAATATGTTTCCTACTGCCAGAGTGTCCAATCCTTTCATAATCTTATACGTCTCAATCAGACCCC
>NC_057714.1:65162779-65209086 GCF_004010195.1 Chiloscyllium plagiosum
AGGTGCAAGCCGTCTCTCTTGTAGAATTTATGTTTACCACAAAATATACCCCAGTGATCCAAGAACTTAAATCCTTGCTTCCTGCACCAGTTCCCCAACCACACGTTCAAGTCCATTATCTCCCTGTTTCTGGCCACACTAGCCCGAGGAACTGGGAGCAAACCGGAGATAACCACCTTGGACGTCTTGCTTTTCAGCCTTCTTCCTAGTTCTCCGAAGTCTCGCTGTAGTATGTTCCTCCTCTTCTTCCCGACATTATTTGTGCCGACATGTACCACCACCTCTGGCTCTTCACCCTCATCCTTGAGGATTTCCTGCACTCTGTCCGCGATGTCTTTCACTCTAGCACCAGGAAAGCAACACACCATCCTTAACTCCCGTCTGCTGCCACAAAAACCCCGGTCAGTTCATTTCCTGCACTCTGTCCGCGATGTCTTTCACTCTAGCACCAGGAAAGCAACACACCATCCTTAACTCCCGTCTGCTGCCACAAAAACCCCGGTCAGTTCCTCTCACGATGGAGTCCCCTATTACCACAGCTCTGTGTGATGTCCGACTCTTCCGCTCTGCCTCTGTGGCAACGTTTGATGGACAAACTTGGCCGCCTTGCGAACTGGCAGTGTCATCAGTCTCTGCTTCCAAAAGCTTCAACTTGTTCCTGACAGGTACTTCTCCCGGGGTCTCTTGCACCTGTCTCCTCTCTGCCTGAAACATGAAGCCATCACTCTGTATCCTCCCTCAGTCATTTTTGATCTTTGCTCTATCATAGATTCATAGAAAACCTGTGGTTCAGAAAAAGGCTATTCACCCCAGTGAGTCTGCACCAACCCTCCAAACAGCATTCTACCTCGACCCAGCCTGCACTCCATCCCCATCCCCACAGACTTGCATTTATCATTCAATTCACTTCACCAGTCTTTGGACTGTGGGAGGAACCAGAGCACCTAGCAGACACCCACACAGAACACAGGGAGAACATGCAACTCCACTTAGACTCCCTCCTCATCCAAGAGTGAAATTAAACCTGAGTCCCTGGTGCTGTGAGGCACCACTGCTAACCACCATGCCACCATGCCATCCTTTGATCCTTACTTCATCACATCTGTCTTCTTTGACTCTTAGAATATTCATCATCATTCTCACTCAATGTTCACTCACCCAGGCGGCAGTTCCCATTATCTTTGATCTGTCCCGGAATCCTGGACCTCCCCTGCCCCTCAGCACCCTATGCCCTCTTTCTCTTAACCTGATCCAATTCACTGCCACATTTTTCCATTATAACTGCCTTTGTACATATTAAAAATGGAAGTCACGTGTGTAAACTTGTCAAACAGTTTTTAGAGCCTTTCCAGGGTTATGACATCAAGGTTTGTGATTGGAAAATTCCATGTCTTTTGTCATACTGCACTTGCTGGGCTTCCAGTATGAGGGGCTAGATTTTACTCTGGTGGTTTAAAGGGGTGCGTCCAGCTGCATTTTGCTGGCTCATCTTGCAGCCATTGCTGTTAGTTTGGTTTGAGGCGAGACTTCCATACCCATTGAGAGATGAAGCCCTGCCTGCAAGAGCTATGGGCCAATCAAATAGAGCTCTGATCCCAACAGCACCACTGGAAGTGCTGGTCACTGCTGGAATTGCATCTTGTCCTCACAGATTCTCATTGTAGAAACTGGGAAGTAAGTTGGTGAGGTTGACAGGGCTCAGCAAAAGGGGCAAGTGGAGCTGGGATCAGGGCCGACAGGAGACGGAAAAAATACAGAGGCATGTGGATAGGTGCTGTGAACAGCATAGTGTGAAATGATTATATAGCTGACTGTCTACTAATCTATCCATGGAGAGAAAGGAGGGGGCATTAAAATCCAGGCTGCGATGTGTTCAGTGACTGTGATTCACCAAGGCAGTGGTGACAGAATCATACCACCTCTTGGAGCCAGAACTGATAGCTTTAGCACAGGAAGAGGACAATACAGGAAGGCAGTTGTGGTCCTGAACTTTTTCATTTCCATCAGCACACCAATTCATGGTTAAATTGCAGTATGTTGAATTATTAAGCCAGCTCTTCTAATCAGTAGTGTTGCCATGGTGGTAGCAACTGTCCACTATTATAAGCACATGCTTGCTTTATCCTATCAACCGAGACTCCACGTCATGGAGAGAAGGTGTGTCACAGAGAACTGGTGAAGAGGGAGAGCGGCAAGGTCAGCTCTCTCCTGATATCACCCCCTTCAGGTCAGCAAGTTTGTAATGTTATGCTAAGTTCACTTTTTTAAAGCTCAAAGCTTTTCTAAAAATTATTTTGAATGTTTAAGATATGCATTTGTGGAGGAGGACAAGTGAAGATTCCTAGGACTTTTGGGACAGTGATGATGAAGTATTGCTGACTGGGGAGAGGACTTGAGCATTGTCAGGGTCATGGTATTTTACCAGATGACCACCCTGGTGCATTTTGATATTTGCCAGCGCTGTTTGTACATGGCGCTGGGTAAGAATTGTTTGAGCCAAGTTACTATCACCTATCCTGCTGGATCTTGGGCCTGTCTAGTGATTAGTGGTGGAGAATACACCACAGCAGAGTATCTAGAGAAGAGGCACTGTTCTAACATATCAAGAAGGTGTATTGCAGGGTAGCAATTGGTGCATCTATAGTTACGAGGACCAGGGACCATAGGCTCCCTACAAAAGCTTCAGCAGAACTCACTGTCTCCACCCAGAAATTGTGTATGACATCACCAGGTTTGGTGGACCTCAATGTAACAAAAAGATTAACTACTTCAGAACCATCCACTGATATATCAGGATGTTGCAGGCAGGCACATGAGCATTGTCAGAAGTGAGGGTGGTCAAACATTATTAGGAAGTGAAAATTAAACACTTTCAGGTGTGTGGGGGGACAATGTGCATTGGTGGGTTTGTGGTAAGGTTGGATATTGTTGCAGGTGAGAGCGGTTGGACACCTGAAGGGTGTGAGGGGTGTGAGGATGTGGGATGTTTCACCATTGTCCAGGCTATGAGAGTATGAGATATTGAGGATTGTTGGGGTATGAGGTGGTGGGGGGGGCGGGGATTGGCATAGTTTGAAGGAGCAGGTATTAAGAATTGTCAGGAGGAGAGACTGGGTGAGTGAGTGGTAAAGTCAGCATTGTCAGGGGTGTAGGGGAAAGTGAACATCAGAGTGCAGGTGGAGGGTGTTGTTTAAGTCTTCCCTAAACAACTCCAAGTGTCCGATTCACTGGAGGTTAACAGCAACTGAAAAGTAGGGTAAACTTCAAAGATCAGAATCAGATACATTTTGGGGGGAACCATTGGCATATTTTGCCCAAAAATGTAAGTTTCCAGATAAATATTATGTGCAGTATGTGTGCAAGCCAGTACTCCCTCAGGACCCCAAGCATGATAGCAGCAAACATTTCACCATCTGCTGCAGTTCCCTTGGAAAATCTGGGCCAAAGTTTCTCACAATGTATCTTTGTAAACCTGATCAAATTCAATAGGTTTAGACACAAAGCAGAGGTGGGTATGATAGAAGCTAGATCTTGCTGCACTCATTTTTATGGGTCTGCGATTAGTGCAATGCTTCACATTTTTGTGCAGAAATGTCCCGTGTTTAAATAGTACCTGAAAGATGTTCGACCTGATTGAGGCTGGGTAATTTTTCAGGCATCCCTAGTCCAATATTAGACTTGTTACATGTGTTTTTTTAGGGACCCCTCTGCAAGAACTGGACTTTATCTGTCCATGATCCTTCGGTGGTCTTTCAGTAATCACCCCCAAGCAATTTGTTTTTGCGAAGTGAGGAACCTGATAGAATATTTTCCACTTACCTGGATGAGTGCAGCTTCGAAAACGCTCAAGAAACACGACACCATCCAGGACCAAGCAGCACCCTTGATTGGTTCCTCCTTGACTACCTTTAATATTCCCTCTCTCTACTAAAGCTCAGAAGCAGCAGTGTGCACCATCTGGTAGCTACACAGCAGTAACTCTTTGGGTGGTCCCGTTTCCTCACACAGTCCAAAGATGTGCAGGTCAGGTGAATTGGCCATGTTAAATTGCCCAAAGTGTTAGGTGCATTAGTCAGAGGAGGGTGGGTTGCTCTATGGAAGGTCGGTGTGCTCTTGTTGGGCCGAAGGGCCTGTTTCGACACTGTAGGGAATCTATTCTAATCTAATCTATATCACTACTCCCTCACTGCTGCTGGGCCAAATGCTGGAACTTCCTCCCTTAAATCACTGTGAATCGTACTTACACAACATATACTGCAACAGTTCAAGATGACAGCTCACCATCGCCTTCTCATCGGTAATAAATATTGACAAGCCAGTAATGCCCTCCTCCTATAATACATTGTAAGTGCAGGTATACATTCACACATGCGACAACAGCTCCAGGCCCAATTTATGCTAATGAGTCCCAATGCTCAGTTTGTGGTATACCTTAGCCTTTTATAAGGGATCACCTTGCAGCAGCATCATTGCCTCTATGGCTGAAACTGGGTCCCAGTGGGTTTATACCCAGACAGAGAAGAGAAATAAGGCTGTGACTGGACAATTGCCACAGAGAATGCTACAGAATGGGATTGGACAGGTCTTGAAAACACGAACAAATGAGTTAGGAGCAGGATTAAGCCAATCTGCCCCTTAAGCCTGCTCAGCCATTCAATAAGACCATGGCTAATCTGCTTTCAAACATTTCCACCTACCACAGATAACCTTTCATTCCTTTGCTTAGATTTTTATTCATGGGAAATGAAATAATAATGGATAAATGAGGATGAGATAACTTTGTATCAATGATGCTCCAATTGAATGGCGGATCTGGCTCAAGGGATTAAATAGGCCATTCCTAATTCTGTGCGCCTGCATCTTTAATAGTTAAAGACATGTTCTACTGGTAATTACTTTTTTTCACTTTGTGGTTATAGGCTGGCTGCATGAATTGGGAAAACGCCTTGAAACTCCATATTATGACAATAACACACTGGGAGGTCCTGGAATCAGAAGTGCCTACATTGCTGCTCTCTACTTCACACTCAGTAGTCTGACCAGTGTCGGCTTTGGAAATGTCTCAGCCAATACCGAGGCAGAGAAGATCTTTTCTATCTGTACAATGCTGATTGGAGGTATGTTCATTTATCTTTGTGTGTCATCAGTAGAGCTCTGATGTACCTTGTCTGCATAAGATTTATTGGGTTGGAAATTCAACTTGGGAGTTAGCATTCAGCAGTGTGTGTGCATCGGTCACCTGCTGTACTCCATTGAAACCTCTGGAAGTGGATATCCTGTAGAACATTTTATGGGTGACCAATGAGGAGCTCTGGAAGTACATATACAGTTGAATCCCTCATCAGTCTCCTCACTGGTCTATCTATCATGTTATTTACTTCAAGTTATAAACTTTTGCCTCTGTGTATTCAGTTTCTTTGACAGTTTTAAAATGATTAAGGTCTTTACTCAATGTTTGAGATTTTAAAGGCATCAAGGGGTATGCTGAGAAAGCAGGATTATGGCATTGAGACAGAGATTAGCCATGATCATCCTGAATGGCAGAGCAGACTTGAAGGGCCGAGTGGCCTACGCCAGCTTCTTGTTTCTATCTTTACCTTACATCCATTCATAGTGTGTACTTATGAATTCTGTTGAAAAGAGTCATGATGCAGGTTAGTTCATTTTCCAATCTCCATTTCAGTGTTCAGTCAATACTTTATTTATTATCGATAGTAGTGCTCAGTTACAGAGTCATAATTAATAATGGAGATATCAATATCTATTGATGAAACCAAAATGTTTCCAAACCATTTAATCTTTTAGATTTTGAGTTAGGATGTAATTAAGAATTTAAGCATGTCAACTTTGTGCTGCCTCCTCACCTAAATGACTTCAGTATGAAGTTCAATGCTCTACAAGCAGCTGATTAACATGGTGCATACTCACCCTGAACAGCTAAAAACCATCCTACCAATCTCCAAGGAGAACTGCTGTCATTGCCTCAAGTACATTTAGCTGCAAGGAAAAGCACGGTGTCTTGACAATGGACCAGTGCCTCAAAGTACTATAGATATTTTTAACTGTTAATTCCAAAGCGTGGCTTTTTTTTAGAATAAAATGACTTCTACAGAAAAAGAAAAGCTTTTAGATGTAACTTCATGCTGTCTGACAAAAGTCCTGTGTGGGATCCATAGAATGTCAGGAAAATGTCAGTCAGAGAGAAATGTAACAGGAACACATCGAATTCGGATTAGGTTTATGATCACATGTACTCATGTCACAAAACAACAAGAGTGCAGCGGAAAATGTATAAAGTCGCCAACCCACAGTGTCATCCTAAGTACAAAGTACCTAGGTACAGTCTTAGATACAAAAAATAAAAGAAATAAAGAGAAAAGTTACACTGCATTACAGATATACATAGTAGCGGTTTAAGTTAGGAAAATAAGAAATAAAGCTAAACAGATAGACATTACAGTCCAACTATAAGGGCTTCTATGTGACCGGGCTGACCGGGCTCCACTGGTTTCCAAACAGTAGCCACTGATGGCCTCCGATCCCACCCTGCAACAGGTGCTGACCTCCGTCCCCACACCGCTCCGGGCTGCTGGTCTCCGACCCCACCCTGCACCAGACACTGACCTCCGATCCCACCCTGCACCAGGCGCTGACCTCTGAACCCACCCTGCACCAGGCACTGACCTCCGATCCCACCCTGCACCAGGCACTGACCTCCGATCCCACCCTGCACCGGGCGCTGGCCTACGACCCCTCTCTGCCCCAGGCTGCTGGCCTCCATCCCCAATCCGTTCCGGGCACTGACCTCCATCCCCACTCCGCCCCAGGCTGCTGGTCTCCATCTCCTCTCCTTTCCGGGCTGCTGATCTCCATCCCCACTCCGCCCCAGGCTGCTGGTTTCCGTCCCCACTCCGCCCCAGGCTGCTGGTCTCCATCCCCACTCCGCCCCAGGCTGTTGACCTCCATCCCCTCTCCACTCCGGGCTGCTGTCCTCCGAACCCACTCTGCTCCAGGTTGCTGGCTGAAGAGGAAAAAGACAGGGAGTGAAAGAGAGAGAGAGAGAAAAAGGAATGGAATGCAGAGAGCAGGCAAGCTCCAGCTGGAGTGTCCTACTTCATCACTCTATTGGATCTCATGAGGGATGCCAGGTTATATAACGTGGCACTGCAGGTATTATCAAGGGGATTGCGAGAAAAGAAGAAAGAAGCCATCCCAGTATGGGATCCAGAGAGGAAATGGGAGCATATGGTCTCCTCTGCCCATCAACATCCCTCCATCCCGGCTCCACCACCACCTTCCCCACCGCTCCATCAACATTTCCCCATCCCAGCTTCACCAACACGTCCCCCACCGCTGCATCTACATCTCCATATCCTGGCTCCACCAACGCCTCCCCCACCACTCCATCAACATTTCCCCATCCTGAGCTCCACCAACTGCTCCATCAACATCCCCCCATCTTGGCTCCAACAACACCTCCCCCACTGCTCCATCAACATCTCCCAGTACTCCGTGAACATCTTTACCCCCCACCTCTGCTCTGTCTATTCTATGTATTCCAGTCTAATTCAGTTAATCCACTCGCCCTCACATATATACCAGTGTTTCCATTCTCACTCAACCTTCCAATACTCCCCCATAGCTCCAGCTATTCAGCTAGCACAGGCACATAACTAAACAAATTGCAACAGACTTACAGAAATCTGCCCTCAAGGCATTGTAATCCATAACCATGGAGGACAATAGAGAGCTGATGAGGGATAAACAAGCCTGCTTTGACTGAGGCCTTTGGAGAAGATGGCTTTACTGACCCCATTGTACCTGCCATTGCTGAGATCATGAAGATATTTTTATCCCTGCCTTTGCCAATTCTCAATATACCACTTCACCATTATCCAGCTTTTTCACGTTAAGTGCGAGATGACAGACAATGGATCACTATTGTTTCCTCATTCCAAGCCTCTGACTTTGTATTTCTGCTTTCACATAGCCCTGAACTGTTGCAACCACACCAGATGGTGCAGCCTCTTCATGAAAGCTGAGAGGAACAACAAACGTGCTGAAAAAGCATTGTCACGATATCTGACCCTTGCAGCCACTAGATACTGGCAGTGAGGGAATGTTAGAGGGTAATACCGAGTCAGGAGCAGCACACAGGCACAAGGGGACCAGGCCAGAGAAAAAGCGAGTTCATGTGCCAGCCCACCTGCAGGCAAAGTCAAACTGTTCTGTTGCTGAAGACGCAGATGTGATGTGGTGGCTTACAGGAAAAACACTGCTAGGCAACAAGACAAAGATGCTGATTGCATTGGCAGGCCTGTTAGATAGTCTCTTGCCACTATCAAGGAACATGCTGATGCCTGGCTCCAGTTTTGTGCAAATAATTTGCAGCGTGGAAGCCAACTCCATGTGAATACTTGCCTTCCTGCCATGATAGACCATCTGACAGCCAATGTCTCAGCCTCTACTGCAGCAAAGGCAGAAGCCAGTCAACATCTTGGAGCCCCTGCTTTTGCCTCTGAACCAGCCCAGACTTCAGATGCCCATTCTGGCATCAGCCAGTTTGAAGCCAGAAATGAAAGGGCCAGAGGTGTTCAAGATCATCCTACAACACTATTCCACAGTCCCTTCCTGGGAAATTCCTCAGGTTCCCACCAGCCATATTGCAACCACTGAGTAGGGAGCACCAGGTCAGGCTGAGGCACCCACAACACAGACAACAAGGTAATGGACAGTTTGGTCCGTGGATGTTTAGAAGTTTTATTGGATATAGTTAAATAAGATTATTGTGGGGTGCTTTTTATTGATTAGCTTACTTTCAATAAAATTGAGTCATGAGGATGCTCTGATGCAGCAGATGATTTAAGAGATGCAGAATTCTACAACAGCTATGATGCAGGAATGACATCTCAGGAGAACTGTATTCCAAGTATCCAGTCACATACAGCCCATCCAGAGCAGGGGGGTGATCGTTCTTCTTCCCTTCATCTGGAGGTGGTTACTGCTTGAAAGGGCAGAGTTACGGAGCAGACTGCCACAACTTTGGAGATGAGCGCTGATGATTGTAAGGAGTGTAGGTGAGGGAAGAGGGTGACATATTTCCCTCGAAATACTATAAGGATTCCTTCAGCATTGCTGCAGTTTGCTCCACAAGAATCCTGGTTTCTGCATGTTTCGAATTGTAGGACAAATCTAAAAGCTGTATCCCCCACCTCCCGGCAGGTCCTTTACGGCGTGCCAAAGATGGTGGCTGATGTGCAGAATTAATGGGTTGTGGCTGCTCCTAATATATCAGGCATTCAGTCAGAGGACCTTCTCAGCATGATCTGACATCATCTAATGGGAATGAATGGTAGCCTTTGTGCTGAAATTATGTATGAGACCCACAGAGCCACATGTGTGCACTCACTGGCTCCCTGCACCATTGGAATCCCCATATCCTCCCAAATCCATTTACTCCCTGGTGCTTCTTTCTAGCCAGTGAGGTAGCAATGCATTTTACACAGAGCCATTGTCACCTTCCTGATGCTGTGATGTGTAGTGAACTGTGAGTTGTTGCTCAGGTTGGCTGCTTCCTCCTTGAAAGATCCACTGGCATAAAAACTCAGGGAAACATTGACAACACTGGCAATGCCATCCTTGCCTGATTGTGAGGATGCAGCATGAGTTATAGGAGGTGACCCATTTCATTACCTGCCTTGGTGAAATGTAGATGCCTCAGACGCTGGTCATTGGTGAGGTGGGATTAGAGAAGTGCTCCTTAAAGGATTCTGAGGGATACTGAGAGCCTCCCTTTTTCTCTCTTTTGCTTTGCATGCTGCTTATCCAAATCAGTGATACCCAAGAGGGCTGCAACTATTGACCCACTCTGAATTAGTCTTGACAATGTCAATTCCTTTAACGTCAACGACAGGAGCCAGCATCAGTCCTTTGAAAAATTCAAATAAATTGCAGAAATCCTCTAATAACACAAGGCACATTCATCTTTGGATGGCGCTCAACTCAGATTACATCTAGTTAGAATCAAGAGTTTCTGTTTTGGATCTCTGTAACTCAAAAGGCATATTCTTGACTTGCTCAACTTTGGATACATAAGGTAAGCCATCCCACAAGGTACTGTAGTGGAGCTGGAGTGTAAGATTTGTTTCCTTGTCTCTCCTCCCCTGCCTTATTGTTTAGACTCAATGTGTGATGCAGTTTGACATAAGGGTTGATATACTTTTGAATGACTATTCCCAGGCATAAACATCAACGCTACCTCACTTCAAGGGGAGATTCAGAATGTCTTTGTAAAGCTCTCTTGCTCTTTCCCAGAACGTAGGTGGTGAGAAAACAAGACATGACAGGGAAGATATTTATCGACCAAATGGATACAGTGTCCAGTCCATTGTATTTAATTTGTCAGGAGTTTTACCTGGATCTTGGTGCAGATTGCTTTAAGAAGGACACTAGTGTTTTTTCAATGGACCTCTCATTAATGTGGCAGAGGGATTTTGATGCAATTTCTCCAACACACTTGTGCGTTGCTGATACCCAGTCCAGGTCTCACTGGAGAGCAGGAATGTGGTGATGACAACTGCTTTGGACAGTTGAACTTGTGTTGATTTGCAGAGGTTTTTATTGTCAAAAGTATTCACTGCCATTGTTTATAGAAAGCTGGGTTAGCACAACTGAATACAACGAGATACAGTAATTAACTGTTCACTAGAAAAAATGAGGGGTGGCCTTATGAAAGTGTAAAAATCATGAGGAGCAGGAATAGGGTAAATAGCCAAGGTCCTTTTCCTCGGGTGGGGGGAGTCAAAAGCTAGAGGGCCGAGGTTTAAGGTGAGAGGGGAAAGGTGTAAAATGGATCTGATCTGTAACTTTTTCACATAGAAGGTGGTGTGTGTCTGGAACCAGCTGCCAGAGAAAGTGGTGGAAGCATCTGGGTGGATATATGGATAGTAAAGGTTTAGAGGGATACCCAGTCCCAGTCCAAATTCTGGCAAATGGGACTAGATCAGATTGGGATGTCTGGTTGGCGCAGCTGAGTTGGATTGAAGGGTCTGTTGCTGTGCTGTATGACTCCATGACTCCACAAATAAATCAAACCTAGTAGTTGGATGGCCTACCCTTTCTGTAATGCTGGTGAAGGCCCCTCATGTGGTGGAGCTTATGCATAAAGGAGAGAGTGCATTAACTGGACTCGTGAGATCCAAGAAGAAACACTGTGCATCAAAAAGTTAGAAAGCGAGATTACAGAGAGATGACTGCTGGGCGTTTAATCTGAGGGGCACCATGCCTCAGGTGAGGGAAGACGTCAAGAAGGAGAGTCCTTCATGGTAACTTCAGCCAGTTCAGGAATTGAACTCTTGCTGTTGGCATCACTTTGTATCTCAAATCAACTGTCCAGTCAACTGAGCAATAGGACGGGTTTGACATCATGATCCGCCTAAGCTGCAAGCTTCCAGCATGCACACAGCACACCTGTGCTATCTCATTTTGAGTGTCAAGGCACACAACATCGACCATATTGGAAGTAGCTAAAGGAGTTATGATCATTTTTCACATTTGGATCTTCAGCAACGCTGACACCCACAAGCAACAAAGCAAATTAATTTGTCACTAGTAAATTTTAAAAAAATTATTGTTAATGCAGAACTAAGCAAAATGAAAACTGTCACATCAGTACAGGCTAGGGATTAAAACGAAATTAGTGGCAAGTAAAATTTAGTTCTACACTAATATATTCTTCTGGTTTTGGTTAGTATATGTTAATCTCAATAACAATATGCTTTAACGCTTTATAACAAAGCATATTTCTTGCTGGATTATATTTTCTGCTTGCTGCCCAGACCTAATAATTAATTACGTCATATCATTTGTCTTGCCACTTTTTGCTCAATCCCTTTTGTTATTCTTTGTACTTCTGGTTTTTGTCACTCTTGTTTTGTGTCTGATACTTGATTTGTTTTTTGGCTTTTTTTGTCACTTTTTGCATATTTTACAATCTTTCTTACTCTGTCCTCTTGTGAATATTGCCAACATAGATAAATCTGAGACTATATTCTGCTAAATGTCTGAGGAGTGAGGGCACAAACTAAAGATCAGACCCTGTGGATTATTACCTCAAGAACATCCTCTTTTTCCAATTCTCCCGAATCAATACTGCTATCCAACTCCCTTTTTCCCTTCTCTAATTCTTGCTGAACACTTTGTATCCTTGGATATCTAGCTTCAAGTCCTCACCATTCTTTAACCACATTTCTCTTATGACAATTGTATTCCCACATGATTATTTGTGCTTTTAGCTCTCCAACCTTACTCATCACATTTGATGCAATCTGTCATTGTGTTCCTCATTATCCAGCTTCATCTGTTCCTCCATAGTATGGAACTACTTTCTTCTCTAGGTCTATGCACCACTCTCATCCATTATGCACTTTATTTATCTTTCTGCTTCTACATGCTACTATCCTTCCTCTATATATGGATTCTGGGGACACTAAAGGACTCTCATTGAAGAGGCTAAATCAGTGGAAATAGGGGTTTGGCTGCAAATAAATAATTTGCCATAAAGAATTGCTCTTTGGTTATAGCTTGTGGGACAATATAATAATATGGTTAACAGATTTATGTGGGGACTAAACACATCCAAAGTCCTTTTTTAATGACCTGATTAGTCTGTGGTAATCAAATCAATAGCATTGCAATTACATTGAAAGCTGACCACAAACTAGACAGCTTTGTAGATTCAATATGTTAGTTATTGTTACACAATAACAACATAATTACATTTGTTATGAAAGCATTTTCTGTTCTTATTTTAGATTTTACCCGATAGTGGAAAAACTCATAAAGTAATTAATATGAGAAAATAAGAGACATTTTGGTGAATTCTCTTACTAAACATTTGCAAGTTTTAACCCCAGTAAGAATTCCTAGCTGTAAGTTGGCTGTTAACTCTGATGAGCTTCTCGTTCAAAATTGTGCAGAGTTCAGTTTATCAGGATTGCAAGATCAGAAATATGAAGAACTGCGTTTAGCAGGTAGCCCACTCATCCATACACACTGGTGCTTTACAATCCTGTAAACTGACCTACTTTGCCAACATTGCTGTATGATCTATAACTATTTGTTTTTCTTTCTTCTCAGCACTGATGCATGCATTGGTATTTGGGAATGTAACTGCCATCATTCAGCGCATGTACTCCAGGTGGTCTCTGTATCACCACAGAATCAAAGATCTAAAAGATTTCATTCGAGTCCATCATTTGCCAAAGCAGCTCAAACAGCGAATGCTCGAGTATTTCCAGACAACGTGGTCAGTCAATAATGGAATTGATGCTAATGAGGTAATTGCCTTCCTAATTTACATTTGATACAATGAAATAATACTTTCATATATAACTGAAAGTCAATTAAAATGTTAAAACTATGAATATTTTAATCATAGTTGCATCTTTCTCACAGTGATTGGTTCCCGATTTTCCTTCTTGTATGTCCCATTGAATTATCTGGTAGTTCGGCTCTGGACAGGGGTTCAGAAGATTTTGCATTTGAGTACTAATAGGGGTAATTTATGGGAGTCCTGTTGAGTATCATACAGGAGGAAACAAAAGGTTTCAGAGCCCACCAATGTGAATTTCCATGGCAGTTCCTGCATATCACTTCATTACTGTATTCCCTGGTTCTTTAGGTAAACAGAGGCTGGTGATATACTTCATGTGTATCGTATTCCATGGGTTATCTCTCTCTTCCCCTTTTCATTCTTGTCATATATGGAAGAGTTTGGATTCTTGAATTGTAGAAATATATGGAGCATTGAATGAGATTCATGATCTCATTCTGTGTTTATAGATTATTTGAAATTTCATAAAACTCTGGCCCTCTCAATGAAGCATAAAACAGATGCTGGAAGTACAATATGATTGGTCAATGTTGCCCTGAGCCTCAGAGAAAGCTACAGCATATTATTTTGAAAAAATGCATCTTTTGCTGCTGTTTTGTATTAAAGTGAATTTTAGGCTTTGAATATTTATGCACAGCTTCTTTCATCTGTTCGGTGAATCCGTGCACAGCATGCTCACTTATTCTGCATAATTAGGATGATTGCTTAGAACACCCCTGTAATGAAGGGTTGTGGATTGGGATCACTTTCACTGGAAGTACAGTGGTGATATTAGACTGTTGTTCCATCTCCAGTTCTGGGATTATGATGTTATGCATTTCTTTTGCTAGATTTCCTTTTCAAGTCTATCCCTCTGAAACACAGCATCACTATAAGATTGTGGGTAGTACATGCAGTGCATTGGATAAAGTGGATTCACAATGTATGTACCTCATGTCCATACACCTTGTTTGCTTCCCTCTCCCGACCATGTTGCTGTTTCTCATAGTCTTCTTTGAAACAGCATTCCAAGTTGTATCTATGTCCTTGAATCGGGAGTGTTGACATCCCAGCTGATATTTTACTGGCGAAGTCAGATCCTAATTAGGAACCTAGTTTTATAAATCGTATTTTTATTTGTTTTCAATGAAGTGGCCTCCCACTGAAACATAAGCAGACAATGCTGCAGATTTGGTTTAACAATAAAACAGAAGTCTATTATAAAAGAAATGGAGATAAAATAGAATAATCCAACTATCTATTTATGATACAATTTCAAAAAAAAAGATTAAACATACAGTACAAGTATAATCCCATTAATCTCAAAGCATTATTGTATAGAAAAGAAACAAAACAGCTTTTGTGAAGAACCCAGAACACACCTCTGGCCCACTCCCCAAAGTACCAGCCATATAATACTCACACCAGAATCCCTGTACCTTAAGTCACTTGTGACTGATAGCTTCTTCCTGAAGCACCCATACAGCTATGTTTCACTCTACCGAACTTTAAGTAGTGTTTTCCGGACTTTGTTTATCCCATTACTTTGGGGCTGGGACTAGCACTAACCCTTCACTCCATTGTAATCTAATTCACTCTATCTACCATTCCCTTCTCTGAAACACTGTTCCAGACTCCCACCTTGTTCCAAGGACTTCACAGGACTGCCTCACAGATGCACAAAAGTGAAACTATAAATCCTCCGTTAAGGGCAGTTTCCGTAAGCAGTGAAAAATAAACAAATTCCAGGACAATCGCATCAACCATTGAGGCCGCCCATTACTTACCTTATTAGTTTCCAAACAATCTAATATCCAACAGAAATTCGTACACAAAGCTATTCACTCTTCAATTAAAATCCTACATGTAAACCTCACAGCTTATATCAAAGGAGAGAAAAAAAATCATTTAAAATAATCAAACACTTTCCTTTCTCCTCTTTCCATGAGTCTGCCCTTGACCCACTCCTTGGATCACATTTAATGGGGCTTTTGGAAGGTAGAGAGGTCAGTAAATGGGAAAGGAAGGTAAGGAATGAAATGTCTGCCACCTTCTCAACACCCTGGAATTTTATCAGTAACAGGTCAAGTGGAGGATGGCCTTCTCACCCAGAGATATATTGAGTTCTTTAAATGGCCCATTAAGGACAACTTAAGAACCTCTTCCCACTATCATTGCTTTGTTTTACAGTGGTGCAGGCTCTCCGCCATGCTGCAAGATCACTCAGTAATTCCTGCCAACTTACCCTGTCAGCCATTGGGGTAGTTCTTTCTAATTGGACACGTTGTGACTCAAAGCAAAGCCATCAGCTGCAAGTGCTGTTCCTGTGCAAACCTTCATATTCAAATAAACCCTCTCTGCACCTCACTAGGGCTTACCTCTCCCCTGTAACCCTGACCCAAATTCCCTTCTTACAAGGGTGGCTTCATGCTGCTGCTTCTAGCTTGCTGTCCTATCAGTGGTCAAGCTGCCAGGTCTCCAATTGGGATCCATGATAACTGTTCATTCACACTGACATAAACAGAGAATGAGTTGTGGGCAAAACCGCCTCCTGCTTTGGGCACACCTTCAGGGCTAGTGTCTATTGTGTCCAATAGCAGGTACTTTTAGACATAATGTCTGACAATTTCAGTAAATTGAACAACTGCATCACATTGCATGAGCTTTCCTTAATTTATTTTTGATAAGCAGAGAGTAGTGTTCAACAATGAGCAGATAAAATATTTGGTTATGTTAGGGTGAATTTATAAAGTAATTCATGATTAATGCTGAATCTGCCTCCCTGGCAACAATACAATGAGCAGTTTAAATCCTTTTTCATTTATTTCAAGCTTTCAAAACATACAACAGCAAATGCAGCAGGATTCCAATTCCAACACTAAGTGTAGTCCTACCCAGCATTTCTCCCTGCAGCATAACTAAATTTCCCCTCTAATTTCGAGTGTTATTTAAAGTGAATGGTTATAGTACAGTGCATTTCTGTCATAAGTACATTGAAAGTACGCCTACAATATAATGCCTGGGTGAATACTTGGTGACTTCTACCAATTAATATCTGTAAATTTCAACTTGCAAAATGATTCTGATTTATTATTTTAATGATATTGGTTATCTCCGCTAATAAGCACATAATTTTAATGTGTGGATCATAATTTAAATAAAAGGATTACTTCTGATGTTTAACTCCAGCAGTTTGTGGATACATGATTACTACCATCAATGTTTTGAATAAGATGGACAGCCTCAGTATTAGTTATGGTTTCAGGTGTATTAGGTAATATTCTGTTTTTGTTTTCTTTTCCGTCCCTGCACTAAGTATCATTTTCATGCTATTAGTTCAGTTTTAGTAAAGTTAGATCACATGGGATCCGGAGAGCTAACCAACTGGATATATGATTAGCTTGAAGGTAAGAGACAGAGAATTGTGCTGCTTTTTGGACTGAAGGCCTGTGACCAGTGGTGTGCTGTAAGCACTGGTGCTGGGTTCACTGCTTTTCCTTATTTATATAAATGATTTGGATGTGAACATAGGAGGTATGATTAGTAAGTTTGTAGATGACACCAAAATAGGTGCGTAGTGACAGTGAAGAAGATTATCTCAGAGTACAATGGAACCTCGATCAGATTGGCCAATGGGCCGAGGAGCGGCAGATAGAGTTTGACTTATATCAGTGTGAAGTGTTGCATTTTGCTAAGGCGAACCAGGGCAAGACTTATACACTTAATGGTAAGTTTCTGGGGAGTGTTGCTGAATAAAGAGACCAAGGAATGCAGATGCATAGTTCCTTGAAATTGGAGGTGGTGAAGAAAGCATTTGGTATGCTTGCCTTCATTGGTCAATGCATTGAGTATAGGAGTTGGGATGTCACATCGTGGCTGTACAAAACATTGGTTAAGCCCTTTTTGGAATAGTGCATACAATTCTGGTGACCCTTCTACAGGAAGGATGTTGTTAAACTTGAGAGGGTGCAGAAAAAAATGTTTATAAGGATGTCGCCAAGACTGGAAGTTTTGAGTTGTAGGAAAAGCTGAACAGGCTGGGGCTATTTTCCCTGGAATGTCAGAGGATGAGGGATAACCTTATAGAGGCTTTTAAAATCACAAGAGGCATGGAAAGGGTAAATAGCCAAGTTCTTTTTCCCAGGGTCGGGGAATCCAAAACCAAAGGGAATAGATTTAAGGTGAGAGGGAAAAGATTTAAAAAGGATCTGAGTGGTAATCTTTTCAAACAGAGGGTGATGTGTGTATGGAATGAGCTGCTAAAGGAAGTGGTGGATGCTGGTACAATTATGACATTTAAAAGTCATCTGGATGGGTGGATGAATAGAAAGGGTTTAGAGGGTTATGGGCCAAGTGCTGGTAAATGGGACTAGATTAATTTAGGATATCTGGTCAATATGGACGAGTTGGACCGAAGTGTCTGTTTCCGTGCTGTATTACTCTATGACCCTCTGACTCCATTTCTTTCCATAGTTTTTCTTTCTGTGAGAATAGATTTTTGTGTTATTAGACATGCTGTTATTATCAATCCGACCACCTAATAAATATGTAAAATATTTATAGCTGTTCACTGCATCGGAGGCTGAGTTTCAAGTTAGTAAAGAGAAGAATGGTGTTTTCACTGGAAGATTTTCAATTTCTCAAAAGAGCACATGTTTTCTTCCAAATAAAGTATTCTGGTCTCATGTTCATAATCTTAGGATACCTCATTCCACCCTCCCACAACATATGGCACAATATAGCCCAAAGCTCAGCAGCTCCAATTCTGGCAGGAGAGAAATTGGTGTCACACACGGATAATATAAATGTAATTGAAAATTTAAGGACACGTAGCTGCTTAATCACTATCTATTTCAAAAATAAGGATTACTCCAAATCTACAGAAAGGTTCGAGAATGTAACATATTATTCAGAACGTATGACTGAATAAATGACTTGAGCTTTCTTTTTGTGGCTTATGACATTATTCAGCCAGTCCCCTGTGTGTTATTCCTTGAATCATCTTTGACAGCAACAGGGAGATATAATCTTTTGAGAGGCTTCTTCACAGCTCTGTAGCGTCTGTGTGAAGAAAGTGAGAACTGCAGATGCTGGAGATCAGAGTCGAAAAGTGTGGTGCTGGAAAAGCTCAGCTGGTCAGGCAGCATCCGAGGAGCAGGGGCATCAACGTTTTGAGCATAAGCCTTTCATCAGTGTGGGGGGAAAGATAGCTGGGAGTGCGATTCATAGATGGAGGGAGAAGGTGATGGTGATAGGTCAGAAAGGAGGGTAGAGCGGATAGGTGGGAAGAAACTTGGATGGGTAGGAGAGTGCAAGAGGGTGGTACCGAGTTAGAAGTTTGGCCCTGGGATAAGGCAGGGGCAGGGGATATGAAGAAACTGGTGAAATCTACCTTGATCCCGTGTTGTTGAAGAGTCCCAAGGTGGAAAGTGAGGCGTTCTTCTTCCAGGCACTGGGAGTTTGGTGGTGGAGGAGTCCCAGGACTTGCATGTCCTTTGCGGAGTGGGAGGGGGAGTTAAAGTGTTCGGCCACAGGGTGGTGGGGCTGTTTAGTGCATGTGTCCTGGACATCTGGTGAATGAGTGAATAGGCAGAGTGTTCTGATGGAAATGATAGGTGAGGAAAGTGAGTAGGGTGGTTGAGGTAAGTAAGTTAGATGTCAGGTGGATGAAGTGGCAGACAAGTGGAGTGGTAGGTGAGTAGGGCAACAGGTGGATAAGTGGGTATGGGATTGTAGGGTCAGATGGAGTAGTCAGGTTGAAATTAGTCAGGTCGGGGGATTGCTAGGGAATTGGGGTAATCAAGATTAAAAGTAAATGTTGCTTTGGTGATGAGAGGCTTGATCAGGAGGAGTGGTCAGGTTGTCAGGGATAGTTAGACAAGAGGGTAGGGGGAGAGGTTTTTAGAACTGGGTGGGGATGGGTTTTGGAGTCTTTGTGCAGGTCCTAACACACATTTTGAGCTTTGTGCCTAGCCTTCAATGATCTCAAGACCAGGAGATCTGGACCAATAATCCAACCATTCATTTTCATCTCTTTTAATTTGTTTTTATTGCTATAAGCAGAGCACTGTCCAGTTGTAAGTTATTGGTCTTCACTCTTATTTTTGGCATTATCCCAAACCTGTTTGCTTATATCAGCCTGTCATGGTGCTTTAACATGATCCTCACTTGCACTGGATCATCGTTGCTAACACCATAAAGTCATTTTTGCTTACATAACAGAGACTGTTACTTTGAAGGTATTTCATTAGTGAAACACTTTGGAGTTTTCCTAAGATGTAATAAGGCATGGTACAAATGCTGATTTTTACTTTCTTTTCTCTCTTTTGCACAAATATATTTGCCTGTTATTGCTTATTTTATCAGTTGAAAGTGATAATAAATCTGCCTTTCATACCATCAAAGTGCACTGTCACAGGGAGATGATGGCACCCCAAAGAACATCAACGCCAAATGTGCATCACTCAAAATTAATCACTATCAGCCTGGTGAGAAAATCAAAGAGAAAATTTGAAAATAAACTGATAGGATAGCAATCAAGAGCAGTGGAGATAATCTCTCTCATTTTGAGAGGAGATTTGGCAGTTTTTAACACTTAAGCTGAAAAGATAATTGTATATTTGTGTTGCAGTTCAATAAGTACTTTTAATGCTTAGCTCATGGTTGTATCAGTTTACAAAATTCTCATCTATCTGGTTGATCTAGTTAGTCTCTGCACCATGTATGTGTATTTATGTATATCTTTAAAATTAATCTAACCAGTCTTAGGAGACACATTATGATGTGGAAGCATGTGTATTTTTGTGTCTATGAACTTGTTAAAAAGTTTTAATTGAATCTTTGAAATACGACATTAGCATTTATACCATACTGTTAATTGTATTATAGATGGAACAAAGAGAGATTCCATGGGGAGATTCTGAAATGCATTTTGTTTCATTTAAATTCCATCTAATTATCTCTTGCAGTCATTAATGGATATTTCAGCTTAAAACTATTTTGAAAACTATGATCATGTCTTCATGCAATTAATTAATTTCAATTAAACGACAACCGACAATGCCGATATCAGTGATTATTGTGGATATCTACTAGATTTTACTATTTAACACATTTTTAACTAATTCTTGTGATTTTTTTTCCTGAGGGGATTTCAGACCCTCCTCTGTTCTTTTGCAGGCAGCTATGTCATTACTTATTTCAATGCATATTAACTCTTGTCATTTCCATAGCTTTTAAAGGATTTTCCAGATGAGCTGAGGTCAGACATCACTATGCACTTGAACAAGGAAATCCTACAACTTTCTCTGTTTGCCTCTGCCAGCCGTGGCTGCCTTAGGTCTCTCTCTCTACACATCAAAACTTCTTTCTGTGCTCCAGGCGAGTACCTCCTTCGACAGGGAGATGCATTGCAGGCCATCTATTTCGTCTGCTCAGGCTCCATGGAAGTTCTTAAAGGTACCATGGTGCTGGCAATACTTGGTAGGTTTGTATAATTTTGCTTTAATTGCAACCATAGCTACAACTTCTAAATTTACCAATTTGTTTTCAGACCATTTAGAAGAAAATAAGTGACCCTCAAATGTTCTGACAGATTTCTGAGAACCAGTCAAATTTTGTATCTCATACGCTTTGTAATTTGTGTTCTCCAACTTGGTCTCTTGTGTATCCTCCTATTGTTTTCCCAACCACTGGTGGCTATGTCTTAAAGCCTAGACTTTGAGCTCTGCAATTCCATCTCTAAACTATTGAGCCTGCCTCTCTCTCTCTCTCTGTCTCTCTCTCTCTCTCTGTGTCTCTGTCTTAAAACCTCTTTACAAGCTTTTGATCACTTGTCCTTCTATCTCTGTTGGCTCAGTGTCATTTTTTTGTTGTCTCAATATTGCTGTGAAGTGCTTTGGGATCATTTTGTGCAATACTATACAGTATAAATGATGATTCTTATTTTGTCACAAAATCTTTTGCAAACATCTATTTCAAAAGACTAAATTCAAAATATGGAAGAAAGGGTTTTACTGACTGCTCTATGTAGTAACTCTATAGGTGCATTGTTATTATCCATTTACTTGCAGAAAAAGTTCTGGATGTTGCATTTTAGAAACCTCAGTGAGCTTTTATCAAAGGTTTAATTTCCTCAAGCTCAGGCAGAATTCCCAATACACATTTGTAAGGACTAAGGTAGTTTATTAAATAGAATGTACAGTCTAATGAGTAATGTTCTTTTCTTGCAGAATGCTGTGTAATATTCTACAAGAATTTATTGAATAATGTTGTAAAGATGGTTTTCTCTGTGCTACAAATGTACATGCTCGGGCTATATACAAGTCTGCAGCCTAAGCTGATTGTTTAGTTACATTACATACAATGGATACCAAAAGAAAGCAAAACTTGAAAAGACAGACTGCATTGGATGAAACAACAGGAAGCACACAAAAATCAACTTTATAAGTACACTCTTACCTGGTGTTGTGACAGAAGAGACTACTTTCATGCCGTTGTTCCATTTCTTCAACTCATTATGAACTGGAACCTAAATTAATCATCAATGCTAAGCAACAACCTAAAACAGATTTATTCTAAATTGCAAATTATGCTTCCCATTAACATCACTGTTTCTAATTTTCCTCCTTCGTAATTGAAATGCAGTCAAATGCAGAATTACTCATATTTTAAATACAAAATGTGAGATTTAAGATTAAAATCCCAGGATAAATATGAAACAAAGTCCAACCTGTCCAAAAATATAACTTTTATCAAATAATTAGCTGAACAACTGAGGAAGCAATGTGATTTCTAAAAGTGGGATAGACGATGAGTGTCTAAGTTTAATGCAATATCTCAGCTCGATCACAGCTTGATGCTGAGAGTGTGGGATTGTTGAATTCATGGGGAGATAAGCTGAGTTTTTAGAGTATTTTTTTCTATGGCTTTTCTTAGACAATAAAAATAATATTCCAGACCATTAGGGTTAAAGTGTAAGTGTCCCTACCTCTGGGCTAGAAGGTCCAGCTTCAAGTGTTACCTGACTCATAGGTGAGTCAGAGCAGATCTGATCAGGTTAATGAAAAATATCTTCAGTGGTTTACTCAAAAGTAAAACTAAAGAGGGCCAAAAACAATTAGTTCATAATTATTCTATCTGGAATTAATCAGAGCATTGTCCCAGGCTACACCAGAATAATAAGGCTAGTTACCACATTGAGGTACCCTTGACTAATGCCTACTAATAGGTTTATTCCCCTTAACTGCATGATATAGAGCAGGTCAAAGCCATAGGAAATTGCATTGATCTCGTATATAATCAATAGCCTATTAACTCTATGGTAACAAGCCCTAGCTTCGCCCCGGCAAAACAGACTGAACACCCACTGCTACCACACATGACAATAAATAAATCAAGCATCAAATATCAAATAAATAAATTATGTATCAGGTAGCCAGCCAATGACCTGCACCATCATTCATTGAACATTAAAAATCTATCTCGGAGCTTTCAAGGGACAAAAAAGGAAATTGTCGAAAGAAAAATGATCCAGCAGGTGTTTATAAGATGCATAACAAACTGATGGCAGATAATGTGCCAACTACTTTGCCAGAGAATTGTAGAATATGAATTCATCTCTATGGAGAGAATATGTATAGAGCAGGATAGAAAATCAGGCCCTGCCTCATTGGAGTGGATCGTATTGTGTCATTGCCAGAAAACAGTGATGAGGCACATGTGAACAGAGGACAACACCCATATCAACCTTCCCTGATTAAGTTGGAGTTGGAAGGCGCTGCCACAGGATTTCCAGCCACCATCAGTATGATGTCAATTAGCCTCATCAGTTGACATCATTATCCTTGAGTCAAAATGTGTGATGCTGGAAAAACACAGCAGGTCAGGCAGCATCCGAGGAGCAAGAGAGTCGATGTTTCGGGCATAAGCCCTTCGTCAGGGCTGATGAAGGGCTTATGCACAAAAGGAGAAAGTGAGGTCTGCAGATGCTGGAGATCAGAGCTGAAAATGTGTTGCTGGAAAAGCGCAGCAGGTCAGGCAGCATCCAGGGAACAGGAGAATCGACGTTTCGGGCATAAGCCCTTCTTCAGGAAGAAGGGCTTATGCCCGAAACGTCGATTCTCCTGTTCCCTGGATGCTGCCTGGACCTGCTGCGCTTTTCCAGCAACATATTTTCAGCTTATGCACAAAAGGTCAACTCTCCTGCAACTCAGATGCTGCCTGACCTGCTGTGCTTTTCCAGCGTCACACTTTTTGACTCTGATCTCCAGCATCTGCAGTCCTTACTTTCTCCTAATCATCATCCTTGAGCCCACTTCAATTTAATGGTGGCTCAGAGTTAAATGAGAGCCAGACAGTTTTGTCATGCTGCCAGGAATCTGCTCACTGAACTTTGTCAGGCTTCCAGTGGCTCCTGAGTGATTCCCTCATTATCAGGCAACTTTTGTCCAGTTCACAGTCTCGCATTGGTTGGGAGAAGCTGATCACTGAAAGCCACACCCTGCACTTGCCTTTGATCTCCCTTCCCAGCCATTCCCCCCTCTCCTCGCCACAGACCCAACATTATGGTTCCAAACCATCCCCACTCTCCTTTGGTCTGGGACTCCACAATGATCCTGGGCCTCTAGTAGTGCTGCCTGCATGTGGGATTTCTGGTGGACCTCGGTCAGAGGAAAGGCCCACCAAAAGCCATTAGAACATAGAACATAGAACAATACAGCGCAGAACAGGCCCTTCGGCTGTGAATGTTGCACCGACCTGTGAACTAATCTAAGCCCATCCCCCTACACTATCCCATCATCATCCATATGCTTATCCAAGGGCTGCTTAAATGCCTCTATTTTGGCTGAGTTAACTACATTGGCAGGCAGGGCATTCCATGCCCTTAGCACTCTCTGAGTAAAGAACCTGCTAAAGAAACTGCCATTCAAGTATCTGAAGGGCACTTGAGTAGATTGAGTCTTTCTACAGAACTGCCAAGGATTCCTCAGCATTTCCCTGCCTGGTGTGCAAGACCCCTGACAAAATCCCTGCTGTGGAAATATGTTATTTACCTAAACTGTCCTTAAACTAGGAGCTAGAAACTTGAGGAAAACTTCTTTATTAATGTTGGACATTTGTCATTTTGTACATTACTATAATTACTGCTATTTAAATGTCTGATGACTTTTACTTCCTACTTGAATGACAGCAAAATAATCAGCATTATATATAAAATGGTGTGACAGCTGTGATGAATTCTGCCAACCAAAATCAATGACAGAAAATTAAAGTTCTATATAACTGACATCAGACGTTCCTATTGCATCAATTTATTCCCTAATAATAGTGCATTCTCTCAGATCCAAGGATAAACCTCATTGTTGGTACATGGATTTAAAAAAATCAGGTCAAAGAAGTTTAATCATTATCAAGCCCTTATATTTGCCTCTGATGCATCTGACATTTTAATGATTTAGCCTTTTGAATCATTTCACAGATATTTCAGGGAGTAAAGATTTCCACAAACAAGCTGCTTATTCACATTTCAGACAATGTTAGGATTCCTGACTTGGTGTCTTGGCCATGTCTTCCATGTTCATTGCAATAATTCTTGTGTATATATTAGAAATACATTAATTACAGTGTCGAGCATCTAACGAAGTTTGAGTAGCTTGTAGATATTATACCTGACACATTTATTGAATTTGTCATGGTATCCATTTTATGATCTTACCAGAAATATGAAACCAGATACTTTCAATTGTTTTTATTTCAGCAATAATTTTGCTATCCATCTCCCTGCATCACCAGTTGTCTGTTGTTCAACTTTCAACCTAATTTTGTATATGTTACTCCTCTTACAATTGTCTGACTTTACCTTCTGCCCATGTGCCAAACAATGGAAAATGAACATTATCATGTCCACTTTTATCCTCCTTGTTAATAGCTCACAGTTATTGACACTCATAGGATTCTCATTCATTTTTTAATCTGATCTCTTTGAAACTGTGCAGCTCGCTTTCACACAGTTCATTCTGGGTGAAGTTTTACTGTTGCTCCTCACTACCAGTTTGAAGGCATTGGGCCTCATGTTGGCTGCACACCATCTATCTGTTAGTTACAGTCGGTTTTCTATTGTACAGTGTGTGGTAGACACCTTTGGTAGCCCACTCGCCTTTGGGTTTTTTGGAGCCTTTTGTTTTATGATGCAGGTTCCAGACCAGATAGACCTGTACCTTAAGACAGTTGCATGACATCAAAACATTTGTTGTAACAATACAAAAGAATGCACCTCACGTCAGTTACTCTTATTCTATGTTGACAGTGTGATGCTTGATCTGATCAGCAGGAGAATTGACGTTTCGGGCATAAGCCTTTCATCAGGAAAGAGGCTTATGGGCCGGGGGGGCTGACAGATAAATGGGAGGGTGGATGGGGCTGGGGGTGAGTAATTGAGAATGCAAGAGATAGATGAAGGTGAGGGAGAAGGTAATAGATTGGAGGGGAGGGTGGGAAAGGCGATGGACAGGTCAAGAGGGCGGTGCCAAGTTGGAGGCTTGGGATTGGGATAAGGTGGGGAGAGAGAAATTGAGGAAATTGGCGAAATCCCGTGTGGTTGCAGGGTCCCAAGCCAGAAGGTGAGGTGTTCTTCTTCCAGGTGTCAGGTGGTTAGGGTTTGGCGATGGAGGAGGCCCAGGACCTGCACGTCCTTGTTGGAGTGGGAGGGGGAGTTGAAGTACTCAGCCACGGCGTGGTGTGGTTGGTTGGTGCGGGTGTCCCAGAAATGTTCTCTGAAGCACTCTGCGAATAGGCTTCCTGTCTCCCTGATGTAGAGGAGACCACATCAGGTGTTACGGATACAGTAAATGACATGAGTGGAGGTACAGATAAATGTCTGTTGATATGGTAGGATCCTTTGGGGCCTTGGACGGAGGTGAGGAGGAGGTGTGGGCATGGTTTTGCACTTCTTGTGATGGCAGGGGAAGGTGCCAGGAGTGGGGTGAGGGCTGATACGGGTGGCATCCCTTGTCAGATCCACGCCCGCAACTAGAAGCCTATTTGTGTGTACTTAAGTTCATTAATATCTTTATTACTACATAATCCCACCTCATTGATATGTATTCTCCCATTCTCCCACCCACAACTCTCAAATTCAAGGCAGTGAGATGTCCTAATAAAAAGGTTTATCTCAATACTCATTACTTTCAGGTGTATCCTGGAGTCACAGCATAATGTCTTAGTTAGTTAGCTTTGCGTATGTAATGTACAGTAAAGTCAGTTAGTGAGAACCCAGACCACACATAAATCTTTAACATTATAGCCATGCTGAGAGTTGGGATTGTAAATATAATTCAAGATTTGTGACTCAACAAGGTGTTTTCTTATCTATGTTGCTTAACATATTTAAGAATAAAGGCTCTCTCATGCCACCACCAACCTTCACTTGATTCCTTCCCCCCCCCCCCAACCCACCTCCCACAACCACCACCGCCCTGCCTCTATTTTACCCACATCAGGTGGAGGTCAATATCAGATGTGTAATGTGACAGCTTTTGCAGCTGGTGGCTTACGTTGGACAATGAAGTGGGGGAAATCTCCTTTTAGGGGTACCCTGCAGCAATAAAAAGCATTTTCCACAAGATCATATTTGGCTGTCCTTTCTGGAAGCCCCGTAACGACATTCTTCATTTCCCCCTATTTCCCTTTAAAGGACCCTGACAGCAACACTACTGATATCCAGATTTATCTTCAATCCAACCTCCATAACCATCTCTCCTTTGAGTTCTGTCCACAGGCCTAGCGAGGAATAGCCACCACACAAACCTGGTGCTGCTGGGACGAAGACCATTCTATTCATTTGTCCTTATATTCAGTGAAATAGAACTGGCTGATAGGTTTTAACCAAATGGTTAATTGTTTATTTTAGACAAATTAAAGCTTTCGTTGAAAAGACAATCAAAGAAATTTTACCAGAGCATATCAACAACTTGATGCTATATTATCCAACAAATTCCTCGCCCGTGATTTTTCTTTTATGATCATGGAGACTAATTTACATTTTAAATTGTAAGACCATAAGATACTAGAGCAGAATTAGGTCACTTAGCCCATTGAGTCTGCTTCATAATTCAATCATGGCTGATTTGATCCTCAACCTCATTCTCCTGCCTTCTTCCCATTCGTCAATAGGATGGCTTACTAGGCTGTTACCTAACTTGGATCATTCCACATGTGTGCCACAGCACATACACCACATGATCTACCCTTTTCTGATACAGAGAAAATTCAATGACATTGAGTTGATTGAACACAATTCACAGGACAAGTAATCCTGAACCAACACAACAACTGCTGGAGAAACTCAGCAGGTTTGGCAGCATCTTTGGAGAGAAAAACAGGGTTAATATTTTACATCCATAGAAGACTCATACCAAACTTGAAACCTTAACTCTACCACTCTGTCTGCAGATGCTGCCAGATCTATTGAGTTTCTCCAGCATTCTCTGTGTTTGCTTCAGATTTCCAGTACTGACAATATTTTGCCATTAGTCATATAATCCTTATTGCTTGTTTGTGACCATTTCTAAAATTAAAACCTTTTCTCAGATCAGATTGCTGCCATAATGGTACAGGAAATAAAGTAGCATAATGCCATTAACATGGTGGTGTAAATTTTGAATGCTCCATTTGTGAAAATTTGTTAAGTATATTTATTAAGAATACCCTTTATCATTCTGACTGTTAGCTAACTTGTATACCACTAAACAGTAAATGATCATACATTTTCTGTTACATACATATGTAATAGTCACATGTATGCACATTTGTCAGCTATATGTAATTTTTTATTTTTAAAATGCAGCAATAACCATGTCACTGCTACATGTTATGCTAGGTGGGCTTGATTTTCAAACACACAAGGAGATGAAGTTGAGTGTGGCCACACTTTGAAAGTAACCCTGACAATTAGCCTTTCAGTATTCTGAAACCTCCAGAATACGCTGCTCTTTTCAAACTGAGGGAAGAAATGAGAAAATCTCTCACTTCCAATTAATTGGCTTTTAAGATCCTGAAAAAGCCTGTTGAATCTTAAGACAGAAGGAAATTTTCTATGTAGGGACCAGAAAAAAAGTGAATTGTCTGGTAAACATAAATACTCCGCAGTTGTAAAGAGCAATGTGAGAGCCACTGTGTGAGGTGGCTGTTGAATAAAAGTAAAGATAAAATAGAGTTATTCAAACAGAGTGATTGTTAGTCCACTTGCATGCACGATGAGATTGCTCGCCAACTGCTCTTCTGCTTGATCCAATCTGCAAGGCGACAGTAGCCCCCGTCATGGCTGCCTTAGAGAATGTCAGCTGCAGCCAATTCCCAACTCTATACACTGCCCTAAGCTGGGTTTGGAAGCTCTACCTGCTGCTCTCTTTCTCAGAATTTTCAATTTGATATTTTTCCTCCTGGACTGGAGAATTGCCTGTGAGATAATCGATTTTACTGAATTTGCCTTTACCAAGCATGTATTTATGAGATGTTACTATGTTGGAACAGTTACTGTTTTGGGGTTAAATTATGTGTTATTCTATTAAGTTTTCTAATAGAGTTGCGTTATTCTAATTTCTTCTTTCTTTTGGTAGATTTAAACTATTGTGGATGAATACAGTAGGTTTTGCTACATGTCTGGTAGTTTGACCAATGAAATTGCATCTGGAATGCAAAGCCTTGCACTTGCCTTTAAAATAAGGAATAGAAAGGGTCAAGGTTATCTTCTTAATGTATTTTGAGGGGTTTTGGTCTAGTCCATAACATGTTAGTGAAGCAGATTTGGCACAGGGTTGGGAGGAGGAAAAGATCTGAAGTTGGGTATTAGATTAAAATATAGAAAGTACTATTGACAGCTACAAGAATTTTTATGCAATGCAAAGGAAGGAGCTGCATTACAGCGACTAGAAATATTTTTAAGACTTGTCTAGAGTGAAGAAGTAGAGATTCTCTAAATAATTCCATTATGATGCAATTCAATAGACTCTTATAGAAAAAAGAGAAAGTAACAATGAAATCTATCAGGTTTATATTGACATCGCAATTCTTTTTCTATGTTTGATATTGAAGTGTTTTAGCAATTTATCCAAATATTAGACTTAATGCATAACTTTTCTTTCTTAATGTCCTGAGGTATAGAGTCATAGAGTCATAGAGATGTACAGCATGGAAACAAACTCTTCGGTCCAACCCGTCCACACCAACCAGATATCCCAACCCAATCTAGTCCTACCTGCCAGCACCCGGCCCATATCCCTCCAAACCCTTCCTATTCATATACCCATCCAAATGCCTGTTAAATGTTGCAATTTGTACCAGCCTCCACCACATCCTCTGGCTGCTCATTCCATACACATACCACCCTCTGCATGAAAAGGTTGCCCCTTGGGTCTCTTTTATATCTTTCCCCTCTCACCCTAAACACAACATCTTTCTGATAGAAAGGAGACCAGAATTGCACGCAATATTCCAACAGTGGCCTAACCAGTACAGCCCCAACATGACCTCCCAAACTCCTGTATTCAATACTCTGACCAACAAAGGAAAGCATACCAAACACCTTCTTCACTATCCTATCTACCTGTGACTTCACTTTCAAGGAGCTATGAACCTGCACTCCAAGGTCTCTTTGTTCAGCAACACTCCCCAGGACCTTACCATTAAGTGTATAAGTCCTGCTAAGATTTGCTTTCCCAAAATGTAGCACCTCGCATTTATCTGAATTAAACTCCATTACCACTTCTCAGCCCACTGGCCCATCAGGTCCAGATCCTGTTGTAATCTGAGCTAACCCTCTTCGCTGTCCACTATACCTCCAATTTTGGTGTCATCTGCAAACTTACTAACTGTACCTCTTATGCTCACATCCAAATCATTTATGTAAATGACAAAAAATAGAGGGCCCCGCACCAATCCTTGTGGCACTCCACTGGTCACAGGCCTCCAGTAAAGAAAGAAATTAACTCTATGTTGAAGCAATATTTCATCTGTGACACAACCAACACGTGGATTGGGTGAACAGCGGCAGTAGGGGATTTGAACCTTATTCTGGCTGAGGTCGATTCAGCACCTACCTCCTTGTTCTGACTGTAGTAAAATATCACAGCACTCTGCCATGCTTAAGCAAATAATTGCCAAGGACCTATTTTCAAGGTAGACAAGTAGGAGGCTGGAAGAACACAGCAAGCCAGGCAACTGAAGAAGGGTTACAGCTGAATCGTTGATTTCTCCACCTCCTGATGCTGCCTGGCTTGTTGTGTTCTTCCAGCCTCTCGCTTGTCTACCTTGAATTCTAGTACCTGCAGTTGTTTTTTTTCAATCAAGGGCACGTCTTCAGGCAGACAATCCAAGAAAGTGAAGATTCTTTTCTATCAAGTGTGGACAATCCATTTTATCAAATGCTTGTTTCTGATATTATTCAGAAACATAAATAAATTTGGCCATGGAGAGATGGTAATTTTGATGTAGAATATCTTTCAATTTTAATTCAATAAAAACTTGCCAGCAACTCAATGCATTAACTTTGTTCTTTAAATTAAATGGAATGGTGCAAACAGCTTCCAATCTGCTGCAGTGCAGACACTCTAAGTCCCTGTATTTGATAGATTAATTTGGAAAACTGCTAGCCTTATTATTTCTAGAATATAGCTCAGACATATCTAGCCATTCGGATACAGAACTGGCTCAAAGATAGAAGACAGAGCCCTCTGCATTGAGTTGCTGGCAAGTTTTTATTCAATTAAAATTGAAAAATATTCTACATCAAAATTACCATCTCTCCATGGCCAGATGTATTTATGTTTCTGAATAATATCAGAAACAAGCATTTGATAAAATGGATTGTCCACACTTGATAGAAAAGAATCTTCACTTTCTTGGATTGTCTGCCTGAAGACGTGCCCTTGATTGAAAAAAAACAACTGCAGGTACTAGAATTCAAGGTAGACAAGCGAGAGGCTGGAAGAACACAACAAGCCAGGCAGCATCAGGAGGTGGAGAAATCGACGATTCAGCTGTAACCCTTCTTCAGTTGCCTGGCTTGCTGTGTTCTTCCAGCCTCCTACTTGTCTACCTTGAAAATAGGTCCTTGGCAATTATTTGCTTAAGCATGGCAGAGTGCTGTGATATTTTACTACAGTCAGAACAAGGAGGTAGGTGCTGAATCGACCTCAGCCAGAATAAGGTTCAAATCCCCTACTGCCGCTGTTCACCCAATCCACGTGTTGGTTATGTCACAGATGAAATATTGCTTCAACATAGAGTTAATTTCTTTCTTTACTTTTAGCAAGAGCAGCTGAGGAACGTTTCTAGGTGCGAACATACCCATTTGTTTTGTTTCAGGATGTCAAATGCAATGTTCAGCACCCTAGTCCAGTAAGCAATGGAACAAATGCAGCTCTGAAGTTTTAAGATTCATTTACTTGGCCTTCTATATGAACATAAGAGTATTAGAATATAAGGCTTACATTGTTTTCCTCAGAGCAGTGAAAGCTAAGCAGGAGACGAGATTTAGGTGTATACATTTGTGAGGGGTATGAAGAGGATGAGAGGGAACCAGTTGCTCCCCTTCATTAAAGGGTCAATCATGAGGGGGCATAGTTTTAAGATAAGGGGCAAACGATTCAGAGAGGATTTGAGAATAAACTTTTCCTGTCATGGTTGTGGGAAACTGCCTGGGAAGATAGTGGAGTAGTAGTAGTACAAACTTTAAAAAATATTTGGATGAGCTCTTGAAATATCATAACATTCAAGGATATGGAACAAGTGCGGGAAATTGGGATTAGCGTGCCTTAAGTCATAGTTATCATCAATATAGACTTAATGGGCCAAAGGGCCTTTTCTGCACTGTCTGGCTCTAAGACACTATAAGAACATGAGAACTAGGAGCAGGCATACTCATTTCAGCCTTTTGAGTCTGCTCCGCTATTTAATACGATAATGGCTGGTTTCATTGCAGCCTCAACTTTCCTATCTATTTCCAATAACCTTTTAACTTAGTGCTAATTAAAAACCTGTCGACGTCCTTTTTAAATTTATTCAGTGTCCAGCTCATGCTGAGGCAACGAATTCCACAGATTTTCTGACCTTTAAGGAAAGTAATGTCTCCTCTGTTTTAAATTTGCCACTCCTTATGATACTCGCTAAACCTATGACCTCTCACTCTAAATTGTCCCACAAGGGGAATCATCTGCTCAATATCTATATTGTCAATCCTCTTTACCATCTTCTATATCTAAATTAAATCTTCCCTCGTTCTTCTAAACTCTACTGAATGTAGACCTAGACTGCTCAACCTTTCCTTGTGAGACACTCCTTTCATGCAAGTAATGGATCTTGTGATCCTTCTCTGAATTGCCTTCAATATAATTACATCATTCCTCAAGTAAAGGGACCAAAACTACACGTAGTAGTCTTGATACAGTCTTACCAATACTGTATAATATTGCAACAATATTTCCCTACTTTTGTATTCTATTTCCTTAGTAAGAAATGGCAAAATTCCATTTGCCCTTCTATTACCTTCTGCACTTGTAGATTAACTTGCTGCAATTTATGCACAAGGATACCCAGATTCCTCTATACTGAAGCATTTTCAAGTTTTTTCTCCATTTAGATAATAAGTTGCCTTTTTATTCTTCTGAGTAAAATGGATAAACTCATACTTGTCAATGCTAAACTCCACCTGTCAAAGTTTGGATCATTTGCCTAATTTATCTATATCCATTTGTAAGTTTCTTATTTCTTGTTGAAATGTATTTTCCCAGCTATTTCAGTATCATCTGCAAATTTGGCCAGAGTACGTCCTATCTCTGCATCCAATTCATTAATATAGATTGTAAGTAGCTGAGCCCCAAAACTGAATTTGTTGCCGTTTCGAAAAATACCCATTTTTCTTGACTCTGTGCTTTCTATTCATTAGCTAATCCCCGGTCCAAGCTAATATGTTACTCCTAATGCCCTGTGATCTTACCTTCTGTATTAACCTTTTATGTGACATCTTGTCAAATGCCTCCTGGATGTTCAGATATGCTATATCTAAGGGACCTCATTGTCCATGTTTCCTGTTACATCTTTAAAGAACTTGAGAAAATTACTCAAAGTTGAAACTTTATTGCTGGAACAGCACAGCAGGTCAGGCAGCATCCAGGGAACAGGAGATTCGACGTTTCGGGCACAGGCCCTTCTTCAGGCGTGAGCAGGGAGTGTTCAGCAGGAGAAGATAAAAGGTAGGGAGGAGGGACTTGGAGGAGGGGCGTTGGAAATGTGATAGGTGGAAAGAGGTCAAGGTGAGGGTGGTGGGTCGGAGTAGGATGGAGGCGGAGAGGTCACGAAGAAGACTGCAGGTCAGGAAGGCGGTGCCGGGCTGGAGGGATTCGGCTGAGACAAGGTGGGGGGAGGGGGGGATGAAGAAACTGGTGAAGTCCAAGTTCATCCCCTGTGGTTGGAGGGTTCCCAGTCGGAAGATAAGACGCTTCTCCTCCGACCGTCGCGTTGTTGTGGTTTGGCGGTGGATGAGTCCAATGTCCTGCATATCCTCGGTGGAGTGGGAGGGGGAGTTGAAATGCTGTGCTAGAGGGTGGTTGGGTTGGTTCGTCCGGGTGGCCCAGAGGTGCTCTCTGAATCGCTCCGCAAGTAGGCGGCCTGTCCCAGAGGTGCTCTCTGAATCGCTCCGCAAGTAGGCGGCCTGTCCCAGAGGTGCTCTCTGAATTATTCAAACACAAGTTACCCTTTATGAAACCATGCTGACTCTGATGGATTGAGTTTTGACATTTCAACTGTCCATCTATTACCTGCTTCATAATGGAATCAAACAATTTCCCAATGACAGATTAAATTAACTGATTTCCTTGTTTCTGTCTCCCTCCATTTTTGAATAAGGGCATTCTATTTGCATTTTTCCAATCCACTGCAGCCTTTCCTACTTGCAGGGAATTTTGGAATAATATAACCAATGGAACCATTATCTAACCTGCTGTTTCCTTTCAGACCCTACAATGTAACCTGTCAGGTTCTGGGGACTTGGCAGCTATTAGTCCCAGTGGTTTATGCAATACTTTTTCTCTAATGGCTTTACAGTTCCATTACTCTGCAAATCAGATATAAGGCCGTTTTTTAGAGCAAAGAACTTGGGATTAGTATAACGTCAGTCATTTTTCTTTCTCTGCTTTGAAAGGTTACATTCAGTTGACTTTGAGTTCTTTATCTCCTGACTATGGTTTTTTGGTGATGACTGAAGAGAGCTTTTCTTCAAGCACAGTTCAGTATCAGACAAAAAACAGAACTTTTGCCCCCTTTTCCACCTTAAACCTAACCTTATTTGCCCCATTTGTCGAGAGGTGCAAGGGAGGAGCAAAGGGCTTCTGGGAAGGTGAGTCTAACTGTTTAAAACACTTACTTCAGTTGGACTGAAGGGTCTCTTTCCATGCTGTATAACTCTGAGTTCAGCCATGCCTCTGCTGAATTGGGACCTGAGACCTGTTTGAAGCTTTCTGGTCGTGGAAGAGATGTCAATCCCAAATACTGCTCCTAATTCATATACAGGTAGTATGTTTATGTGTATTGTTCTGGCTGCCAATATATAATGCTCTTGATCTTGTACTGCTAAAGATTATTTACAGGGTCTGTTGAAGTAAGGAAAACATTAACTTTATTTATGAGAACATCTTTCTGTGGCTTCATTTTTGTAAAGCTGGAAGAGAGACCAAAGTCGCACAACATTTCTTGTGATGGTGTAAAATAGTTTTAATCGACCTATTTGCACATGGTATGATACAGCTTTAGAGCAGGTAGGATTTGAACCTGGACTTCCTTGCCCACAGATAAGCTCATGAGCAATACTCCACAAGAGCCCTAACATGGAAATGATGGTGCCCCGTGGTACTTGAACCCACAGTTCTGAGATTAAAGTTAAACGATCTACTAGCTGAACTGGCATGCACTTCAGCGATGGTGGTTTCATTAGCATATCACACAGTCAGGATTAAACTGTTATACTACCATTATACCATGTGAGTATTTTATATACAGGCATTATTTCTGATTTCTAATTGCTAGCTTCTTTCAATCATAATAGTCTCTTACTTACCTTCAACATTTGCCTCTCACCTTACTTCCTCATTTTAAAATGTAATCATTCCTCCGCATCAGATATTTCTGACATAGCTGCCATGATACTATGATTGGACTGATTAATGAGACATTATAAACAATTTTTTTGAAAAATTGAGAGGAATATGTAGTTATGATTTAAAAAGAGCCACTTCAGTTAATGATATTGCACTTATCAACTAATTATTAAATTACAGATTACAGGGTCAACCTGTCAGTAAGTATTGAAATGTATTACATTTAAGTATTTGCCTTTAATGGGTAATAATTGTACTCCATTAATTGGTGTTCTAAAAATTCCAAGAGTTCACCTCTACACAAAGACATTTACAGAACAATATGTTTTCTCATTTGCAGACCTCTTTGGAAGCATATGTTTTTCAGAAGTCAAACAGGGGAGTCCATATGCTGAGATGATTTTCTGATAATTGGGTGGCTGGGAATGCATTTATATTCATGATAAAAATAAAGGTCGTGAATTAGATTGTCACTGAATTGCCAGAATTGTAAATTAGCAAAAAGCAGTTGAAATTTTATGCAAAGTGACTTTTATGTGCATTGATTTTTGAGTACAATTTATTAACAGAAAGGATTTGAGAATAAGCCTTGGTTAATTGTTGCATTTTAAAACAAATTAATACTGATTGCTTAAGATAAACAAAGACTGCAGGTACTAAAAGGGTGTTTTAAAACTAGACATGGTATCCTTTGGAATATTGTGGCTCCTCATCTGGCAGAGCAGTTAGTGTGACCGTTCATGTGTACATTCCCATCAGCTTTTTCTCTATTCTCATCTGAGTCCACTGAAGCAGGATTCAGGTGTGATCTCACCCTCTGGTGAGTGAGCACCCATACAATGCTTTACCCTCGTCCTTGGCTGTAGTTCACCTGTACCCAGTGACTCATCGTGTACTCACATGCAGATACCATCTCGATGCTAGCTTTAGATTAAATACAGGTCAATATCAAGAGTCATAGGGTGGAACTTTATAGAGGCATGAATGATGTGGGAGATTTGTGGTAGAATCTGACAATAAGACCAGTAAGGCCTGATTCAACACTGGAAGCTTCTGTCTCCATATTTTATGCTTTTGACAAGCAGCATGATGAATTTCACACCAGGTAGCACTGACTTCCCAATTAAGGGGACTTATTACTTATTAATGCCTTATTAACACTCAGCTTGCCTCACTAATGTTCAGCTTCCCATCTTATCAAAAATGCTGGACATTGGAAAAATTCGACATGGAAATCAGAGCGATACCTGGTGAATTCAGCTTGCCACTTGCCACAGCCATGTTGTGTCCATCTGAATGCTGCATTTTGGGAAAGCAAATCTTAGCAGGATTTATACATTTAATGGTAAGGTCCTAGGGAGCGTTGCTGAACAAAGAGACCTTGGAGTGCAGGTTCATAGCTCCTTGAAAGTGGAGTCGCAGGTAGATAGGATAGTGAAGAAGGCATTTGGTATGCATTCCTTTATCGGTCATAGTATAGAGTACAGGAGTTGAAAGGTCATGTTGCAGCTGTACAGGACATTGGTTAGGCCACTGTTGGAATATTGCGTGCAGTTCTGGTCTCCTTCCTATCGGAAAGATGTTGTGAAACTTGAAAGGATTCAGAAAAGATTTACAAGGATGTTGCCAGGGTTGGAGGATTTGAGCTATAGGGAGAGGCTGAACAGACTGGGGCTGTTTCCCCGAAGCGTTGGAGGCTGAGGGCTGACCTTATAAAGGTTTACAAAATTATGAGGGGCATGGATAGGGTAAATCGGCAAAGTCTTTTCCCTGGGATGGGGGAGTCCAGAACTAGAGGGCATAGGTTTAGGGTGAGAGGGGAAAGATACAAAAGAGACCTAAGGGACAACCTTTTCACATAGAGGGTGGTACGTGTATGGAATGGGCTGCCAGAGGATGTGGTGGAGGCTGGTACAATTGCAACATTTAAGAGGCATTTGGATGGGTATATGAATAGGAAGGGTTTGGAGGGATATGGGCCGGGTGCTGGGGCAGGTGGGACTAGATTGGGTTGGGATATCTGGTCGGCATGGACGGTTTGGACCGAAGGGTCTGTTTCAATGCTGTACATCTCTGTGACATAATCCATGGGCACCAGCAGCACACAGCTCTCATGCATGCATATTGGCATTCTGCATTTGCCAAATCCCTCCAACCATCATGACGCCTCTCTGACACTTAGAATGCTTTGCAGTGTGCACCATCAAATAGCATTGAAAGGTTGTAACAAAGACAGCCACCCAGATCACAGATTGCACCAGGCTGCTACTCAGGCATGCTTATTTCCTGCCTTAGTGCTCACTCACTTAATGTGTAGATATTTGTAACATTCCTGAATTGCCGTACCTGTTAGAGCATTGGCACTTCAGCAAGAGCAAATGATTGTAAAGCCCTGCTCTTTGACAAAGACACAGAGACAGGCTATTTCTCATTCTTGTCAATAAGGGCCTATCCTGAGGGGATGAAGGACAGCTTGTTCAATGATGGTTACTGCCAACAAACCCCCTCCCATAGACCTCCATGCTCTGCTATGCAATACCACATCCCTCCCTTATGCCTTGACTTTGCCTCCCATTATTGTTCTTGTTCCCACCTCAACACATGCCTTTACATCCATATAGACTACATTAACTGTTCTACCCTCATTCAATCAATAGTCACATCCTCAAATAATTCAATTGAATTTGTTTGACATGATCTTCCCCTGACAAATCCATGCTGAGTATTCTTGATGAATCCTTGGCTCTCCAAGCAGAAATTAATTCTCTCTCTCAGACTTTGTTCCAATACTTTCCCTACTACTGATGTTAGATTCATTGGTCCAGAATTTCTTGGTTTATCCCTACCACCCTTCTTGAATAATGGTACCACATTACCTGCCCTCCATTTCTCTGGCATCTTTCCTTTGCCTAGTAAGAATTTGAACCCTCAAGCCTGAGCCCCTGCAATCTCTTCTTCCACAGCAGCCTGGGATACATTTTCTCTGGGCCTGCGGGTTAGCTAATGCACTAAAACTGCTAATACTTCCTCCTTCAATGCCTTTGTTCAAGTCTTTCACTGTCTCCTTCCTGATTTCTGTACCTGCTTTATCCTTCTCTACAGGATACACAAAGTTCTCATTTATAACGTCTTCTACCCTCGTTATTCCCTTGCCCAGAATAAACTTATAAAATACCCCCTTTGGATTTTCCTTTATTTTACCTGTTAGCATTTTCTAAGCACCCCCCCCCCCCCCCCCCCACACACACACACACCTTTGCCCTCCTAATTTATTTTTAATAACCTCTCATTTTCTATACTCCTTTAGGATTTCTGCTATTTTGTTCTTTCAGTATCTTTCAGAAAATTCCCTTGTTTTTCCTTATCTGAAATAATATATTCCTAGAATACCAGGGTTCTTTAGCCCCATTGTTTATCTTTATGGGAACATGCAGACTCATTCTTTCTCTTGTTGAATTTTCTACATGCTCGTTTAAAAAATTCTCATTTTAAGAATTTTGCCCCCTCCAAGCTTTTCACAATTTAGCTGTCCAATCTAATACTGAAGAAGTTGATATTCTTTACTATTATTAACCTAACATTTTTACACTTCTCTGAGATTTGCTTATATTCCTGTCCTCTATCCCTCCCTGACTATCTTGAGGTTCTATCATGTACTCCCCATAATGTGACTGCGCCCATTTTGTTTTAGGTTCTACCCAAAAGACCTCATTTGAGGAACTTTCTATGATATCTTCTCTTCCTTACTGTATTAATTGACTCCTTGATCAATCTTGCAACATCACCTCCTCTTTTAGACCCCACCATCCCACATAACCCCAATTACAACATTTAAAAAGCATCTGGATAGGTATATGAATAGGAAGGGTTTAGAGGGGTATGGGCCAAATGTGGGCAAATAGGACTAGATTAATTTAGGATATCTGATTGGCATGGACAGGTTGGACTGAAGGGTCTGTTTCCATGTTGTACAGCTTTAAGATTCTCTATGCAGGAGTATTGAGCTGCCAGTCCTGCCCTTCTCTGAACCATGACTCTGTGATTGCAATAATGTCATATTTCTATGTGTTGATCAACATACTTAACTCATCTTTATTTACAAGACTGCTTGCACTAAAATAAATGCTACCCAGCCTCAGCATGCATCCTTGTGCCTTAACTTGATTAATATATTCCGCCTTCCAGGCTGACGTGGTTTTTTCCCTCTATACCTGTCAGTGGATCACGCATACTGAAACCCAGTACATATCCCATTTCCCTGCCAAATTATTTTAAACACCCATCAACTAGCAAACCCCCTTGCAAGGATGTTGCACCCATTTCAGTTAACGTGCAATCTGACAGACTTGTGCAGGTTCAACCATCCCCTGAGATAAATGCAGGAATCTGAAGTCCTCTCTCCTGCTCTAACTCTTCAGCCACACATTCACCTGTTCTGTCTGTTTATTCCTATACTCACTGGTATATGGCACCAGGAGTAATCCAGGGATTGCAACTTCCAAGGTGCTGTTTTTCAATTTTCAGCCTCATTCCTTGAATTCTTATTGCAGGACCGCATCCCTCTTTTTGCCTATGTGGTTACTACCAATTTGACCCATGACCTCTGACTGTTTACCCTCCCCCTTCAGAATGCACTGCAGTCATTCAGTGACATCCTGTGCCCCAGCTCCAAGGAGGCAAGTCACCATTCTAGACTCCCATCTGTGACCACAGAAACGCCTGTCTGTACCAGTCACTGTTGAATCTCTGAACCACTATTGCTGTCTTCTCTTTCTTCTCCCCCCTTGTGCAGCTGTGTATTGGTTACACTCCCCAGAGAAACAGTCACTCCCACAATCTGACCTGGTGGCTGTGATTGTTAAATCGAATTACAGCATTTCTTTTTCACCAGTGTCTTCTGCTTCCATGACCTGAGCCTTCCACCTCACTTCCAGGCAAGCTGACAGTTTTCATCTATCTGAAAGTGCTAAAGCACATTGACCAGGATGGGCAAGGGGCAAAGTGGAGGTGGGGTGGGGGAGGGAGGTGTGGAAGCAAGAGGGGCATAGTTACACCATCTGCAGATTGTCAGTCAGACCACATTAGGGAGTAAGTGTGAGTGGGGTATCAGAAGTGGATGAGACCATTGTCCTGACTCCAGCCCCATAGCTGGCTAGTCTTACCTCTCCACCGCTCAACTTCTGGTACTGCTGACTAACAGGGACCAACTTAGCCTAAAGAGAAATATTGTATCTGTGAGTGTGAACACAACATGTGAGGTAATGTGAGTAAGATGTAAGATATGTGTGTGTGAGGCATACAGCAACACAAAACATGTGAGGGTCAGTTGAGGTTCTCATTGTGAGTTATGAATCATGTTTGACTGGGATTGTTTTTGTTGAGTGATGGAGATGATGTAACTTGAGGCTAATGATGCTATTGGTGGGATCCAGGCATTTGAAGGTACTTTCACTGACTTTGACCAATGATCACGACCTTGTGCAATCATTGAATTATTCCCACACTGCATCCATGTTCTCAGGGTTATAGTGCTGCCATTGATCAGATCAGCAGAAAAATGTTCCCACTTGAATCTACCTGAAACACCGACAGGCCTCCAGTCCCCTAAAGGGAGAGGACCTTTCCTCCTCTTGTGCTCTTATTGCACTAAGGCCTCCAACACGGCATTGGAGAATCTTGGGGTATACTGACTCTTCCTTCTTCATATGGAGTCTCCCATCACAGTACTCTGTCCTTTTTCTAAGCAGCTTTAAGGAGTGCTAGCTTTTCCAAAACTGGGTCTCCTGCTAAAGCATTCAACCAATCGGCAACACTTTCATTATAATTAGCAGATGTTACTTTGAATAGGTACTGGTCAATCATAACTATCACAATCTCATGGCCTGTTTCTGGAATATTAATTTTAGCCCTCAATGTACTAGTGAGCAAAGAAACAAGAATAAACAGGTCAGAGTATTGAGTACAGGAGTTGGGAGGTCATGTTGCAGCTGTACAGGACATTGGTTAGGCCACTGTTGGAATATTGCATGCAGTTCTGATCTCCTTCCTATCGGAAAGATGTTGTGAAACTTGAAAGGGTTCAGAAAAGATTTACAAGGATGTTGCCAAGGTTGGAGGATCTGAGCTACCGGGAGAGGCTGAACTGGCTGGGGCTGTTTTCCCCTGGAGCATCGGAGAATTGCAACGTTTAAGAGGCATTTGGATGGGTATATGAATAGGAAGGGTTTGGAAGGATATGGGCCGGGTGCTGGCAGGTGGGACTAGATTGGGTTGGGATATCTGGTTGGCATGGACAGGTTGGACCGAAGGGTCTGTTTCCATGCTGTACATCTCTATGACTCTGTTACTCTAATTGTGCACGTGGCAAAAGAATTGGCCTGGGAGGGTGCACATTTGATATTTGAGGTTTGGGTACTAGTTTTGGCGCAGGTGGAACCTGTGTGAGATAGGCAGGTTGCGCCTTATTACATCTGGGACGAATATCTTTCCAGGTAGATTTGCCATTGCTATTGGGAAAGTTTTAAACAAGATTGGCAGGGAGATGGGAATCTGAGAGGTAACTCAGAAAGCAAAGCCAATAATAAGTAGAAAAGTGGTAAGTGAAAATAAAAAGCAGAAGAAGCAAAACATGCACAAAATATAAGATCAGAATACAGAATGAAACTCAAGGGTATGCCATCTTTATTGACAAAAAAAACTGCAAATGCTGGAATCCAAAGTAGACAAGCAGGAGGTTGGAAGAACACAGCAAGCCAGACAACAGAAGGAGGTGGAGAAATTGACATTTCAGGTATAACCTTTCTTCAGGAATCTGAATGCACACAGCATTTGCAACAATATAAATGATTTGAAGGTGCAATTGGGTATGATTTAAAGGGGCCCAAAACATTGATTCTCCTGCTCCTTGGATGCTGCCTGCCCTGTTGTATTGGACCTGGGCAAGGTTCCTCGGTTTTCTTTAAGTGCAGGAGGTAGCAAGATTAGTTGTTAAAAGCAAAAGTGAACTTTTGCTCACAAAGAAGAGCCTTTTATTGAAGGTTTATTTTCACTCAGAGTGGCTTTTAGGTGCTTTACAGAAGATTGGAACATTGGAAAAATTTCTAACACCTCATACACAAACCTCATCAGATGACAATTGTACTTGGAGAAGGTATGACATTCCCTTGTGGAACCTATTCTCATGCTTCTTGCAGGTACCATCTGAAGGTCAGAACTGTAGCCGGGTCTCACCTCACACGTTCAAATGGCATGGTGCTTTGAGGCGGGGGAGGGGGGCGCACAAGATCCAGTGGTCTGATTTGTGCTGATGTCCTGACAGAATCCTGAAGCTCAGACAGCTACATGATGTTTGTCTTCATCAGTGTTATCAACCTATACAACCCTTTGTCAAGAAAGGACCATGAAAGGCAAAACTAAGCAACCTTCACTCCCTTACTATTGAGAAGACAGAAGTTATGAGGGTTGTTGTGCTGCATATGGATGCCTGGTGCTCCGTCAATAAACTGGCACCAGAAACATTCTGCCAGCCTCAGTATCTTCAGGACACTTGTCTGCGCATGGCAGAGGTGATGGCCAAGTGGCATTGTCGTTGGACTGTTAATCCAGAGACCCAGATAATGTTCTGGGTGAACCCATCTGGTTCACTAATGTCCTTCAGGGAAGGAACCTGCTATCCTTACCTGGTCTGGCCTACATGTAACGCTAGACCAAGGGGTAGCAAAGTGGTTAACTGCCCTCTAGGCAATTTGGATGGGCAATAAATGCTGCTCTAGTCAGCGATACTCTCGTCCTGTGAATTAATGAAAAAAAGGTTATGAGTCCAATGTTATGAATTTTTTGTTTTGTCTCAGTCCCTGATGCAGTTGGTTTAGCTTCAAGTGTCTCTTGAAGACTCCTGGTATTTGTGCATCTTTCTTGAAGGAATGAAAATTTAAAGGTGGACAGCGTTCTGCCTTTGACAGCTACTGTATGCCAAATGTTCCTGCAAGGCAAAAAGATAAATATAAGTCGGTTAATTAAATAACGTATGATAATAACGTAGCCTAGTAATAGATGAGGTACGTAATGGGATTAAATGCAGGAAAAGGTTTCAGAGTTGTCAAAGGTAGCATTTTGGAAAAGCTTTGTAACTGTCACAAAGGGAACTGAATCATTATTCACGAGAATATGATTGGCTGTGGATTTAAGATGGTGAGGAATGTATGGTTCTTATGTGTGCAGTATTACTTTGCCTGTCTTTTTAGGATTGTGGGACTTTGGTAGCATTGTTCTGTAGTCCTGGAGGTGAGACAGTTGGCAGAGTGCCAGTGATACATTTCTCAAGATGGCATAAGTGATAATTTGGGTGATTCAGTGGCATCCTACTTATAATTCACTTTGAATTCTCTTCAGAGTCCCAAGGAGGGCTCAGAAGTCTTAGTGAAGTTCTCAACTTATCCTATGGCTTGTTGAGGACAGATGGCACGTAAATATTCATCAATCTGTCCAAGCATGATGCAATTCTTGGGGAGGCATGAAGCGAGGTTGTTTGAGATAGGGCTGAAAGAGCCAAGAAATGCTGATAAAGAACATAGGCGGAACAGTACAGTAAAAAATCAGTATGAAAGTTCCTAATTGTTCAACTGTTTGCTCCAGATATACATCGTTTTACATTAATACTTTTATCAGTAGCTGTGAAAGTGATCAAAAACAGGATGTGATGTGTTTTGCCCTCTGAAGGCCAGTGAAAATTGGAATGGAGGGTTTGAGATATAAAAGTAGACAAAAAAAGCTGGGACTTTTTTCCACCGGAGCACCGGATGTTGGGGGGGGTGACCTTATAAAGGTTTATAAAATCATGAGGGGCAGAGATAAGGTGAATGAAACGGGTCCTTTCATTAGTGTGGGGGAATTCAAAACTAGAGGACATTTTTAAGGTAAGAAAAGAAAGATTTGAAAAGGACATGAGGGGCAACTTTTTTTTTATACAAAGAGTGGTTGTGTGTAGAATGAACTGCCAGAGAAATTTAGATTAGATTAGATTCTTTACAGTATCAAAACAGGCCATTCAGCCCAACAAGTCCACATTGACCCTCCGAAGAATAACCCACCCAGACCCATTCCTCTACCTATATCTACCTCTGACTAATGCACCAAACACTACGGGCAATTTAGCATGGCCAATTCACCTAACCTGCACATCTTTGGATTGTGGGAGGAAACCAAAGCACCTGGAGGAAACCCATGCAGACACGGGGAGAATATGCAATCTCCACACAGACAGTCACCTTAGGCAGAAATTGAACCCAGGTCCCTGGCACTGTGAGACAGCAGTGCTAACCACTGAGCCACTGTGCCGCCCTAAGGTACAGTTGCAATGTTTCAAAGCCATTTGGATAAGTTCATGAATGGGAAAGGTTTGGAGGGATAGGGACCAAGCACAGGCAGGTGGGACAAGTTTAGTTTGGGAATGTGATTAGCTTGGACTGGTTGGACTGAAGGGTCAGTTTCCATACTGTAAGACTTTATGACTCTATAAATTACAATACAGTGCAAAGCTCATCAAGAAAATTCCAGATGATAATGTTGCATAATGCAGTCCAGTTAGCTACAATTGACAGAAACAATTAATTGTGTCATGAAGTGCCTGGCTATATTGGTAGGAAACCAGCAACTGCCTCTTCACAGCTCTGAGCTACAACTTCTCTGGAATCTAGTTTTAGCTTTGCACCAATTCTGTGGCTGCTCTCATATCTCATCCAGATTGTGACTACAAAACAAATCCTTCAAGTAATGAATATTCCGAAAGTCCAAAAGATTTCTCTGTAAGCTATCAACAATAGATAATAACTTCTACATTAGAACATATAAATTTCTTTAAAACAAACAATACTATATTGACTAATGTTCTTACATCTTCAAGTGGTGGTGAGTGCATACTTTTTTTATATTTAATGAGGCATGAATTGATTTGTAGAAACACTTAACACATTTCACTGGCATTTTCATCATTTTTGGAGCATCTAGCATTTCAAATATGAGCAAAACCACATCAATCCACTTACTAAACATTTCCTATCAGTTCCCTGCTCAAACCTAGTTTCCCTGTGTAGTTCATACAGAATTATAGAATGACTGCAGGACAGAAAGATGTTATTTGGTCCATTGTGTCTTTGCCAACTGCCTGTAATAGCAACTCAGTTAGTCCCACTCCCCCACACTTACCTTGCAGAATTTTGTTTCCCTTCAGGCACTCTAAATGCCCTAATAATATCTGCTCCCACAAGAAGGAAGCATATGTCAGATATAGACAGGATAGATCGAGAGAAGAGTATAAAGGCAGTAGGAGTATACTTAAGAGGGAAATCAGGAGGGCAAAAAGGGGACATGAGATAGCTTTGGCAAATAAAATTAAGGAGAATCCAAAGGGTTATTACAAATATATGAAGGACAAAAGGATAACTAGGGAGAGAATAGGGACCCTCAAAGATCAGCAAGGTAGCCTTTGTGTGGAGCCGCAGATAATGGGGGAGAAAGTAAACAAGTATTTTGCATCAGTACTTACTGGAAAAGGATATGGAAAATATAGACTGTAGGGAAATAGATGGTGACACGTTGCAAAATGTCTATATTACAGAGGAAGAAGTGCTGGATGTCTTGAAATGCATAAAGGTGGATAAATCCCCAGGACCTGATCAGGTGTATCCAAGAACTCTGTGGGAAGCTAGAGAAGTGATTGCTGGGCCTCTTGCTGAGATATTTGTATCATCGATAGTCACAGGTGAGGTGCCGGAAGACTGGAGGTTGGC